>NC_090442.1:241165579-241484121 GCF_031143425.1 Pleurodeles waltl
ATATTAAATCCGACTTCACCAGTCAGTAGGATTTTGTATTACCATTCTGGCCATACTAAATATGACCTCCCTGCTCCTTTCAGATCAGTAGCTGCCACTTCAACAGTGTATGAGGGCAATCCCAATGTTAGCCTATGAAGGGAGCAGGTCTCCCAGCAGTGCAAAAACGAATTTAGGAGTCTTACACTACCAGGACATATAACTACACAGGTACATGTCCTGTCTTTTACCTACACAGCACCCTGCTCTAGGGGATACCCAGGGCACACATTAAGGGTGACTTATATGCAGAAAAAGGGGAGTTCTAGGCTTGGCAAGTACCTTTAAATGCCAAGTCGAGGTGGCAGTGAAACTGCACACACAGGCCTAGCAATGGTAGGCCTGAGACAAGGAAAAGGGGCTATTTAAGTGGGTGGCACAATCCGTGCTGCAGGTCCACTAGTAGCATTTAATCTATATGCCCTAGGCACCTGGAGTGCACATGACTGGGGACTTATAAGTAGATTAAATAGTTCAATCAGGTATGATCCAAAGTTACCATGTTTACAGAGAGAGAGCATATACACTTTATCACTGGTTAGCAGTGGTAAAGTGCGCAGAGTCTAAAAACCAGCAAAAAACAGTATCCAAAAAGAGGAGGGAGGTAGGCAAAAAGTTAGGGGTGACTACCCTAAGGCTGTCAGGTCTAACATGTGTCCCCCCCAGCTGAAAGTGGGGAGAGCTACCCGACCTCCTGGGAGCTCTCATCGCTAAGGCGGAAGTACCTGGAGAGACCATCAGCATTGGCGTGGTCAACCCCTGGGCGATGTTCCACCGTAAAGTCCATCCCCTGTAGGGAAATGGACCACCTCAGAAGTTTTGGATTCTCACCCCTCATCTGCATGAGCCATCTGAGGGGCCTGTGGTCTGTCTGAACTAGGAAGTGGGTCCCAAACAGGTAGGGCCTCAGCTTCTTTAGTGCCCAGACCACAGCAAAAGCTTCTCTTTCAATAGCACTCCACCTCTGTTCCCGTGGTAATAGCCTTCTGCTAATAAAGACTACCGGTTGATCTTGGCCCTCCTCATTTAGCTGTGCTAGGACTGCCCCTATGCCATGCTCTGAAGCGTCTGTCTGCACGATAAATTCCTGGGAGTAGTCAGGGGCCTTGAGCACGGGGGCCGTGCACATGGCTTCCTTCAGGGCGTCAAAGGCTTTTTGACAAGCCTCTGTCCAATTCACCAACCTAGGTTGCTTCTTGGACGTGAGTTCTGTCAAGGGGGACACAATGGTACCATAGCCCTTGACAAACCTGCGGTAGTATCCGGTGAGGCCTAAAAAGGCTCTCACCTCAGTCTGGGTTCGAGGTGGTTGCCAGGCCTTGATAGTTTCGATCTTGGCCTGGAGTGGCTGCACCTTGCCACCACCTACTAGGTGTCCCAAGTACACCACGGAACCCTGCCCAATCTGGCACTTACTAGCCTTGATGGTCAGGCCTGCCTGTTGCAGGGCCTGAAGCACCTCCTTGAGGTGGAGCAGGTGTTCCTCCCAGCTGGAACTGTAGACAGCTATGTCATCCAGGTAGGCTGCACAGAAGGCATCCTTGCCAGCCAGGACCCCGTTAACCAACCGTTGGAAGGTAGCGGGGGTATTTTTCAATCCAAACGGCATCACCCGGAACTGGTAATGGCCGTCAGGGGTGGAAAAGGCGGACCTTTCCTTAGCCCCCTCAGTCAGGGCGATCTGCCAGTACCCTGAAGTAAGATCAAACGTACTCAGGAACTTGGCAGCGCCTAGCCTGTCCACGAGCTCATCAGCTCGGGGGATGGGGTGAGCATCAGTCCGTGTGACGGAGTTGAGACCCCGGTAGTCCACGCAGAACCGGAGTTCTGGCTTCGCGCCTGGGGCAGTAGCCTTAGGGACCAACACCACTGGGCTGGCCCAGGGACTACTGGACTTCTCAATAACCCCTAGCGTCAACATCTTGGAGACCTCCTCCTTGATGCTGGCCTTCACCTTATCTGACAACCTGTAAATTTTGTTCTTCACAGGGAGACTGTCACCGGTGTCAATATCATGAACACAGAGGTGGGTCAGTCCAGGAGTAAGGGAGAAGAGGGGGGAGAACTGCTCCAACAGCTCATAGCAGTCTCCTTTCTGGTTTAGAGTCAGGGAGTCAGACAGAATGACCCCGCTTACGGACCCATCACCTTCTTGGGCAGAGAGGAGGTCAGGGAGAGGTTCACTCTCCTCTTCCATTCCTTCATCTGTGACCAGAAGCATGTTGATCTCCGACCTCTCAAAATGAGCTTTTAGTCGGTTCACGTGGAGCACCCTTAGGGGGTTCCTAGGGGTTTGGAGGTCCACTAGGTAAGTGGCCTCCCCTTTCCGCTCCTTTATTTCAAATGGGCCAGACCAGCGGTCCTGGAGAGCTCTGGGCTCTACTGGCTCCATTACCCACACTTTGTCTCCAGGTTGAAACTCTACCAGAGTGGCCTTCTGGTCATACCATTGTTTCATCACCTCTTGACTGGCCTCCAGGTTACTTTGGGCCTCTTTCCAGAAGCGGGTCATCTGATTGCGGAGGGCCAACATGTAGCTGACCACGTCCTGAGGGGGTGTCTTTGGAGCGTTCTCCAATCCCTCCTTGACAATGCTTAAGGGTCCCCTGACGGGGTACCCATAGAGAAGCTCAAAGGGACTGAACCCTACCCCCCTCTGGGGGACCTCTCTGTAAGCAAAGAGAAGGCATGGTAAGAGGACGTCCCATTTACGCCTCATGGCCTCAGGGAGGCCACAAATCATGCCTTTCAGGGTCTTGTTGAATCTCTCCACAAGCCCATTAGACTGGGGGTGATAGGGTGTGGTGAACTTGTAGGTTACACCACACGCATCCCACAGATGCTTCATGTACGCGGACATGAAGTTAGTGCCTCTGTCAGACACTATCTCCTTGGGGAATCCCACACGGGTAAATATCCCCATCAGGGTTCTGGCTACCACCAGTGCAGTTACGGTCCTCAGAGGGATTGCCTCTGGGTACCGGGTGGCATGGTCCACCAAAACCAGGATAAACCTGTTGCCTAAGGCAGTTTTGGGGTCCAAGGGGCCAACAATGTCGACGCCCACCCTTTCAAAGGGGGTGCCAACGACAGGAAGTGGAATCAGGGGGGTTTTAACCCTCTTTCCTGCTTTACCACTAGCCTGGCAGGTAGGACAAGCCCTGCAGAATTTGTCTGAGTGTGTCCTCATTTTGGGCCAGTGAAAGTGGGTGACAAGCCGGTTGAAGGTCTTGTCTTGTCCCAAATGTCCTGCCAGGGGAATGTCGTGAGCCAGACCCAGTAGGAAGGCTTGGTAACATTGGGGGACCACCAGCACACGTGCTGCCCCAAAGACCGGAACCCTAGGCTCACTGTAGAGGAGATCATTCTCCCAATATAGGTGGTGATTGCCAGAGGCGTCACCGGCTGCCTGGTTTAAGGCTTGTTTCCTCAATCCTTCTAGAGTGGGACACTCTTTCTGCGCCTTGCAGAATTCCTCCCTGGTGGGTCCACCCTCAACTTGCCAGCCAGCAAGCTCAGGTAAGTCATCTAGGGTGGCAATGTCTTCCCCAGTTGGCTCGGGAGTCTCCTCCTCAGGAGCCCCGTCAGCCACCGTGGGAACTTCTGGGGCCGGTTTCCCGCGCCCCTCGTCCCTCCTCTTGGCAGCTCTCTGGGCCATCGTTCCAGGCTCCAGATGCCCTTGACTTCCCTCTCGGTCAGCCATGGACCGGGTGGTCATGCAGACCCACTCAGGTAACCCTAACATCTCCAGGTGAGATCTGAGCTCTACTTCTTTCCAAGCAGTATGCTCTAGATCATTGCCTAACAGACAATCTACAGGCATGGCAGGACTCACAGCTACTTTCAGAGTACCAGAGACCCCCCCCCCACTCAAAGGGAACCCGAGCCACCGGTAGGTGACTCTCGCGATTGTCAGCGACTATGACCTGGTGGAATGTATTAGGGATTATTTGCTCTGTGGACACCAGCTGACTCTTGATAGTAGTCATACTGGCTCCTGTGTCACGCAGAGCCTCCACCTTCTGCCCATCAATGAGGACCCACTGCCGGTACTTGGAAGTATTTTTAGGCATGTGGACCTTGGACATCATTTCTCCTTCTCCCAGGGACACTAGGGAAATCTCTACCTGTCCCCCACAGCTATCTGGGTCCATCTCCCCCCCGAGCGCTACACTAGTCAACCCAGGGACCTGTCCAGTAGTGGACGGTGCCCTCTTGGGGCACTGGGGATCGCCTTTGTAGTGACCATATTGGTAACACTCCATGCATTTGGGGCTAGATTTTCCTGACCTGTCAAATGTCCCTGGCTTTTTCCCAAATTTGGAAAAGGAAGGGTTGCCACCCCCTCCCTGGGAATTCTTTTGGGGGCCTTTAGAGAGTTCCTTATCTGTAAGTTTATCTCCCCCCTCTTTCTTCTGTTGGGAACCCTGTCCACCTTTGTGGGAGTCCCCCCCAGGTACCTTCTTGGACACTCGGGTGCTAACCCAGAGGTCCGCCTCCTCAGCAAGCTTCCTGGGATCAGTCAGCTTACTATCCACTAGGTGCTGGCGCAAATCGGTATAAGTAACATTAAGCATATGCTCTCTCAGGATCAAGTCATATAAACCTTTATAATCTGCTACTTTGTTGCCCCGCACCCATCCATTCAGTGCCTTACTAGAGAAATCAAAGAAATCTACCCATGTTTGTGTGGTTTGTTTGGTGCTGTCCCTGAACCTCTGACGGTATCCCTCAGGGGTCAGCCCAAACTTGGCAAGTAAAGTGGCTTTCTGGAGTGGGTATGTGTTTTGATCCGGTGGATCCAATGTGAGAAGTGTGTCCCTCCCCAATGGCGGCACATAACCCCACATAGCTACCCCCCATTGCCCTTCAGGAACCTCATGAGCCCTTAGTGCAACTTCATAAGCAGCTAACCATTTATCTATGTCATCTCCCACCACAAAACTGGGCACCACATTTTTGGGTATACGAACCTTCTTTTCTCCAGCAGGTCCTGTCTGTATGCTGCCACCATTATTGCTGGATTCAGACTGTCTTGCCTTGATCTCCAGCTCCTTGAGACTCAGTTCATGAGCCAACAATAGTTTCTTTTCAGCCAACGCTCTTTCAGCTTCCACTTGTTTGGCTGCTCTTTCAGCTTCTGCTTGTTTGGCTGCCCTTTCAGCTTCAATCTGTTTGGCTGCTCTTTCAGCCTCAGCTTGTTTGGCTTCTCTTTCTGCCCTCCTCTCCTCCTGTTGTGCCTCAATTTTCAGTTTTGCCATTTGCAATTGGAACTCCCTTTCCTCTCTCCTTTCCTCTGCGGTCAGGCTTTGCATGGAGACACTGCTCCCTGGTCTGGAAGGGTGCACAATTGCAGTGGTAACACCATCCATAGATAGTGAAAATCCTTCTGAGGGGCCATTTTCTGGCTCCTCTTCCTCATCATCCTCTAAATGGGCTTCTGCCTAAGGCCCCCAGCGCCACTTGAAAGTCCTCCTTTCTGGAGGCCCCTTGGGTGGGTACCCTTAATGCCCTGCAGAATCCTCTTAGTTGTTTGACCGTGTATGTATCCAACTGGACTAGGTCAAAGTCCCCTGTCTGAGACCCAGTCAGAGACATGTTGAGTGAGGATTTAGTTTTTGAAAATTGTCAGGAAAAAACGGATTTTCAAAAAGAGATAAAAACCAAGTTGACCTTCAACTGTGGGTAGGTAGTGAAATACTTAGCTACTGTATGTCACTGCACAAATACAAGTCCTATCCTCACCGCTGATCACCAATGTTAGAAATGGGGTTTTTGGTTGGCAGTCAGGTTACCCTCTGTCCAAGCAAAAGCCCTCACTCTAGTCAGGGTAAGTCACACACTATCCAAGATTATCCTGTGCCCACCCTCTGGTAGCTTGGCACGAGCAGTCAGGCTTAACTTAGAAGGCAATGTGTAAAGTATTTGTGCAATAACTCATACAATACCACCATATAGCACCACAAAAATACACCACACAGTGTTTAGAAAAATATATAATATTTATCAAGATAATTGTAGGTCAAAAAAAGAATAAAGATGCAATGGAAAATTGTAGAACTATCACAGGAAAGTGATATAAAGGGTCTTAAGTCTTTAGAATGTAATAAAGTGTCTTTCAAGCACAAAGTACCTGGTTTCTGGTGGAAAATCTCCTCAGAGGGCCACAGGAGAAGAGATGCGTGGAAAAAGGGGTGTGTGCGTCGATTTCTCCTCAGCACACACCGACTTGCGTCGTTCTTTTCCACGCGGGGAAGTCGGGCGTCGTTTTCCGGCGCGCAGACAGTCTCTTTTTGTGGATCGCGGGGATTACCAGATGTCCCGGGTCTGTGCGTGGATTCTCCTGCTTGTTTTCCGGCTGCGCGTCGTTCTGCGGGGCTGCGCGTCGAAGTTTCGATCTCACGGTAGGCGTCGCGTCGATTTCTCCTTGGAAGTCGGGCGGCATTGTCCTTGCGAGGCCGTGCGTCGAAAGTTTGGTCTCACGGCAGGCGTCGCGTAGATTTCTCCTTGGAAGTCGGGCGGCGTTGTCCTTGCGAGGCCGTGCGTCAAAGTTTCGCACTCACGGTGGGCGTCGCGTCGATTTCTCCTGGAAAGTCGAGCGGCTTTGTCCTTGCGAGGTTGTGCGTCGAAGTCTCGATCGTCCCGAGGGCGTCGCGTCGATCAGCGTCGGTGTGCGGCGTTTTTCTCGCCGCGAAACAAGCTGTGCGTCGAAATTTTCGGCGCACGGAGCGTCCAAGTGAAAGGAAGAAGTCTTTTTGGTCCTGAGACTTCAAGGAACAGGAGGCAAGCTCTATCCAAGCCCTTGGAGAGCACTTTCACAGCCAGACAAGAGTTCAGCAAGGCAGCAGGGCAACAGCAAGACAGCAGTCCTTTGTAGAAAGCAGACAGGTGAGTCCTTTGAGCAGCCAGGCAGTTCTTCTTGGCAGGATGTAGTTTCTGGTTCCGGTTTCTTCTCCAGCAAGTGTCTGATGAGGTAGGGCAGAGGCCCTGTTTTATACCCAAATGTGCCTTTGAAGTGGGGGAGACTTCAAAGAGTGGCTAAGAAGTGCACCAGGTCCCCTTTCAGTTCAATCCTGTCTGCCAGGGTCCCAGTAGGGGGTGTGGCAGTCCTTTGTGTGAGGGCAGGCCCTCCACCCTCCCAGCCCAGGAAGACCCATTCAAAATGCAGATGTATGCAAGTGAGGCTGAGTACCCTGTGTTTGGGGTGTGTCTGAGTGAATGCACAAGGAGCTGTCAACTAAACCTAGCCAGACGTGGATTGTAAGGCACAGAAGGATTTAAGTGCAAAGAAATGCTCACTTTCTAAAAGTGGCATTTCTAGAATAGTAATATTAAATCCGACTTCACCAGTCAGTAGGATTTTGTATTACCATTCTGGCCATACTAAATATGACCTCCCTGCTCCTTTCAGATCAGTAGCTGCCACTTCAACAGTGTATGAGGGCAGTCCCAATGTTAGCCTATGAAGGGAGCAGGTCTCCCAGCAGTGCAAAAACTAATTTAGGAGTCTTACACTACCAGGACATATAACTACACAGGTACATGTCCTGTCTTTTACCTACACAGCACCCTGCTCTAGGGGATACCCAGGGCACACATTAAGGGTGACTTATATGCAGAAAAAGGGGAGTTCTAGGCTTGGCAAGTACTTTTAAATGCCAAGTCGAGGTGGCAGTGAAACTGCACACACAGGCCTAGCAATGGTAGGCCTGAGACAAGGAAAAGGGGCTACTTAAGTGGGTGGCACAATCCGTGCTGCAGGTCCACTAGTAGCATTTAATCTATATGCCCTAGGCACCTGGAGTGCACATGACTGGGGACTTATAAGTAGATTAAATAGTTCAATCAGGTATGATCCAAAGTTACCATGTTTACAGAGAGAGAGCATATACACTTTATCACTGGTTAGCAGTGGTAAAGTGCGCAGAGTCTAAAAACCAGCAAAAACCAGTATCCAAAAAGAGGAGGGAGGTAGGCAAAAAGTTAGGGGTGACTACCCTAAGGCTGTCAGGTCTAACATTATATCATTAGATCTCAGTCTATCATGGAGATTACAGCCTCTTCTAAAAGTAATTAGGGGCCCCCTCTGTAATTCCTTACCAATAACAGGATCACTTTTCAGAATATTCCAATGTTTGGAAAAAATCTTTTAAATTTGTGCTGTGTCTTCATTATATGTTAGAATCAGTCTAATATCATCATCCTTTTCATTTTCTCTTTTTTCAATATTGTCAAAGAGGGTATGTACTCTTTCAACTTTCTTGACCTTATCTATAGCCTTTCTGATTACCCAATCCGGGTAACCTCTTTGTTTAAACCTTCTAATCATATCTTCCTGTTCTCTCTCAAAAATCTCTTCTGTATTGCTGATTCTTTTCGCCCTTAATAGTTCACCATAGGGAATACTCCATTTTAGTTTTTCTGGATGTCCACTAGTAGCATGCAATAGACTATTACCTGCTGTGGCTTTGCAAAAGAGTTCAGTGTGAATCATTCTGTCCTTGATCTTAATCCTTGTATCTAAGAAATCAATCGAAGAGTAACTGATATCATATGTCAGTTTAATATTGTACTCATTCTTGTTAAGTTTCTCAATGAAACACTTGGCCTCATTCTCAGAACCTTTCCAAATTATAAACAGATCATCAATATATCTAAGCCATAGTATAGCCTGATTGGTTTCTGGATATTTTTCATCATCTTTGAAGATTCCTTCTTCCCATAAGCCCATGAATAAGCAGGCAAAACTGGGCGCAAAGCAAGTTCCCATTGCAGTTCTGAGAACACAGTAATGGATACTGACATCAGAAAAGGATAAAAAACGTGAACATATGTTCAAGAGGACATTTGGAATCAAGGAACATCGTAACCTGTGACAACAATTTCAAATAATCAATGAGAGTAGATTTGTCTCCAAGGACTTTATCAAATAAATTCACTGAAGTGTGGCGAGTGAAGGCAAGGGGAACTGGGTATTTTACCCAGGGGATCTTAATTGGGAAAGGTTTATTTTGTTCTGACTTTTTAGAAAATAAATTTGACACAATAATACTTGTTTGTTCAGTATACTGAAGTTATCAATAGGATAATCATTATGGATGAGGATACTGATAACCAGAGGAAAATGGCTGCTCAAGTGTTATTTGCTAAGACGGCTCTGAGAGGAAAATTAGTTGGAAATGATGCAAGTGGTAATAACGATTTGAACACATTACTCTACAAATTGGAGAAAATGTGCAAACAAGAAATATCTAAATGGTGGGAAGCAACTTCCTTACAGAACTATATCGATCAGAATATGGTCCCGAGAGGATTAAGAATCTTTATCACACCAGCTTATGAAACATCTAATCCTGACATGTTGAAAGAGTGGGCGGAGAATTCGGCAGCAAGTTCCAAACATATGCTTGAAATATTGGTGAAATATGCTTGGCGTGACAGGGAAATTTTACTAACAGATATTAAGAAAATTAAGGAGAGTTTTGCTTTAAGATCTGAAAAGGAATTCATTACTGGTTTCTATGAAACAATGAAGATAAAACTGAGAAAATACGAAGATGACATAAAAACAAAAAAACAACAAAAACTTCACAAAGACATAGGTGACTATGAAAGTGGAAGAATCCTGACTTTTAGCAGGAAATATGATCATCTATATAAGGCTGGGGCAAGCAACCGAATACCAAGAGTCCAACCTCGCACCTCTGAAAGTGAATTGGAAAGTACGAAAGAAACTGATTCTTTGAGTTCAACAGACAGTGAAATTTCGAGCATTGATATTTCCAACAAACCGGCTACTTTTTTAGACGAATATCGCCTGCTACGACATGGCAGGCAAGTCTCATACAAACAGAAAGGAGAAGTGGCGAATCACAGAGGCAGATCAAGGGGCCGAAGAGGAAGACGAGCCGGAATCAAAAGAGGAGAGAGAGACTTAGAAACCGTATTAAGAAGAGATCTAAACATGGAGCAAGTGGGAAAAACAACAAACGGCTCCGAGCTATTGACATAATGGATAGTGAAACGGTGAATAAGACAATCATCAATTTATCAGATTATCAACTAACAGAAGATGATAAAAAAACGCTATGTCTAGGTCTTTCCTTTTGTCCTATAGTGTGGTTCAATTATGCTGAAACCCGTATAGATTTGTTCAAATTTATGAGGAAATTGAAATTGAAAAAAATGGTTCAAACTGAAAGGTAATGTCAATAAGAGATCAGAATCTCTCATGATTAGAGATCAAGATGAATCTGTATTATCTATAGGTGATGTTGATACACTACTAACTCTTCATGAATTAGAACAAGAGCAATCGGTACAGACCAATGGAAAAGAGCTATATCAAATTTTAGATGATATGAATATTGTATATGACAGAGCAGCTCCATCTGGGTTTAAACCCAAGTCTGCATTTTTTCCAAACATGTTACATGATAACATTGATACTTTTCATGATATGGCAACACAAAGCCTGACACATTTTCGACATCGTACATGGTTTAAACCTAGATCTAAGGGTAACATGACATCTAGCCAAAACGAAACCATTAGATCATTAGCAGAGGACAATGACACCATTATCTGCCCTGCTGATAAGGGGGGCAATATAGTACTCTGGAAAAAACAAAGATACATTGATGAGGTCATGCGCCAATTAAGCAATTCCCAATTCTATAAGACTGTGACTAAAGACATTTACATGAAGAGTGTTATGGGAATTTGGGACCTATTAATGGAATGGAAAGATAAGGGCCTCTTATTGTGGGAAGAATATTGTTTCTTGAAAAAAGATTATCCCAAGCTACCTATCCTATACATTCTCCCCAAAATTCATAAAGACAGAGGGAACCCTCCTGGGAGACCAATTGTCTCCTCTTGTGAGAATGCATTGGAAAATGTGTCTAAATATGTAGATTTTTTCCTGAGGGAATTTGTTATGAATTTGCCCTCTTATGTTCGTGATACGAAAGATTTTCTAGGCAAATTGGAAGGCATTGTCTGGGAAGATGACTTTTTATTGGTCACTTTAGATGTGAACTCCTTATATACGATTATCGATCATGAGATGGGCATACGAGCTTGTAAACATTTTTTGCAGACAAGATCATTAAAATATCTGGCACATACTGACATGCTAATAGAGATGATAAGATACTGTCTGACAAACAATATTTTTTTATTTAATGGCATGCTATACAAACAGGTTCTTGGAACTGCAATGGGAACTTGCTTTGCGCCCAGTTTTGCCTGCTTATTCATGGGCTTATGGGAAGAAGGAATCTTCAAAGATGAAGAAAAATATCCAGAAACCAATCAGGCTATACTATGGCTTAGATATATTGATGATCTGTTTATAATTTGGAAAGGTTCTGAGAATGAGGCCAAGTGTTTCATTGAGAAACTTAACAAGAATGAGTACAATATTAAACTGACATATGATATCAGTTACTCTTCGATTGATTTCTTAGATACAAGGATTAAGATCAAGGACAGAATGATTCACACTGAACTCTTTCGCAAAGCCACAGCAGGTAATAGTCTATTGCATGCTAATAGTGGACATCCAGAAAAACTAAAATGGAGTATTCCCTATGGTGAACTATAAAGGGCGAAAAGAATCAGCAATACAGAAGAGATTTTTGAGAGAGAACAGGAAGATATGATTAGAAGGTTTAAACAAAGAGGTTACCCGGATTGGGTAATCAGAAAGGCTATAGATAAGGTCAAGAAAGTTGAAAGAGTACATACCCTCTTTGACAATACTGAAAAAAGAGAAAATGAAAAGGATGATGATGATATTAGACTGATTCTAACATATAATGAAGACACAGCACAAATTAAAAAGATTTTTTCCAAACATTGGAATATTCTGAAAAGTGATCCTGTTAATGGTAAGGAATTACAGAGGGGGCCCCTAATTACTTTTAGAAGAGGCCGTAATCTCCATGATAGACTGAGATCTAATGATATAACATCTATCGCTCAAATAAAAGAACATAATTTACAAGGTTTCTTCCCCTGCGGTCACTGTAAAGCTTGTCGCAACAGTGTGGTGAAGAATGAGTACCCTATGAGCAAACCAGGAGTAAACAGACAAATTAAGCAGTTTATAACATGCAGTACTCCATTTACCATATACGTATTGGAATGTCCTTGCCATCTTAGGTATGTGGGTAGTACGAAACATGCTGTAAAAAAACGCATTTTAGAACATATGCGTGCTATTACAACAAGGGACTCCCACTATCCGGTAGCAAGACATTTTCAGGATAAACACAACTCCGACTCCACGTTGTTATCTTACTATGGTGTTGAACATATATTATCACATCATAGAGGTGGAAATAAAGAGTTGATGTTAAGGAAAAAAGAATCCAGATACATTGTCGATCTTGAAACCAAAATACCGAAGGGATTAAACATTGGTGAAGAGTTGAGTACTCACCTATTGGACACCTGAGACAATTAGTATGAGATAATATTACAAATATTGAATTTATGATCCTTGAAGACATAACCTTAGGGTAGTAACATTTTGACTAACAAGCTTATTTTGATATTGGTTTTAATCAATTGCTATTTCCTCCAAATTTATTCTCCGAGTAATCTTTCTAATTTTTTCTAATAATTTTTTCTAATAATTTTTAGAGTATAATGTGTCTTTTACATTTATGTTTTTTTCAGAATGAAGGGGTCCGGCCGGATTCCAGATTTGTGCATTCACTGGTGATGAGTGTTGAGTTGTTTCATAAGGTGATAGGCATAGGATTCATAGAAGCAATAGGAAGTATTCCTTTTATTGACTTGTATAACAAAGAGATTGGAACAGGAAGAATTTTATTGTTTTCCGAAGGGAGATATTCAATCATTGTATGATGTATATGATATGTAATAGATAGATTCTTGGTATATATGAATTCGTTACTTAAATTATGACATTGGTTCCATATATATCCATGACAAATGACTTATTGATAAATAATTTAAATGATATATATGATCTGGAACCAGGTCTATGTTTTAGGTATATATATGGTACATGAATATTTAAACATCTATATTTATACAATTATTTATCTATTTATATATTTTTATTGGTATTGTTTACTGGTATAGGAATGTATAATCTTTGATATTTTATAGTCATCTATTTCTACTCATAAACATATTTATATCGTATTTATTTATATGTGGTGATAAATGTATGTATATGGATGAAATTATAATATATTTTTCGATTGTACAGTACAATACTTACCATTTTCAGTCTAATAGGTTAATTATGGTTGTATATTTGAAATCTACAAGAAAAGAATAATAGTAATTTTTGAGAATATATAATGAAGTCCTATTTCTATGACCATGATCACTAGTTATATATTGTTGTTTGTATTGGTTGGATTATGCACGTGACCAAGGCTGCTAGTCAGCCGAAACGCGTTGTGCTGAATAAACTTATTTCTCTTTTGACCTCCTGAGAGTGCTGCTGTTTTACAACAATTTTGTGGTTAAGAAGAAATTAACCGGAGTGCTCTGCCGGTCTTTTTGCTGCACCACCCCTCTTGGGCCACTTGGAGCTCTTGTGTGAGCACTTGTATGGTAGAAAATATATATATATATGTGTATATATATATTTATTATTATTATTATATTTTTTTTTTTTACTTGTTCTGCACAGCGTCCTCATTACTCCTCTGCTGTTGTGCATATGTATATATATATATATATTTATAAAGCAGGGGCTATTTATTTTGTGGGACATATACAACATAAGATTATAGACGGGTAAAATTGATATTACAGGGATGTTTTGTTGGGGTCCAAAGTGACATCTTAGATAACTTAAGGTTGGCTATCGTTGCCTTTTTGATGTCACTCAGAGCTTTACATTGAAAACGTACCTGTAATTCATTTTCCCCCATCTAATTTCCCTATTGTCGTTGAGTTGTCACTAGAGCAATGGCTGGTGGCTAGAGCTACCTAAATGTATTGACTTATCACAACTGAGTAGTTAATTCACAAGAGATGCTGCATAACGCAGCAGTCTGTGTGAAAAGCTAGTCACAAAGCATAATTGCAGCAGGAACCAGCTTCACATTCTTCTGATCTGAGCTGTCTTTCCAAAATGAACAGTGATCAGCAGAAATGAGAGATTTATGGTAACATGATTTGTTTTCTGCCCATAGCTCAATACAGGAAAAAAAATATATCTGCAGGTTACTACTCAATCTAAGCTACAGATATTTTTAAAATCTGATTTACAGAAAACATAATCTAATATGTTCTTTCAACAGATTACTAGTTGCTTTTTGATGCATTTAATTTCTCACTATAGGTTCCACTTTTAGTCTTCAATGTACAACCATATTATTGCATACAATGGCGTAAGACACTAAGGATCTAAGATGTTTATTGGGAGAGTCTGGGTGGGCCTATTTATTATAATAATGAATAAAATATACTCTGCTGTACATTATGAGGACATTTCAAGTCACCTTGGTGTCCCATCAACTTACAAATGAATTCTGCCTTCAGGATCATTCTTCTATATGGTTCCATAGCTCCTCTGTGATTTGCAATATCCTTATAATGTACATCAGGGATACTTTATCTCATATCATTTGTGTAATGAACACTAAATGAAATGTTTAAATCGCAGCAATGGTGCACAGGTGACCAAGGCATATTTGAATGCATTCTAATCATAATGGCTTTCCTTTGGTATGTTGTTTAAGAATGCGTTTTGAAAATTGCCATTTATTGGGGAAAAAATAAAGCATTATAGTGCAATGGTGCACTTAGGTGAAAACAATGATTGATGCTTACTATAGGGGGCTACTGAGTTTAATTCTATTCCATTATACTTTCTCTGATTCTGGTCTTAGTGATTAAGCATGCAGTGAATAGAATAACCTTCCCATCTTATACATATTATAGTAGAAATAGTCGGTGTCTCCATGCAAACGTTTTAATATAGCTAGGGGCAGAAGCTACAATTGGGACAGTTTAGATAAGACTTAGGGGGAGGGTAGAAAGAAGTGTTAGTGATGGGGTTAATTTTAGAGATTGGGCTCTATTAAGAGTCTGGGCCAGGCTATGGGGCAATAATAGTCTAATGTTTAGGGTTTATGCATAGTATTAGTGTAAGGGTCAGGCTTAAAGTAAATGACTCACATTAACCTTAGTACATACTTTATTCTGAACAGTGGTATTCTTTGTGTTGGTAAATTCAGTGTAATGACTGCTGCATAGTGACAGCTCAATGTAACTATATCCTGTGATTAGCAGTGACACATAACCAGTTTCACATCTGAACTACTAATTTTCAAGTTCAGCAAAGGTTGATTTGTAATCCTTTACATTTCACTTGAGTAAAATTGGTGTTTCTGTTAGGTATGGTTTGGAATGGAAGAACTGGAAAACTTTCAACAAGTGATGCTTAGTTTCTTAAGGCATGCATACACCCATTGTATGTTTGCTTAAGAGATTGAGTGACCCGAAATCCCCTCCAAATTAGACACATATTTTCCAGCTACCGAAGTGTCTTCCACTTTTGAAGAATTTTCCCAAGTGTTACAGCCTTTCAGATAGTATACTAAGCACTCATTAACCCCTTTATATTGTAGGGCTTTCTCCTTGAGATTAGGATTTACAGTGTTCTAGAGGTACACAGGAAATGGTGGGTTTCTGTGCTTCCTGGACTCTAGTATGTCTGCAGGAATACCTCGTTTTAGAATTCAATCTTTAACATTGCATACAACTTTTAGATATCCCCAATGTTAAAAATAAAACATAACATCCCAGGAAGCTCCCAAGTCTAACGTGTTTAATGCAAAAGTAGCAAGCAGCACTGATAATCGAAAAAGTGTTGCCATGACAACTGACGAGCTATCACTAGAAAAGGATCAGTTGGAGCCTAATGTAGTACCGGTGCTAGGAGCATGTGGATTTACTTTGATAGTGAAACGCCTGGTACAGCATAGAGGAGCTACATGCAACAGCTGCTCCAGTCTTTGAGAGATCATTCAGAATCCCTAATCCATGGAATTCTATCACCTCAGTACATTCTTTACATAACCACAGTATGGTGTTCCTGATGGGACAAACTGGTAAATAATTAGGCATAAGACACAAAGTTAGTAGGTTTGTGAACAATTCTTCCAAACCTCCCATACTTCTTTACATGGCCATTGAGATCAGGCTGGTGTTGATGCTCACCTCCTTGTTCTCCAGTCCTATCATCCTCCATCTGAGTATTATTGACATAACTGGTATCTTCCTCCAGTAACCAACCATAGTTTTGCGTAGGCTGCTTTTCACTACAAACACATAGAACACCCACCTTTCCTTTATAAAAAGAGATATCCTTGAGAACCCTAAGTAGAAGAGATGCACTGTACATTTTCTACCTTAAATGGTCAGGAGACATTTACCAGCACCTTTTTATGAATTCCAGCTGTTTTAACATAAACTAAATCTCCAACCTTAATATCCACCCGTTTGCAATTATGCTTATGGTCATAATGTCGTTTATAACTCTCTTGTGCACAAGTCAGATTGTCCTTCATTTCAGTAGGTCACCAATTGACCCTTCTGGATTTAGGCATCCAGCCCAAATTGTCTTTAGAAAATAGTGTTCTTCCTCCCATGAGTTCAAAAGGACTATGTCCGGTGGATAAATAAGAAGTTATTCGGTATGCCTGCAAAGTGCTTAATACTTTTTTCTCATGCTCGTACTAGCGCTATTAGTTAGCTGCATAGTGCCCTTTATAACCACTATGAAGCACTCCTCAGCACCTTTACCTGCTGGATGGCACACAGTTGTAGTTTTAGTCAAGATCCCATGCCTTTTTTTAAGCATGATTTGAAGACATCAGAAGTAAATTGTTGACCTTTGTCTCTTAATGTAGATTTCGGTGAACCCTCCTGTCAGAAATGGGGTCTCTAGTTGGCAGTAGTTTGCACCCTGTCCAAGTAGGGACCCCCATCCTAGTCGGGGTAAGGAAGTCACACAGCTAAGATAACCCCTGCTCATCCCTTTGGTAGCTTGGCATGAGCAGTCAGACTTATCTTAAAAGCAATGTGCACACACACACACACACACACACAAACACACCCCCACCCTACACACACCACCACACACACACACACCCCACCCACACACACCACCCCACACATACACACACACACCCACACCCCGTGAAAACACACCAAAAGTACTCAACACCAATTTAGCAAAATAGCCAATATTTATCTGAGTAAAGCAGGACTAAAACAACAAAAATCCAACATACAGAAGCAAATGTATCACTTTTAAAAGCTTAAATGTAATGATAGTTTCTTGAAATCAATCAAGTGCTCAACTGAGGCAAAGTACCTGCTATGTGTCAAAAACAAAGACGATGCGGGCCGCAGGGGAGGTGATGCATCGAGAGATCTGGAGATGCACCAGTTTCTTACTGTTGCAGGGGAGATGATGCGTTGGTTCCTTACTGCTAGGCAGGAGAGGTTATGCGTTGGTTCCTTACTGCCACAGGGGAGGTAAAGCACCCTTTGTGGTACTAAGTGTTGGTTCCTTACTGCAGTGTGGTGTAGATGAAGAGGATGGTGCCCAGGTATGATGCCTCGATGTTGCGCCAAAAGTCAAGCTGTGATGTGCCAATCTCACAGCAATGAAGCAGGCGCTGTGTTGGAGTCACGACTGTATCATGGACTTCGGTGATGGAGTGCTCAAAACTGACACAGCGGTGGGTCTTCTGACACACTGCGACGGAAAGCTAGGGCCTACATTGAAAACTGTGGTCTTGCGTCAGGCGGGGACCACGGTCCGGTGCGGGCAGCAGTGATACATCGAATTCTTATAGTGGTGTGTCGGTTAGGAATGACGCTGTGGGTCGATGCATGGATTTTCTTATTGTAGCACCAAAAACCTCCTTCAAGGACCCAGACTGGATTTTGCACCATTTGACTGAACAAGCCTCTCAGCAGAGGAGCCCAGGTGCTGGCAGATGATGTTTTTGATGCCCCTGACATTTCCTAATAGGAGGCAAGCTCAACTCAACCCCTTGAAGAACCTTGGAAAGCAGAATGTAGAAAGCAAAGTCCAGTCCTTTCATTCCCAGAATAGAAACAGCAAGCATCAGGCCAGCACAGCAAAACAGGCAGGGTGGCTGTCCCCCTCCAGCATCCAGCTCTTCATCTTGGTAGAATGTCCTCAGTCCAGAAGTGTTCTAACTATGTGGGTTCAGAGGTCCAATAGTTACAAACACATCTGTCCTTGAAGTAGGCAAACTTCAAAGAGAAGTCTTTGTAGTGCACAAGACTCTGCATTTCCTGCGCTGGTCCAGGCACACTCCAGGGGGTTGGAGACTACTTTGTGTAAGGACAGGCACAGCCCTATTCAGGTGCAAGTATGAGCTCCTCCCACCATTGTAGCTCTGAAAGACCCATCACGATATACAGGACTCACATCAGCTCCCTTTGTGGGACTTTCTAGGGTGAATTCACAAACAGCCCAAATGCCATCCTGACCCAGGCTCAGACAGGCAGAGGCACAGAATGGTTAAGCAAGAAAATGCCCACTTTCTGAAAGTGTCATTTTCTAACTTACATCTTTTGATGTTGTTGGTTCTTTAAATGTATTTTTAAATTGTGAGTTCAGAGACTCCAAACTCCTTATCTCTAGCTGCTCCCAATGGGAAATTACACTTAAAAGATATTTCAAGGCACATTGCCATGTTATTCTGTGGGAGAGATGGACCTTGCAATAGGGAAAAACAAATGTAGCTGTATTACACTATCAAGACGTATAACACACCAGGACGCGGCCTACTTTTTAATTACACTGCACCCTGCCCATGGGGCTGCCTTGGGCCTAATCTAGGGGTGATGTACATGTAGCAAAAGGAAAGGTCTGGGCCTGGTAAGTGGGGGCACTTGCCAGGTCGACATGGCCATTTAAAACTGAACACACCAACACTGCAGTGGCAGGTCTGAGACATGTTTACAGGGCTACTCGGGTGGGTGGAGCAATCAGTGCTGCAGGGCCACTAGTAGCATTTGATTTACAGGCCCTGAGCACACATAGTGCACTTCACCTGGAACCTAGTAGTGCCAACCACGGATAAACCAATCACCAATAGAATTTAGACGGGGAGCACTTGCACTTTAGCACTGGTCAGCAGTGGTAAAGTGCCCAGAGTCCTTAAGCCAGCAAAAACGAAATGCAACACGCAGTCAAAAACAGGAGGTCAGAGACATAACGTTTTGGGAGTAACCCTGCAAAAAAGGGCCATTTCCAACACGTCCTTTAAGAATATTTTGTCAGGAAATTTCACAAACAGATAAGAATCAGACTTAGTAACAATATCAATTTAAGGTCACTATGAACAATGCTCAAAATTACTATAACCTACTTTGGTTCACATTTTCACAAATTGGTCCTGTAATATCTATGTCAATCCCTTTCAACAGCATTGCAGGACTTTTAAAAGGGCAGACGGACGGTTGGATTAAATGTTACCAAAGCTTTGTCAGAATTGTTGCAATTTACACATCCCATCACCCTCTTTTCTATTACTAAGTCTAAACCAGGCCACTAATATGAACTTTTAATTCAGAGATGTTCTTCATGGCAGATATCTAACAATCTTTCTCTTAGGCGTTCCCGAGGAATTATTCTGCCATATCGCATAACTTTAAAATTTTCTGTGGAAAGTTCATGTTTCTGTTCCTAATAACTTTGCAGACCTCAGTTCAGCGTATCTTTCCCTGGCCACCCTTTCCTTGTCATCTCATGCACACTTTGCAAAACATGATCTTTTTTTTAGGGCTTCCATCTCTTCATCATTGTAATTACCACATGCTTCCTCGCACACATCTGCGACACAACATTTCTCAAATTCATCCTCTGGTGTAATTTTCAAGGGTTTAAGGTAGGTTGCTAAAAAAAAAATCTCCACGCCTGTTCTTCACCTCAGGCATATATTGCACATCAGAGTTACAATCTGACACCTTACCCGAAATGTGGAGAAGCTTTCCACAAACTCTTTGGGTTAAGGACCTTTGTAAGAGGTTTATGATCACTGTGCAAAGTCACACATGAATCCCAAATATTATCACCATCATATTTCAACCCCCCAACAAATGAAAGAGCTTTCAACTCGATTACAGAAATTTTTTCTACACTTGAGCAATGGATGGAAACCAAATACAACAACACTTTCATTTCTGTTATTGTTCACCTGTATCAACACAGACCCTTTTATGACTTGCACCCATTGTAATAATACTCCCTAAATTAGGGTCAGAACCATGAATAGGGTGCATTGCAATTGTTATCCTTTACCCCCTGAAATGGATTTTGACACTTCTTCAATAATTCAGACAAGTTTTTTGCCTTTGAAAATTGTCCTACTTGGTGCGTATTGCTTGAGAATTTATTGACAAATTTGGAATAAAATTCAGCGAGACCCAGGAAGGCCGACCACAAAATCCTTACTAGAGGAAGGTGAATATTTGCCTCCATGACTTCTGATTTTGTTTAATCCTCTCTCTCTCTGCTCACTTTGTGTGCTATATATGTAACATTATTTCTTGCAACTGTACACTTCCGTTATTGCACAGTAAGTCCTTTTTCTCTTAGAATTTCCTTTTCACAGAAAGTGTAGAATCATGTTCTTCCCTCAACTTTCCTTTTACTAGATTATCATCTTGGAAAAACATTACATTTTTAATCCCCTTGAACATTAGCCTATGACAGAATGATAACAGCCAAAAGGGATGATAAATGCTGTAACTGTCTGGGTGTAGCAGAACCTGGTGGTAAACTGAAGTCAAATCAGTAGAGGTAATCTGTTGCATTCACTAGTGAAAGACATTTCATTTATTGTGTTTGGGGTAAACTGATCTACCACAAAGTTTTTGTTAAAGTCTCTTAAATCCACATATAATCTGAGTTTTCCGTTGGCACATCGCACTACAGCTAGTGGTGAGACTCAGTTGGAGGATTCAACTAGTTCTGTGATATCAGCAGACTGCAGTTTATCCAGTTCTTTTGAAACTTCTTCTCTTATGGTGATGTGAATATTTTTTTGTGGACACATGGTACAGCATCTTTCCTGAAAACTGTTCAGTGCTAGAAACCCTTGAGTTACCTGTACATACAAGAAAAAAACTTCATGGTCTGATTATTAAAATCTTTATATCTACTGCACTCTCATCTTGAAGGACTAGGACCGGTTCAGAACTATTAGGGTCTAAAAATCATACCTAAATCGCCTTGATCCCACTGCATACTGACCTTTTTTTTAAATATACATTTTATATTCAGCCTGCCTGTTTTTGAACTTAAACAACAATTTTCTGAAACCAATAATATCTGTTGATTCTAAAAACTCCCCTAATTTAGCTTAAATTAGCCTGAATAAACCTCCTCATCAACAATAGTATATGGAGTTCCCGAGTTGACAACAATCATCATACTTGCAGCCTTTATGGATAATTTGGACTTGCGTTTTTCTTATTATTATATATGTCAAATACATCTTGATCTGTGAGAGCACTCAAAACACATGTTTTTGTCATAATTTTCTGTATCATTTTGAGTCAGTCGATTTCCTTATCTCATAGTTTTAGCATGTTGTCTTTTCTTTTCCGATACAATTAGTAAAAATGACCCATTTTTCCACAGCCAGAACATCTTTGACTGCACGTGGAACACTTCTTGTTATTGGCAAAATTACCTGCAAATCCACACCTGTAGCCTTTTCCAATAATAGTGTTAAAATCATTTTTTTCATGCTTCTAAATTTGTCATAAACTGAAGATTTCTTTGTAGTGACAAAAATCAGTTTTGGGTGAATTTCTTTCTTGCTTTGACCTTGGTGACAATGTCTCTAGCTTCATTCCTATTGTCTTCTGAATGATTCCTTTTCCCTTCAGAAAGTATGGCTTAAGTACATCTCCCAGTTAGTTCCACCCTTTTTGCAATGCCAATTAATTCTTACAAAGGAAAGTCTGTCCTGAATTCTTGAATTTGATGCATTCATCAAAAGTTAGTCACATAGGAGTCATTATGCAGAGTTCCAAAATGACAAGTTAGTGCTACGTGTTCCAAGGCAGATACATTGGGCCCGATTACGACCTTTGTGGATGGGGTACACTGTCACAAACATGATGGATATCCCACCCACCGTTTTACAAGTTCTATAGGATATAATGGAACTTGTAATATGGTGGACGGGAAATCCGTCATGTTTGTGACTGAGTATCCCACAGGCCAAGATGCTGATCAGGCCCAGAGTCTTTAATTGTCTAATTCTTACATTGATTCCTACGATAGAAGTTGCACTCGTCAATCTCCACACACACACCATTGGTGTGGAGTATGTATCCAGATTCTCTAATGCATTTGTAAACGCATCCTTTTGGCTTTTGTTTTTTTTTCTCTTTCAGGTTGAATATGTGTAAACCGCCTGGGCTAAGATGATGCAATAAAATGTTTTTTTTTTTTTTTTTAATCAGGAGTCAAGTCATTGTCATAATCAAACTTAGAGGTATAATTTACAAAATATTCACACCATTCTTGCCATTCTACAGATGACTTCCCCCAGGACAGTATAAATGCTTGAGGAGGAGCAGTGTTCAAGGTATTGAATGGAGCCAATTTGGACCAGTCGTAAACTGACAGTGATCAGTATACCCTGAACACAGGCAGAAAAGCAGTTTTCCAGGCAAACAATACTATAATACCAATTCACTAAATCAGTTTGCAAAGTGTATGTATATCACTTTCCTCCAGGTGATGTGCACTATCCGAGTGGTGGTGTGATAGAGAACTCAAACTTTTTACATAAGCACAGGAGAGTGTTTCTGACAGGACAAACTGGGAAAAAATTAGGCATGAGGCACAAATGTTTATTAAATACTTAATGCTGCAATACATGAAAATTAGGGCAGTTTATATATTGTTTCTTTGAGTACAAGTCCATAGAACTTAATCATGTGACAGGAAAGTGTTACTTTGAGCAAAAGCGTATTTAATGAGCAGGTGGCAGGACATTCACCATAAGTAAGGGTGACACCTCTTTGAGAAGATACCATTCATGAGTACAATACTGAGTTCATTACTTTCCCAAAATCCTGTTTCATGTTGCCTATCTGGAAAATTGGGTTACACTTCTCAGAAGTGTGCAAATAACTTAGATAAAATGGCTTGTGATCTTACTAGAGCCATGAAACATAGGAAGCAGAATTGAGGCTGAAAGGTATTGCATGGGAACTGCCCTTTATTGCTTAGAGTCAAGTTTTTCCACATCTGGTTTGGCAGCCAACTTGGTCTTGTTTTTTTTTTAGGTGGGCTTTGAATCCAGTGTCTGGTGTTGTATCGATCACAGTTTTCTTCTGCCCAATACAGCACACAGCTTGAGGCAGTGAGTCAACCTACTTCAGCTGTTGGCTAGCTTCACAGTGCGTGACAGCATTCATGCCCTTTCACAGGGAGCATTTCCACACACAAAGAAGTTCCTTTCAGTTCCAGAGACTACTATGGCAATATTTGCTTTTTTGAGACTAAAAAAAGTTTCCTTTCAACCAGTGTTTTGTTTTTGATTACTGTGGCCCAGCATGTCCCCCAAAATAAACTTCTGCAGAAACTACAACAAAGCAAAACTAGCTTTGAAAAGCCAAAAGACTGTCAGCCAACACTATATACCTTTTCTCTGCCATTGTTTCTGTTCTGTCACTTAAAGCAGTTCAGAAAACAACCTTCCGCCAACTTGAGTACTAGTGGAACAGTTAATGCTAGATTTCCTTTTCTTATGATCAGCAGATTGTCTGGGAAATGGCCTTCTTATGGAAAAAGTGTATTTTCCTTATGTAGTGTGATCAAGCAGGTACAGATGCTTATCAGTTTAGGAGAGAACATTCTCAGCTGCTATTTCCTGAAAAGTTCTTACTTTCATTAGAGGTGGCTGCAGTATTAAAATGTTTTCAGTATTTTAGGACTGCATAACCCACTAAGGGCCTCATGTAGAGGTGGCTGTGTCATAGATTAGCAAGTATCCTAGGTATTCCCATAGTGCATTAATTTGCTTACTTGTGATATTTGAAATTCATCATCATGATGTGATTCATCATAAAGCACATAAGAGAAACCGATTACTCTTATATACCCTACAAATGTACAATTATTAACACATATTCTCACATATGCAGTTACATACGTCCTGAGTTTCATTTCCATGTTTTTCAATCTTCCATGAGCTTCTGCAAAAGGTCATGTTCATTTGCTAACAATCACAGAGGCAGACAATTCTGCTACGGATAGTCTTCTCTAGGGTAGTTCATAATAGAGAGCTGATGATACAAGGTTGTATGTGTACTGACTCTGGGCTGAAGTAGAGGCCCTCCTGGACAAAAAACTTCCTGAGTCTCTGGCAAGTCTGGTTGCATGTTTCCAATACTGACCCTTATTATGATGGCGTCTGTGGGAGGGACTGTGAGAACCTTGTCTGATCTGTCTATTCTGTATAGTCCATAGACTATAATTCTATGTCCTGTGGGCTAAGAGAAATCTACAATATGTGTCCAAAACCTTGCATGCATCAGGCATCCTTCACCTCACGAAGATCTTGCTTAATTTGCAAAACATTTAGTGCCTGGGCCCAAAATTGTGCTCAGAAGCCCGCGGCCAGTGTTCCTAAGGCTGCTTATTCTTGAATTTTCCTCATGCCTGTTTAATCCACCACCAGATAATGCCTGCCTCTATCTCACTTTTCAGGTTCTTTTTTACTTATAGTTTCTCCCTTTGTCACTGCTTTTCCTTCTTTACCCCTTTTATGTTCTCTCGCCTACTCTGAATCAAAGTCTGTTGAGGAAAATTAGTGT
Source organism: Pleurodeles waltl (assembly GCF_031143425.1). Taxonomy (NCBI): domain Eukaryota; kingdom Metazoa; phylum Chordata; class Amphibia; order Caudata; family Salamandridae; genus Pleurodeles; species Pleurodeles waltl. The sequence continues at coordinate 241,190,510 of NC_090442.1, forward strand.
TGGTGGTACCCACCTGAAACCAGGATCGGACTGGCCTATCCGGCAGTCAGGCAGTGCCCAAGGAGCTGGCCTGCTGGTTCAATATGTGAGACATTGTTTTTGTTTGGTGGGACAGTTATAACTGTTGTTTTCCCTGCAATTACCACACACATTGCTTGCAGCAAGCACAGATGCATGCGGGCTCCTACCCTACAGAACACCTACACAGGGTCCCCGATTTGCAAATGTGGGCCACTTTTTTTAAGCTATCTGATTCGCTAATGGGGGCCTGTTTTATTTTGGTATCCGGGACGTTTTCTTTCCCAGTCCGACCCTTCCTGCAAGCACTGGCTCTATTTAGGCACTGCATGTAGAGTTTTGGATTTCTCCAGAGCAGAGCTGCTGCTCTCCTCAGCCATCCTTTAAACTCTCCGAGCAGTGCATCTGCCTTTATTTATTGTACCAGAAGGGCTAATAAATTTAGGGTTGCTTTCTAATGCCTTGCCCGCTCTTTTTTTTTTTTTTTTTTTTTGTCTCGTCTAAATCCACCATGTTCAACGTGGTATTCCCAGCAGGAAAAATGTGCAAATGTCACTTCATTCACTGGGATAAAGCTCACAGAGTGTTGAGGACGCTATTGTGTGTGTTATATATTTTTTGTTTAATTTCCAAAATGCAGAGTGGTTTCGGATGTCTGTGTTCGAAAAATTAAGTGCTGTTTGGGCCATGGCCCTGCTATTTCTAAACAGACCAGCGATTCAGTGTTTTATTGTGTAACCTTAATATTTTTTCTACCGAAATGTACTTCAGAAAAGCACAACTATGTATAAACCTATTCTGTTCCTTAAAATGTAAGAATAATTATTTTGCTTGTTTCTTGGTTAAGCTGCAGTTCTAAAATATTAACACTTACATATTTTGAAATATCAAATTTAATGTCCAAAAAGAAAGGCATCAAGCTGTAGTATGTATTGGAGGCAGCATACACAAACGCTAAACACGTAGTAGTAGGCCAGACAAAAAGATTAACCTGTAATGAAAGATTATTGGAATGACAAAAATTTAAGCAGTCATTGGGGCATTGCCAAATTAATCGTAATATCCAGTTTACAAAACGATTGAGACAAAAGAGAATACCATGCAGATGGTGTTTGTAGAGAAAATGACAACAATGCATCAGTGAGCTTTAACTGTCCCGAAAATAACACCAAAATACAAAATGAACAAATGAAAAAGCGAGAGTAAATATGCAGGGCGTATGTTTGGAAAACAAGAGTTCCCTGTCCTTTTCTACCTGCAGCAATGTGTTTTCACTGCACCTTTGTGACCTTCACTCCACAGGCTCTGTAGAATACCTTTGTCTGGATCGATGCTGTAGGCACTGACTACTGCTCCTCGGTACGAGGTTTATTTTATTCTCGACTTATTGTGACATCTTTCATCGCATTTACTACAGTGAAGAACTAGAAAAAATTGTATTCCCTTCTGATTTAAGGCCTAGTTACGAGTCTGGCAGTCACTAGACCACCAGACTTGAGGTGGCGGTCTAGACTGCCGCTGCTCTGGCGGTCCAATCGGCACATTACGCCCCTGGTGGTCCGACTGCCAGAGTACTGCTGTGTCTGCCGGGAACTGTGATCCTGACAGGCTGACGGTGGGTGCAGGTTGTAATCAGCCAGGGCAGCACTGCTCGCGGTTTCACCACCATGAAAAGGCTGGTAGAGAAAAGGTGCAGGGGGCCACAGGGGTGGTCCTGCACTGCCTATGGAATGGGCAGTGCAGGGGTTCACCTGCCCAGCACCCTCAAAATGCGCACTGTCTGCTCTGCAGACAGTGCCCATTACCAGGGTGCCGTGCCCACTGCGGGTGGCAGCATTGCCGCTGGCTTGATTACGAGCCAGTGACAATGCTGCTGCCACTTTCCCGCTGGGATGACTATTGGGAACCTTAGTGTCCGCCCGTCAGCCCAGCGGGAAAGTCATAATGGGGCAGGGGGGAAGGTCGCCACTACAGTGGCGGCCACCCTGTTGGGAGTTTGGCAGACAGGAACACCCGCCTGCCAAACTTGTAATCGGGGCCAAAAATATACAGTAACAGCCATTGCATAACATTACTAATTTAAAAAGACCTTAATGAAAATGTACTAAAATAATTTTATAAACATAAGAGTTAAAATAAAACTTATGCAGACAAATCAAGTACATACTCATTTAAACTTCGATGGAAAACTCTAATCTGAGCCAAACGACTGTTTGGCTGAGATTCCAGGACAAAAAATAAATACATAGCAACAGTAAACTGCATCTTTTTCTTAAAATAGTAAAACATACGGGTACCTGTGCAGTGCTGGGAGCTAACATAAACGTGAATTAAAATAGCATTAGTTGTAAACTATCTGCAGTCAGTAAAGCAAGGACCAATTCCAGTTATAGATGAAAGCTCAGATAGCTGGCACATCTCTGCATTATCAACAGACCAAGCTTCTCGACATTGGCGCTTCTTTCACTTTCTTTTAAGTGAGCTATTCCATTTTGTTGGCTTTAAAGGAGAGCATTAAACTACATTTTATTGTTTGTATGTTACGTGTTGGGAGGAGTAAGGTTGGTTGCATCTAGTATCCAGTGTCGTCTGACACTACGGTGGGGCAGGACTCGGTGCAAAGGGACAAGGGGGAGGGGGTTAAAAAAATAAATATAAACAAAAACACTTACCTTTTGAGGGCTTCCCTCCTCTTCCTCTTCCCAGCTGCACAGGCCCCCAGCCAGTCACGACGCTGCTGAGAGCAGCGTCGTGATTGGTCTAGGCGGCCTGCTTCGCCACTCAGACTGGGAATGGGAGCCTGTGGAATACAGCGGGGTAGAGAACATGCACACTTTGTGTGAACACTGCCCTCCTCAGGCCTCCCTCCAGCCCCGCCCCACCCTACAAGGAAGATAAAATGATAATAACATAATGTACATTATTATCATTTTATTTTTCCTTTGTGGAAAACAGTGGGGCGTCGCTCCTCTGCCTTAGCGGAGGAGCCGCCCCTGCTGTTGGCAGTGGTGTAGCCAGTGTATTATGGGCATCAGTGCAAGGAAGGAAATTGCCATCTAGCCACCTTTCAACTGCGAAATACAGCAGTCGGGGTACAGCGGGCCCCGGGGCCACTGCACCTACTGCACCAATGGAAGATACATCCATTAATATTAACTATCATGAGAATGTGTTGTTGTAATGGTGATTTAATCAGAAATGGGGAGTGATCCCTAGCTGATACTCCTCACACCAGTTTATGCTCCTTGTGAATAAATCATCCCTGTTTGTGATAGACGGAGAGCGTGTGTTTCAGATTGCTTCAGGCATGAGTCGCTCGTATATTCCATCCCTTAGTTATTTTTCCATCGTTTGTAATTCCACGCTTGTGTAGTTAAAGGGTTGGCCTTCTTCAGGATGTGAGGCGTTACAAGGCACTCCGAGTTGTGCTGGACGCATGCCTGCGCTCTGCCTCAGATCGTTTCTGCCAGTGGACTCCTAGTGTCTTATCGAGAGCATTGACTGACATTAACCATGAATATTGTGTGGGGTAGTCGAAGCACTGACCAGTGTCACGCTGTGCACTCTACTGTGAAAGCATGGTTCTTCCATTGCAGCACTTTTTTTCATGATTTTTGTTTTTTGTTTGTTTGTTTGACAGGCATTTCCCCATCTACAGCTGCGGTGATATTTAATTAGACACTGCATTGCAGGTGGCGAACTGTCCGTTGGCAGGAACAACGCAGCCAAAAGTCTGCATACCCACAAGATCAGTGCTAATGCAAGGCGATGGTTGGCTTCCAGCAGCTACGGTGCCAGCTTGGCTTTCCAACCATTATGCATGGCTGTACTGGCAGAGAAGATGGGTGGGTAAAGGAATATGTCATGGGGCATCTGCACCAGCTCTGGTAGTCTGTTTCCACCAATCCATGACCTGCTGAATGTCTCTCTCTGCTAACCTGTGGTGATGGCAAACCTGTACTTAGCGAGCAATTCAGCTTGGGAGTCACTGCCGCTGTTTAGCTTAAAAACATGGAATGGACGAAGCATTTGGGAATCATCTGATAGTGGTAGTGAGACGGGGCCCAGAGTTGAGAGAGATTGTCTCCTCACTTCACCTTTCAATCCTTTTCCTCTACTCTAATGGGCATGTGATTGGCAACAGAGGTGCCAACTCACAGTAACACTCAAAATAGTTCAGTAAATGCAGTTCAAGCCCCACGTGATCACAATGTTTGAGTATCTGGCTGATTAACAAAGCTATCTCACTAATGCATGTGAATATTATGAATTGTAAGCTACCTTTTCTAATGGAAAGAATTCATCAAAATGCTGGCGTTCCTAAATGTACACACCCACTCTATACGCAAAGTGACATTATGCATATCTAAGGTTAGACAGTGAATTCGCATTTTTAACTTTAAAAAAATTTAATAGTCAGGAAAACATCCCTCCTGTGATTTGTACGCACTTAGAAAACTTATCTCCATTTGATGCAACACCCATACCTGTACCTTTTCGGTGTAAGCTAGAGAAACTGACAAGCACAGAAAATGCATTGCAAAATACTTAAATGGTTGTTTGAGTATTCACTACATTTGCATTGTATGCTCCTGTAATTATCCTTTTGACACTCTTATGAAACACACCAAATTCAAAACTACTATTCTTTGGTGATTTTCTTACATGCATGCCTTTATAAATGGTTCACCTTTTGTAGATTATGCGTTAAGTATGTAAGTGAAATGCACCACTTTTTCCCATATGCCTTGAAAAAGTGTGGATGTGCCCTTGAATTGATGCCACGCTACTACCCTGTGCCTGTTTGAGGATGGGTAATTTTAGTTAGGATGACCACTATTTTTTAAAATAAAAAAACGAGACATTTCATAAAAAAAGAAAAAGGACTAAAATGTTACTTCAACCGAGTGCAGAATGAGTGCTCTATAGGATAGAATTACAACAGAGGTACTAAGAAAATAAATAAAATGCAGTTTTTAAAGCCAGTACCATTTGATTACGTTGCATTCTCATAACAGCTGCTAATTATCCCTGCTTTGGAAATTTCCAGTCGACCCTCTGTAAAACCTTGGACATGAGCAAAATTTTCAGAAATCCGCCAGGACGGCTGGTAAAAAAAACATGGTCACCTTAGTCACCCTATTTTAGTGCGTCCGAGGATTGGGTAAGTTCTAGCACCGAAATAGAAGTAAAGCCTCAAAGTAACATGAATAAGCCAAGTAGAGGTCGATAGTGAAAAAAAAATGCAGTAATAATATTACCAACAAATCTCAGTCTAACATGATCCAACAGTGTTTAATAACCAGGTGAGGGGCATTTCTGAGCGATCAATAAACGAGCTAGCAAGGTTCCCCAAAAAAGAAGATGTGTGTGCCTATGCAAGGCTTCATTACACTTTCCAATCATGATTGTAGGCTCAAAATTCTCTATGTCCTGGTTAACTGGATCCTTCAGACAGTTTGCTATCCCATCCAAACTCCTTTAATGTCAGACACTGCTAATTCATGTGACTCCAGGTGCCATTAGCACGGTGGATCTATGAGCATAAATAGCTATTATCAGTAATAAGACAGGGAAGACATGTATGACCTAAAACACTACCCTACCTTGGCAACTTGCCGGAAGGCATCATTGTCCCAGCCTTCAGGTGGGCTTTCCTTTGCCCAAGGACAGGTGTTAGGTTATCATGGTCCTTGGCTTTTCCTGAGGCTGGAGTGATCATTATCTACCCTGACTTCCAAAACCAAAAAATAAAGCACAGGGATACTCCCTTTTGTAGCCCTCTACCAAGGTAAAGCGCGGGGGTGTTACTTCCCTTTCCTTGATCAATTTCAGGTGAATGTTTTCCCCCTAATCCAGGTCGCATTGTTGAAGTGTGTGGTATTTTGTTACACATCCATGCGTTGCTTATGGGTTCAGAATCAATATTTTTCCTCAGTCCCACCCTTAACATTAGGGAAGTGTGGGCAGATTTTCCCCTTGCTTTGCCCTAGGCCAAAAGTGAAGATTTATCAAAATGTTTTTAAAGGAAAAAAGGGCTCCGACTAACTACTCTAGTGCCATCTTAGTATTTGACCGGACGGCGCCGGAGCAGCTTGTAATTGCTTCATGTGTTCATGACTCACAACATGTAGTGGAATTGAGGAAGCTGACGCATACCCATGCACCTTTTTAGCAAATGCAAACAGGATACAGTGCACCTCTTAGGTGCCCTGCCCCTTCTTTGTGTGCAGCATCTTGTGTGCTATGGAGACATACCCACCATTGTCTAAGGTTGGATTTTTAAAAAACAAATGTCCCCCACACCATGTGCAAGATGGAGGTGGCAAAAAAACAATGCCTCCTCCTGCCATTGTCAAGGCTGTGTGTAGAGCTACCATTTTTAACCCAAATGAACACACTTTCTTAATGTCATGAACGTTCAGTAAGATTAATTCAAGACGTAAACCTTGGGTAAGGTGGGTGGAGAATTAAATATATCGCCTCCTTCCACATTTGGCCATAGTGAAGAGAGGAATAAAAGTTCATTTTCATTTTAAACAGGCCATTTTTAGAAAAATTACAATTTTGTTTTAAAATAATTTGCATGGCAGCATATTCTTGTATCTTTGTGATTACAAACAAGGACGGGGAGAACACATACTGTCCCACTCTTGAACAAAGTGAGATACAATAAATGCCTCCACCCCTGCCAAAGTGAGGGTACAAGCAAACTTTCTCTTTCCCCCGGAGAAAGGTTGGGTGAAAATACAGGGAGCCTGAGCATTTCCCCTGCCATAGGGTAAACAAATGCAGCTCTCAGTATCGAAGGGCACTAAGGACCTTCTGCTAGTCAGCATGGTGCTGAGAAAAGTAACACCCGCCATGAATGGGGTGTATGGACTATAGAAAAGTACCCCACACTAAGCAAGATAGGGGTGGCTTATACACATCTACTCCGCTTTGCAAATACCTGAGGGTCAAAAATATATATCCCTTCTCATGGCCAAGGTGGCGGATAGTTGTCATTTACAAGTATCAACCTGTCTCAGGCCACCTTCATCCTCTTAAAATTGAAAGTCAAAGAGGGCTTGGTCGATTAAAAAAGAGCTGCGACACCCAACAGCTTGAAATATAAAAGACTCTCATGTCAAACGATACAAGAGACTTCCATCAATAAAAAAAAACAATGAAAATGCCTGAAAAAACATAAAGCTAAGGGTAAGCCAAGGTTAAAGGAAGTGCAATATTGGCTGCGGCACAAAACCTCAAAAGACATAAAATTCTTAAGTTGAGCTAATATCTTAAGCTTATCTCACTCCCGCAATACAACAGGTTTAGTTATAGCCAAGCCTGCAAGTTCCCTGATGAAATATATGCTCTACTTCTTCAGCTCAGTTCTGTATTTCTTTGACTATTATACTATGCCATGTTTCCAGACACACCGTATATTGGTGTGTAGCCAAGTCTGCGAGAGCCAAAAAAAAGAGTGACAACAGAGCTCTTATATTTCTGAAATACTAGGTTAGAAGACCAGGTTCTCAGTCAGGATAACAATGAAGCTCATTCTGCAGGAATCCAATACCTGCTGATGACCGAAACATATACTCTTAAAATGTTTGATGTACAGTGCCACAAAGGCATGATCAGAACTGAAGAAGGGATAGTTTGTCAAAGGATTGGATTTTATCTTGTGTTTTGAAAGGCCTACGTTGATTCCTCAGAATAGACGAAGTTGGATCTAAATACCAAAATACGTTAACAATCCATATCCTGCTTTCTTTCCCAGAGCACTTACTTGATTATTTTCCATGTTGAGAGTTAGGTTTGCAAGTGGGTCACAAGTATCTATTTAATATTTTACCTTTATAACAAACCATGCAAGCCTCACATACAAATACATAACAAACAATTTAACTTATGTAATCCTGTATACAGGGTTATTTGGAATGTAGCAATTTAAGCTACGAAAGGCAATTTGTGGGTTTTAGGAAACCGGTTTTAACCAGAGAAGCGTATCAATCCAGTAGTGATATCCCTTTTACCCTTCAAATGCAAGTGTACTAGCGAATTGTTTACACATATCGGTTGCATACTGATTATTTTTCATGCTAAAAGTAATTTACTGGGAAAGCAAGACTGATGTTATCTGAACTAATAGTCAAATAAATAAACTGTGATAGTCCAGCCCTGCATGCCCAATCGAGGTTCATGACGGGTATCTCAAGGAAGGAAAGAAGGCTTATTGAGCCTCAGATGTTTAAAACATTATTTAAAGAAATATACTAAAAAGAGTAAAAAAGAACAATAAAGGAATAGCCAGCACGTTTATAGTATCTCCACATTTCTTTGCTCATCTTCAGTAACTTATTTTAGGTGTTTGTAAAGTGAGCATCTTTAGCTATTTACCAGAACTAATATGTCAATAAGATCCATATAGGTAGGGACTTTTATTGTCCCCTTGCATTGTGATTCTTATTGGTGGAATTGTCACTTCATATGCCCGTCCACTAGGCAGTGGTCAAAAAGGGACTGCAAGTAAGTGTTGTCTGTTTATACCAGTACCATAGTCATGTCAGATTGCCAGGATAACCACATGGTATCTTTCTTTTGATGCAGCATCTGCCAACCTGTATTTAGGATTATTTTTTTTTATTATTGGGGGTAGGGGAGGTGGGGGGGTGAAAACCCTTCTCAAGCAACAACCATAACCCTTATCAGATGAACCACAAAAGTCACTAAATTAACCTATGCTTAACCCTCTGATAGCTTGGCACAAAAGCAGTAAGGCTTATCTTAGAGGCAATGTGTAAAGTAGTCATGCAGCACAAAATAGAGGAAAATTTAATGAGTGAAATGGGATCAAAATAAAAAATAAAAAACTGGAGAAATGCCATTTTAAAGGTTTAATTAAAAATAGTGTCAAGAAGCAGAAAGCACTGACTGTGGATATCTTTTGTGCTAGACCAGGACAAAGTCACAAGTTATGGATACAGGGACCAGGTTAGGTACCCTAAAAAAGTTACCTTCTCAAATTCCGGAGCTCAGAGTTTAAAACTTCAGAATTCCACAGGAAGAGCTCAACTGATGTCAGCCTAAGGGCCTAGGACGTAGGGGGGGAACCTCTTGGGGATCAGACACACATTCCAGTGAGGCCAGCAGGGCTTAGGCTGGTCTGGTTGCAGGACCAGGCAGGTATAGTTGCAGTTGGTCAGCTGGGCATTTGCGGGGAGGTCTCTGAAGTTTGTTGGGTCCCTGTAGCTCACAATAGGGGGTCAGCCAATTGACACTTGGAGTCATTCAGGTTAGCCTGGGATGAAGGGAGCAGGTCTAGTCTTCCTTCTCTGAGTGCACGGCAGGCCTCAAGCAGCAGGGCAGTCCTCTGAAGAACAAGGCAGGCCTCAAGCGCAGACAGTCCTCTGGGGGAAGAAGGCGATCCTCCTTCTGTAATGTCCACAGGTCCAGGAGTGAACTGATGAGTGGCTCAGGAGGTCAAATACATATATCTGGTGCCATCGTTTGAAGTGAGGGAAACCTCTAATCCACCCCCACACCTGGTTCTGGGAAATTCTTTATTTCCCCTGCTTTTCTCCAAGAGGTTTAGACTGACAAAAGGCTTTCTTTGGTTTCTTTGTGTGTGCTGGAAGCAAGCCCTTTGAAATGTAAACGGGGCAGGAAAAAAGTTCCACCCTAAGCAGGATGCCCTCTCCAAGCTATACCCTGGTCCTTTTGTTCTGGGCCCAGTACATGTTCCTGGTGGAGCAGCAGATAACAGGTCCAGAAGGCTGGAAACTCTTAAAGTGTCATTTTCAAAATTATAATCTAAAATCTGACTTTACCATTAAAGAGGATTTCAAATTGTAATTAACTTAAAGCCAAACATGATATTTCTACCCTCTCTCAATCCAATGGTAGCTCCTATTAAATATAATAAGGTAACCTAATATTATCTTATGGAAGAGGTAGGCCTTCCAGTAGTGAAAAATCAATTTAGCATTTCTTCACTACCAGGATAAGTAAAACTTAAAAATGTCGAACATGTACATCGAAGTATAAAGCACCCTCCCTGTGGGCTGTTTAAGGCCTACCTTTACGGGTGGCTTATATGTATTAAAGAGGAAGATTTAGGCCTAGCATAAGGCTTATTTTTCCAGGTCGAATTGGCAGTTGAAAACTGCATTACAGGCTGCAATGACAGGCCTGAGACATGTTTTAAAAAAACAACATTTAGTGGGTGGCACAACTAGTGCTGCAGGCCCACCAGTACCATTTAATTTACAGGCCCTGGGTACCCATGGTACCATATACGAGGAGCTTACAAGTACATTTAAATGGATCAATCAGATGTAATCCAATTGTACTTCATTTTAAGGTGAGACCACAAGACCTTTAGCACCGGTTAGCAGTGGTAAAGTGTACAGAGTCCTAAAAGCCAACAAAAATGGGTTCAGAGAACAGGAGGGGTTAAGGCAAAAAGTTTGGAGGTGATCCTGCAGAGAGGGCCAAGCCCACCATCTTGTGTTTACGCAGATGTAATTGTTCACATAATTATTTTGCTTAGCAGTCTCCCAAGCAAAGCATTATAAAGCTTGTGTTTCTAGTGTAGATATTACATTGGTCATCTAAAGGAGTGGGGTTGACAACAGTAAAATGTAGCCATAATTCATTTTAATGTGACTACATCAAAGTAACTTGTTTTAGTGGCAAGGCTATTAATAGTTTAATAAATGTAGCAAACTCATTATTGTCAACTTCGAATAATCAAGAACATGATTTAGGCATACACGATTCCAGCTAAAATATTACAGTTTTTAGATTATTAAAATACCACAAATAAATATTTATTAACAGAGTGCAGTGGTGAGGAACAGTTATCAGGTATTCCTTCTCGAATGTATGTCTTTGTAATACACACATACAGTGTTCCAAAAGACCACTGTACTAAGTCCGGGTACATGCTCCCCTTTAGCAATCCTTAATTCCAACTATGGTGCTAGGCACTCTAGATCTAGGTTCTCCTAATGGTGAAGACTACCATGTTTCAATGTCATAATTATATTCCGATTAAATTTCATTATGACGTTATGTTACTAACAACACCACACTAAAAACTCACAGCTATTTGTACAAACAAGAATGCTATTTGTTACTACCTATTGAGTAGGGCTACTAGGCATTGCTGATTTACCTTCTAATATGGCTGCATTAGTGAACAATACTATTCTTTCACCCAGGTAATATATGATCTCACATTCTTGAATTAAGGGTTACAAATTCATTTGTGGCTCATATTTAACAACCTCTTTCAAACACATTTCTCAAATTAATTTTATTAAGCCATTTTAGAACTACTTGCTGAATCCATTCAGTTTTCCAATACCATTAGAAAAGAATTAATTAAAGAAACATTAAGAAGACTTGCTTGCACTATACAGGTATTACAGGCAAACAAACAACATTCCAATCTCATTATTTCAATCAAGGCAACTTATCTTCAGCCCTTAGTTGCCCTCAATAGTTTGGCCCCAAGACATTCAAATGACCACATCAGCCTATTAGACCATCTGCTGCTCCATACGCATCAAGGAAATGCTTTAGCACATTATGTTAACAATAACACTCTCATCACAGCAAGCCAACATACTCCTTCAAATCTGTTCCCCCAATTTCATTGCTTCCTGGTTCAGTATCATTGAATGTTTATAGTGCAGATAGTGACAACATAACTATATTCTTTAACTTTAGCCAAAGATATCCCATTCTGTCAGAACTTGCCTAGATACCAGAATGGTCATCAGCTGCCTGCTCCAACCAGCTCCTCACTAGAGTGTAGTATAGGCTGTTGGGGAGACCTTGTCTAATAGTTTGCAAGAATTGTGTTTTACAGCTTTAAATGCCTAGAGGAGATGGCGATCTTGGTTTTAAAGGCATTTTAGCTGCAGTCGTATCACACATGCATAGACCTTGGTGTGCTTCGCATTCCAGCATGGCCGTCACAAGCAAATCTACTTCCAGGTTAACAGAGCCAGTAGCAGTATGTTAACAAAGATGTTGCCCCTGATAATGCTCCATTGTTGGTGGGTTACACACTTCTGACAGTTTGATTATCCCGGCATCCCCTCATTACATCTTTCCTTTCTTCAACGATCTTCAGATATATTGTGAAATGCTCTTCATGAAATGTCATTTGAGATGTCTTTCGTGATGTCATCAATGATGTTATTGAACATGTCATGAGTGATATAATATGTGACGTCATAAGCAGTGGATGGCGTGGGCACAAGTTCTAGTTAGCTTGCCGAACTCGCATTGGCTAATTTCATTTTTGTTTTTGTTTTTAAGCATGTCTTGGATCCAAATCAAAACCTTACTTACTCTGTGTTTTTCAGTGAATTTTTAGGATTTATTTTTTACATAAGCGAAGATCTTATTACCATATATATAACTGTCACTTTAACAATTGTTTTTTCAGTGAATTTCTGGGGTTTTTAAAGTTGGGGAAGATCATTACCATATCTGACTATAACGTCTATTTAACCTTTGGTTTATATCATGAATTTCTAGTTTTTTTTTAAACATATTCAGCCAACCCCTCCACTTTGGCCATTTGCAACAGGGGGTAGGCCAATCATCCACAGCCTGTCCTCCGTGGTCATCTTGCTGCACCTGCTTGTGTGCTCCTACCCCCACCTCCTGCCCTCTGTGGTCAGCTTGCTGCCCCTAATTCCCCCCCACCCTCTGTTCTGCATGTGCATGCCCTTGCACCCTCTTGCTTGCCCTTTGTGGTCCATTTAGCTACCATGCTGGTCTGTCCTCAGTGTTCAGCTTTCTACCCACACATCACTGCCCCTCCCTTCTGCCCTCCATGATCCAGCATGCTGATCCTGCCACTAGCCTGCAAGCCATGGTCACACTGGTGCCCCAGCCCCATTACCAGCCCTCTGTGGACAGCTTACTGAACCTGCCCATGCCAGCCTACCCTTCGTGGCCAGCTTACTGCACCTGCTCCCGCCCCCCCCTCCCTGACCCTCATTCTGTGTGCTTGTCGCTGCCTCCTCCTTCTTAGCCTTCTTGGTCCATTGTGGTGCCTTTGCGGGCCTTTCCCCTATGATCAACTTGCTGACCCTGCCAGTCATTGTCTGAGTCTGTGCCCTGTCTCCTCCCTCCTGCCCTGAGTGGTCTTTTGTGCTGCCACCGCCCTGCCCCTTCACCTGCCCTCCATCACCCTGTCACATCACTCCAGCCCTGTGTAGTCTGTTGTGCCGCCATTGCCCCTCCCATTTGCCATGCGGGGCATGCTTGCTGCCACTGCCCTGTTCCCCCTTGCCCTCTGTTGTCAGTGTGTGTGCCCATGTACCCTTCTTCCTGCTCTTAATAGCCCATTGAGCTGCCACTGTTCCTCCTGCCTGTCTATGTGCAGTATGTTGTGCTGACACTGCTCCTTCTCCCCAGTCAGCTTCCTGGCCCAGCTCCTGGCCCCTTTCCCTGCCCTCTGTTGTGCTAGCCCAACCCTTTCCCCCTTTACTGTGCCCTTCGAGGTCCTTTTTGCATGCCTATTCCACATGCCTCATGCCTCTTGCCCACCGTGGTCCATTGTGCTGCCACTACCCCCCACCAACAGTATATGGTCAGCTTGATGTCCCTACCTCTGATCCTTCGTACCTTCCTCTGTTGTCCATGAGCATGTCTCATCCCCTCATTCCTGCCCCTATTGTGCCCCACTGCCCGTCCCGCCTGCCCTGCCTGATCAGCTTGTTGCTCCGCCTTGCTTTGTCCATATGTGGGCTCCTTCTCCCTCCCTCTGCCCTCTATGGTCAGTTGTGCTGACACTGTCCTTTATGCCTGCCCTGTGTGGTCAGCTTGCCTCCCCTGTCTCCTCCCTTTGCCCTCCATTGTCCGAGTCCGTACCTTATCACCTGCCTCCTGCCCTTCATAGTCCATTGTGTTGCCACTGCCTCCTGCTCTTCATGGTATGCTGTACTGCTGCTCTTCCTCCCTCTTGCCTCTCGTATGGTCCTTTGGGCTGCCATTTCCCCACCTGCTTGCCTTGTGTGATCAGCTTGCTGCCCTTGCCACCCTCTCTCTCTGCTCACCATTGTCCACGTGCATGCCCCTGTCCCATTCCTTCTGCTCTCTAAGGTTTGTTGTATGGCACAGCCCCTTCCACGGCCTGCATGCGCGGCGTGTTGCCCTGGGCCCCATTTCTATTGCTCTCCATGATCCTTTGGTAATGCCACTGCCCTTCATGGTCTATTGTGCTGCCACTACACATGTGTCCTGACATATGTAGTCAGCTTGCTGCCCTTCTTTCCTGCCCCCCACGGTCCATTGTGCTGCCACTGCCCCTCCCACTTGCGTTTCTTGGTTTGTTTTGCTGCCACCACCTATACTGCATGGTTGGCCTGCTACCCCTCCGTGTACCATTGTTAAGCCACTGCCTGTCCTGAATGCCTGGGGTGGTTTGTTCGCTGCCCCAGCTCCCTTCCTGAGCTTTTGATTTGTCTGAATTCGTGCCTCCATACCTTCCTTCCCCCGAGTGGTCTAATAAACAATTAGAGCACTAACATCTGAAGTCATCTTGATGGAATAAAAACTGTAAAACCTAAAGCATTTCATAGAAATGAACAACATAAGGGAGTTATTTTATTCATAGAAATTATGGTTAGTCCTCTAGATTGTTTAAATTCGTCCACAAAGGGCTTATAAACTAGTTGCGATTTTTTTAATAATCGTATTGATCACTTGATTATTTGCTGCACAAGTTACTTAAGAGTTTGCACAAATCTAAATATATCATTGAGCTATATATGGGCTACCACTGGGCAATGCTTGGGCTCTGTTTTCTCGGGCAGCCATTCTGGGAGTCTTTTTTTTTTTTTTTCTTTTTTTAATCAAGCTCCCCTCTTCATTTATTGCAATATCCTCTGTCAAAAAATGCTTTCAGTTATGGTGGGGGGGGCACGGGGCGGAGTACAATGACAATAATTAAAAAAAGAAAAAAGAGATACACTTACATGCGGATGTCTTCCTCTCCTCACAGCGTCCTCTTCTCCTCTCATCGTGGCAGCTCCAATGCGCGCCAACAAATCCTGACGCTGCTTTCATGCTGGCAACCAGAATGAAAGCAGCATCAGGATTGATGGGAGCCGGCTCGCTCAGTGCTCACAAGAGCACTGGAGGCCTGTGGTTTCTCTAACCCAGCCGTCTTAAAACGGCTGGGTTAGAGACGTTTAAAGTGTGCATGTCAGGCTGCCTGTAGCAAGACGGCTGGCCAAAGGGACATGCGCACTTTAAACAAGTGCTCAGCTCCCTGCTACCACTCATCAGGAATTGCCCCACCCCTTACTGATAGTCTGTTCAGTTTATTACCATTTTACTTTTTAGTTCTGGGGCATTTTTGTAGCAGGGCGATGCTCCTTCAGTCATGTGGAGGGGTGCCCCTGTAATTCAGAGCATGCAGAGAGCCCTGAACAGGAGCAGTACCTTTAAGTTTTATATATAAAGGATCTCTGGTTTTGGATGTTATCTCCTTCAGTCCTGATAACCCCCATTGGAAGGGATCCCGTAAACACTGAGCAGCACTGAGAGACCTCACTTCAGTGAATGTCATGCTGTTGTATGCAGGGCCACTGGATTTATGCAATTGCTGCTGCCGCAGCGATTGTCACATAATTATAGTTTTGCAACATTACCTGTCATCTGCCATATAATCTGAGCTAGAAACAATTTTTTTTGTTAATATCTGCAAACGGTTCAAAAGTTATTAAAAAAAACAAAAAAACAGCAATACTTGTTGGTGTGTCATGGAAGACTCTTTGCAAAGCTGGATTAGTCACCTTTCGGTTGCTTGTTGCTATATTTTGGTGTTAAACCAGTACAAATGAGGTGAAACTAATACCCAGAGAGTGTTGCTATGTTAAAATTAAAAATGATGAAATAATCAAGTAATACTTTTACAACTTGTGGGGCATTATGCTGCATAATTTGCCTTCATATGCTGCATAATTTACTGAATCCTGACGCATAATTAGGCCCTTTCCTGCCACATAGTCAAGTGGCCCTGATTATTTGCAATGTCGTTCTAGAAACAGGCCACTCTATAGAATGTAATAATCCTTATTTTTACTTTACCTTCACTTCCCTGCCACTATGGCAGCGCACAGATTTACTTTTGTGCGGCCCTCCCCTTTTTCTAATGCTTCTAAAGCCCACCTGCACAATCCACCTTCTCTAAGATGTGCTCGCAAAACCTCTGAAAGTTATTATGTCCTAAGCTGTGTATATGAAGGGAGTTTTGTGAGGTACTGGTATTGTCATTGCATTTATGCAGCGACGGCTGGAAAGTACTTAGAGTGGTAAGGCAGCCAAATGGGTGGTGGGTGGGTGCATGCATGTAAGGTGAGTGGCGATAGTAAATAAAAAAGAAAAGAAATAGCCACTTACCTTGCTTGCTGCATGACGTCCTTGCTCCGGTCTATATTCTGCTCTGTCCAGTCTCCCAGCCTCCAGAAAATACCCCTAACCAATCCTGGCACTGCTTTCATTCTGGTAACTATCATGAACGCATCACCACGATTGGGGCTGGTGGCTTCTCGCAGCGCTCTTAAGAGCACTGGAGGCCTCTGCTGTCTCTAACCCACCTATCTTAAGACAGCTAAGTTAGAGTAGTTTGTCTGGCTGGCCGTTGCAAGACGGCCATCCAAAGAGACATGCGCACTTTAAACCAATGCACGGAGAGCCCAACACTCCTCCCTGCTGCCTCTCCGCAGGCCCTGACCCGGCCTGTCACTCGGTTCGGGACTGGTTGAGGAAGAATAAAATGGTAATGAATTAATTTCATTACCTTTTTATTTTTCGTCTCTGGGGGCATTTCAGTGAGGCAACGCTCCCCAGCTCTAACGGAAGCGCCTCCCCCTGCATTTATGTAGCACTTACTACCACTAACAAGGCGTTGAAAGAATAATCTTTGCTTCTCACTTCTTGTGTTCTCTGCCAGCCAGAGTGGAGAAGATCGGCCTTAACTTACGCACCTTCGCCAGGATTCCCTGTCTTTGTTTTCTATGGCCAGGTATGTGCTTTAAAACAGTCCTTTGATTTGAGGAAAGGAGTGCAATATTTTGGAGTTCAGTCCTCGGTCTAGATTGACACAGATCAATAAACAGGAAAACGGTTTTAAAATCTGCGTCGTGTCCGAGGTAAGAAGATTTTGGAACCACCAGGGAGCCTCAAGCTCAGTCTTCTGGACTTGTTTGACTTAAACACCGCTCCTGTGCGCAAAAATTTGCGAAACATATAATAAATAAAACTACACATTTACCTTTCTTTTGGGAAGGACATGGTTGGAAAACCTACCCCCTTCTTAAGTGGGATGAATGCAGAAGGCATGATTCCACCGGGGTGCTGGTGGGCTCGCCCTAAACTGCCCATAATGCCGCCGTGAGCATCTCACTTGGCTAACGCACTACGCTAAAACACAAAGCAGCGCGCTAAAAGCTGTTATTTATCAGCACAACAGGAGCCGGGCGTGCCTAGAGAGAGACTTAGCAACGACAAAAGAATGTGCTGTCACCTCTCTTCTTCAGCCACCCCTCGGACTCGAGGCTGCTGTGGTTTAATTGAAAGCCTGTACCCCCACTGTGATGTCCTCTTCCTTGAGCAGGTGCAGCTAGTGGCACCGGAGCAGTTTTTCAAATGGGGGTGCCGCCACTGTGTTACACCAACGAAGTCATGGGGTTTATGGAAAATGTAAACACCTCAGAAGGGACAAGTGTAGCAAACGCGCCACGCCCGTTCCGCAGGAGCGTGGTCTGTAGCTGCTGTTACATTAGGAGCACCCTGTCACAGATGTGTTACTGACATGGTGTGGTTGCACGTTGTTTATGGACAGCGCAATTTATACTGTAATGACCACTACATTTGCACACGCGTAGTTTTACTCATAAAACCATACAAAGCACAAATGATACCGAGTGGAAATTGGTTTCAGTGAATGTTTATTTGCACATAAACAAGCACAGCGTCTTGTTTCTTTTGTACCTGTGTGATGGAAATCTATATTTTAATATGAGCAAAACAAAGTGCTTCGTTTGTGTTTTCCTGTCTGCTGCTGTGTTTTGAAATAGTTGCACAGTTCAGGTTTTGATGTGTTAGATATAAATAACATAATCCTCGCTCACTTTGCAAACAGTAAAAGAAAACTAAGCACCGATTTCCGTGTTAAACGAATAAGCAGCAATTTGTCAGAATACAAAGCCAAACATTTGACCTTTGTGACAAGATAAAAACAAAACTCCAAGGCATCTTTCTTCCTTATTCACATCCTGAACTCCTGCCTGGTGGAGCTCCAGCACCCCCGCACCCATACTTCCAGCACACATGGGTGCAGCATGGGCTGTAGATGCTGCTCTGCGAGGGCCTCCGCTGAGATACATCACAGGCAGAGGTAAAGCAAGCTTACGGCAAATGTTGCACAGGTAAAACATGGTCAGCAGCAGTCCAATCATCTCTTATACAAAGCATATGTAAAAAACCAACAATCACTCATACAGCACTGTGGGGTCTAGATCTCACTGACACAGCAGACAGATACACTAGAGGCAGAAGCAGTGCATGCTTTTCTTTATGCTCATGTTGGGCACAAGTACAGCCTGGCATCAAGGTGGAAGGCTTCCTCCCTCCCTGTCTCATGCCTGCATGGTGGGGGTAGATTAAGGCGGCAGCAGGGCAAACTTCATCACAGTCTCCTAGAGAGCCTTTGCCATGCATCCAAAGGCCCCTCTTGAAAGTAACCGGCTCCCTGACATGCCTTATTCTACCCCTAGAAATAAAATCATCGCCTCATCTGAATTCTGTTTAGTGGCAGCCTCTCTAGTTCGCCAAATATCCAGTAAGAAACTGGCAGTGCATGTGCCAAACCCCCTCTATGCCAAGCCTGCAGGTATGCTTGGAAGAAAACTATGAAGAACTTCTTACCTTAGTGTCTTATGAGAAAAGTCCTGTGCTATATCCCCACCTGTGTCCCTGTAAGAGCACCCCTTTCTGCTCGTATCCCTGTTGGAGGACCACTGGAGATGACCCTCTTTGGCTATAGTAATGGCAGGTGATTCCACCTAAGGGCGTCCATAAATGATAATATATGCTTATGTATTGATTTGTCCCACTCTGCCCGCTTGATGCCTCTGTTGGGTGTGCCTTGTCTTACAAACTCTAATGGCTGCCAGGACCTTCCTCTTGTCTCCACACCTGCCATAGGCTCGCTGCATTCTCTTGTCTCAAATGATAGACTGCCTTGCCAGTGAACTTTGTATTTTGCATTTTGGGGTCCACCACCTCAAACATGTGATGATACAGCTCAGTGCATATTGCCTCACAGGCCATAATCTACCACCATCATCTGGGAAGATATCTCGAGTGTGTTACCATCGTTCCTTGGGATGCCAAGGTCATTCCTTAGAACACCCCACCCCTAACTCCACTAGTACTGGGACATTTGTTTTACTGGCTTTGGAGTCCCTGCGGCTCCCCTTTTTGTTAAGGAGGGTAGTCTGTTAGGTACCCAGGGATTACCATTGTGCCTCGGAGTGCCTGCGATAGTTTCGTATACATTATATTTACAGGCACACAAATATTATATAAATATTACACAATCTCTGTAAATACTGGAAATATATGGTGCCCTGTTAATATATATGGAGAAAATTGTATAAACACTGATAACCACAGATTTTACAAGTTTTTAAACACCTGAAAGCACTGAAAACATCCTGCCAGAACATAAAATAAATGGAAAATGAAAACAGGATCTTTTATGCATAACAATTTTGGACTCCTTGACCCTCCCCAGCCTCCAGGTTCGTAGGTTCAAATTATCTCCATACTCAGACCAGCAAGACAATCTGTCAAATACGTATGAAGTAGAAGTGGAATGAGCTCAGGTCCTTGTTCAACAAAGTGTGATAAAATGAGAAGAATGTTTTAGCAGCTCTACCTAGCCTAACTTGCACCCAGTGTTGCTGTATATGGAATGGTGTATACCAGTGTGCAGGTGTGTGTCTGCAAAGTTTAAGGTTAATGCAGCAGCAGCATGAGTCTGGGGTGCAGGGCTTTGATAATGTTGCCAAGAAGACTGTGTCAGACAATTGATTTCTGAGAGGTGTTTTTCCTTTCGAGGGAAGGGCTTAGTTGATTTTACGACTAGAATACCAGACTCCGGCCTGGAACAGTATTTATGTCCCCGAGTAACAGGCAAATACCATGCTTTTGAAGGGTGCTTTGTTTTATTGAAAGAAAAGGGACTGGCAGTGACCCCCTATGTAATGGACCATCAATAACGTCTTTTGCTACACGTCATGGCATTTTTGATAAAACGTCACAGTGTGGATACGTTTTATTTTTTAGAGCGATCAGACTGCCTATAGAATTTTAGAAGTCATGTATTTGTTTGCAGTTTTTGACATGTTAAATATGTTCTGAGCTACCAATGTTATTGAATAAATATTAGAAAATGTGTATGGTGTTCAGGGTGGAAAGGAGCCTGATGATGGAAAGTGGGGGAGGTGTCATTAAAAAGTTATGCTACTGGTCTAGTTAAAACAACTGCAGGATCTGTGCCATTTTATGTTCACACAGTGAATTCTTGATGATTTTATTTTTAAGAACCTTGCTTTACTTTTTTTCCAAGGGAATATTTCTACCACTCTTTTTTGTTTCTAAATGGATTTCTACTATATATGATGATACCGCAAATCCTACTGCCATGCTGGCATCCAGGTATTTTTTCATGTTATAGCTCAGTCAATTACCTGCTGGTCCAGCAAACCTACGCCATGAGAGTCGATCCTCAGCCGGACACTAGAGGCGGGCTCTGACCCAGAAACCTAAATTAGAAGAGGACCACAGCCCATATCAATGTACTGCCCACCTCTTCCGCTTCCTGAGTCATCTGCTTGCCCCACAGCTTCCCTATACCATCTTCCAGAAATTCTCTATGATTTTCAGAAAGTCTGTAAGTTACTCCAAAAATAGGAATAAACCTATGAGATGGTCAGTTGTATTTTTGTTAAAGAATCCAATCCATAATTCTTTTAGGAGTACATCAGTTGCCAGTAAGTGAATAGTGATAGATTTATCTGAGGGAGTAAAGGAGACAGGAAGTGAATATTATAGGATGCTACAGAGTGCACGACTGTTGGCGGCAGGTTCTGATTGGCTGAAGCGAGGCCCTAGCCAGGCAGAACCTACCTCTCCTGTCAGGCATGGGTGATTACACTCACTTTATAACCTGTGCTCACCCTTGGATAGTTTGGCACGGAGCAGTCGGGATTATCACAGGGGCAATGTGTAGAGCATTGGCCAAGCACTACCGCACAACAAATGAACTGATCGCCACAAAAGAGACTTCACAGAAGGTGTATGTAAATAAAGTTTGTATTCCGCACACACATTTGTTAACACACCATGAACATCATGCAAATCTGGGCATAAATCACATTTTGAAATATCACTAGCAGTACTAGGCCCAATTGTGTTAAAGGACATTAGCAGTATGTACATGTGAGAAAAATACTTTCCCTCCCAGCACCCTCATGCGGTGCCAAAACGTTGTCAGCACGAGACCCACCCGAGCAATTACCCCCAACTCAATATCACGTTATAGGTTGCGCTCTGGTTCACAACGAAAGCAGCAATGTGTATATACAGAGAACAGCAGCACTTCTAAATAACTCAGTGGCCTAGGCCGCACAGATAAAACCCAGTGTCAACCATGATAGTCCTCCCACACAGAAAGTGTATGGCACACCACTGGGGGGTGTAGTCAGTTGTAGGCAACCACTCACACTCAATTGCTTGATTATGCAGTGCCACTGATATCAGGCATGCTAGTATAAGATTCACTCTCACAAACTCGCTCCCAGCACCCTAATATAGCGCACTGATATCCGACAAGCTAGTGGTCACTGCGCTTGCAACCCCCACCCCTTCCCGGGTCCAAACCTCTCTCCATCCTCCGACCTGTTCCTACTACCCTGCCCCTGCGAACTGCACCCTTTCCCTGGATATGAGGCCTCCTGCAGCCCGAATTACACTTATTCAGGATCCCGGTGCGAAGGTGGGGGATAGAAAGAGATAAACGCTGATCAGGCAACAGTCGACAAATGGAGTTCTGGCCACCACTCTGGAAGTTCACTCGGGGATCTCTGCACCCTTCCCCAGTCTGCAGAGCATGAGGGGAGGGTCACTTTGGGACACACGCTGTTCAGTGGCCCCCAGCCAAGAAGGGTACTCCAGTACACAGATAGTTACTAAATCCCACACCTCCCTGCTAGGGGGCACAACGCCTGGGGTGTGATGACTGGAGTTGCCTCCAGACAGTCCCGGTTGTACACAAAGCATTACCAAATCCATACCTCCCTGGAAGGAAGCACACTGTCTGCATTTTGTCTTGAGTCGCATCTGACCATTCCAATCACCCATGAAGAGTTACCAGTTTCCGTGCCTTCCTGGAATGGGGCACAACGTCTGGTGCATGATTACTTGGGTGGCACCAGACCATTCCGTTCGCACATGCAAGGTGACCAGTGCTGCACCTCCCTGCAATGAGGCACAGTGTTTGGTGTGCGATGACTTGAGTTGCACCAGACAATTCCGGACACACACCAAGAGTTCCAGTCCCTTACCTCCCTGGAATGAGGCACGTCTGGTGCACAAAGACTTGAGCCGCACCAGACAATTCCAAACACACACAAAGAGTTCCAATCCTGTACCTCACTGGAATGAGGCACGTCTGGTGTACAATGACTGGAGCCACCAGACAAATCGGAACACACACAGAAATTTAACAATGCTGTACCTCCCTGGAATGAGGCACAGACTCTGGTGCACAGACATTTGAGCCGCACAAGACAATTTCGAACACACACAAAGAGTACCAAACCTGTACTCCCTGGAATGAGGCACAACATCTTGTGCGCAATTACTTGAGTTGCACCAGACAGTTCCTGTTGCACGCACAGATTCAATTTCAGCGGTGCCACACAAGGTAGAATGCAACACTGCTTTGGTTACGCCCCCACCCATGAGGGTCACAACCATTGAATCGGACACTGCACACAATGAGTATGCAGTCGGGTGTCACACAAGAGAAATGTGGCATGCCTGACAAAGGCGGGCTTCGCAGCATTCCGCAACCGATGAATCTGCTCACTACCAACAAGACGCTTATGCATGTCATGGCCCCACGACGAATAACCATACTCCTTAAATGCTGGTAGCAACTTTGAAGGCTCTGTAACAGGCAAATCCGGTCTCCAGGCACAATACTTAGTTCCATGCCCACACCGCCGCTTCCAGGTGACATCCAGCAGACGATGTAGGCACATAAGAGGGGACCACTCTCCAGATGATGGAGGTAGAAGGTGTAGATCACTCGCAGGAGGTCTTTGATGTCCCTGAGACCTCCACAAAAGAACAGGGGACACGTTCACACTTCAGAGTGCCACGCAGCAGCAACCAGTTTGCCCAGGCCAGCCATGATGCAGGAAGGGTTTGCGATCCCCTCCTAGGGCAGTAGTTACTCCTTGTGCACAACAGATTCTTCTTTACAGTGTGCACCATATTCCTGCAAGTGTGCCTCTACTTTGCTGCAGTATGGCACCATTAATTATACTGTGGTGTGCCTTTGAATTTGGGGGAGGTTCAGAGGGTTCCACTTTGAAACACAGCTGTCTCCCCTAAATTTAAGTCCTGTCTGCCATGGGGCTGTGAAATGCAGATCCTAATCCTTAGTGGGCCGTGATATAGCTTCGAGAGGCCAAATGTCAGAACCTCCAATCTATCCAGTCAGGCCCACAAATGGCAGAGGTTCTGTGCCCAGGTTTTATAGCTTTCACAGGGGAATGCACAGATGTCCACCTCCGTCCCCCAGTGTGGAATTGAGTCAAAGTAAAAGGCATAACACGTGTTTTCGACAGAAAAATGTCCACATGCTATAGGTGGCATTTCTCCATTATTATTATTGACAAAACCACCTTTTCATAAAACAATATGAGTCTTCTCTGCCGAAGTCCACAGTTGCAGCTAGGAGTAATTGTAAAACTTCCCCACGTTAACCTATTGGCAGAGCAGCTCTCCTATGAAGTGAAAACACACATGGGTATTATTTCTTCACTCCCTGGATGGAGATATATATATATATAATCAACCAAACATTCGCGGCACTCTCAGGAGTTAAAATGTCTTCATTTATTGCCATTTTGATTTTGAATTTCATCTCTGTCATCTCATTTCCACAACACGTTTCGACAAACATTCTTCTTCAAGTGTTAGTCAGTCCTTTTGATTTACTTCACTATTTATAGCTTGTTCAAGAGCATTCTGTGAGTTGTAGTACGTTCTCTTCCTTTAATTATAAATTACTTAGCATAGTGCTTTTATTACTTTTCTTTTTCAAATGTAACCTTTCTAATGTTTGTTTACCACAAAAACAAAAGCCATGATAATTATTACTGCATGAATAAAGACTGGGAAATGCTTAATAATTTTGAATGAAATCATGCAACCCGAAAATTATACCACATTAATTAACTTTGAGAACATAAGCACTTAGCAGATGAACAGCATTATATTGTGGTAAACAAACATTACGAAGGGTAGGGGCCTCATTCGAAGAGCCACGTCTTGAGGTTCTTCCTGAAGATGATGAGTGATGGGCTTTGTCTGAGGTGCAGGGGGAGGTGGTTCCAGCTCTTTGCTGCAATGTAGGTGAAGGATCGTCCTCCGGCGGTGGTTTTACGAATGCGAGGGATGGTGGCGATGGCCAGCTGGGTGGAGCAGAGGGATCTGGTGGGGGTGTAGAAGGAGGTGCAGTGGTTCAGGTAGGCTAGTCCGGCGTTGTGTATGGCCTTGTACATGTGGGTGAGTAGCTTGAAGGTGATTAGTTTCTAGATCAGGAGCCAGTGGAGGGTTCTTGGGTGTTGGGAGACATTTTCTCAGTGTGGGAGGTCCTGGATGAGCCTGGCAGCAGTGTGCTGGATGAATTGTAGTTTTTTGATGCTTCTAGTCGAGGTGCCGGCATAGTGGGCGTTGCCGTAGTTGAGCTTGCTTGTTACTAAAGCGTGGGTGACTGTACTGTGGCAGTCTGCTGGAATCCATCGGAAGATCTTCTGAAGTTTGTTGAGTGTGTGCCAGCAGGAGGAGGCGACTGAGTTTACCTGGCGGGTCATGGATAGGAAGGAGTCAAGGATGATGCCTAGGTTGCGAGTGTGCTCAGTCGGTGCAGGGGGGGCACCAGGAGTTGTCTCAAGCTGAGGTGGCATTTCCGAAGATGATGAGCTCAGTCTTGTTAGAGTTGAGCTTGAGGCAGCTTTCTCTCATCCAGGTGGCAACGGCTTCCATTCCTGAGTGGGAATTCCTTTTGGCCCTGTCCAAGCCTTCGGTGAGGGAAATGATGAGTTGTGTGTCATTGGCATATGACACGATGTTCATACCGTGGCTTCTGACAATGGCTGCAAGAGGGGCCATGTATACGCTGAACAGTGTGGGACTCGGTGAGGATCCTTGGGGGACTCTGCAGTTGACTCCTGTGTGTCTGGATGTGTAGGGCGGAAGTCTGAATCTCTGAGTCCTCCCGCAGAGGAAGGAGTGAATCCATTCCAGGTCTCTTCTGCGGATTCCTATGTCGTGGAGTCTGGTGCGTAGAGTGCAGTGGGAGACCATGTCGAAAGCTGCTGAGAGGTCGAGGAGTATGAGCGCTGCGGTGTGGTCGCGGTCTAGGAGTAATCGGATATCCTTGGTGGCTGCCATGAGGGCTGTCTTTGTGCTGTGGTTGCTGCAAAAACTGGACTGGGAGCTGTCCAGGGAGTTGCTGACTGTGATTAAATTCCGTAGTTGTGCACTGATTGCATTCTCCAGTACTTTGGCAGGGTAAGGTAGCAGCGATATGGGCTGGAAATTCTTTAGTTCTTATGGGTCGGCCGAAGGTTTCTTCAGGAGAGGGCGTATTTTGGTGTGTTTCCAGTCCTCGGGGAAGGTGCCAGTGTTGATTGAGCAGTTCATTGTGTTTTGGCGCTCAGGCGATGGAAGTGCTGCCTCTGATGTGTATTTGGTGTGGGCAGGAGTCCGTGGGTGCTCTGGACTGGGTGCTGTTCATGAGGCTGATTGTTTCCTCCGTGGTGAGCATAGACCAGCTGTGGATGGTCTGTGTGGGTTCTGTGGGGGGGTGGGTCGGTCGCAGGTTCCGGTGACAGAAGTTTCTAGGAGGAAACTGTTGTAGATGTCCTGGTTCTTGCACTGGAAAAAGATGGCAAGTTTCTCGCAGAGGTCCTTTGACTGGGGGATGTTGGTGGCTTCGGAGGTGGGAAGATGAACTCATTGATAACTGAGAAGAATTCCTTAGAGATGCGATCCTGGAGTGCATCCTTCCTTGCATTCTTGATGTTTCGGCGGTGTGTGGCAGTTGCTGCTCTGAAGGAGGCGGGGAATAGACATTAAACTGCCGCCCCTTCTTAGGGACTCTCCACTCGCTTTATGTTCTGTGTCAACTCCGCCACCTTTCAAACACATTTCTTACATTATAGCTCTAGTCCAATGACGGAGTCACAAATATTAGCTGCACCCATGATACCAACCTTCCAGTGCCATGTTGACTTTGATGACGAGTCACATTAAGAATGATGAGGTAAACCAGACAAAACCTCTTTTAAATAGCATGATCTTACAGTTCAAACAAAATTACTTGGCAGGTAGCAATGCCCAGGAGCATGTCTTGGATCTTTGCATACTTAAGCTCACTTTGATGTTTGAGCCTGTGGTACTGGTGGTACAATAGAGGGTTAATGCTTATTCGGCTTGCTTAAAGCATCATATACACAAATTAGTACAGCATCCATGTGTCAACACTGGAGTACAAATTCTCTTTTAGATGTGAAATCCTCTGGTTCCCGTCAGTCAGTATTAATTTGTATTATTGATGAGGCTAGAGGTGCATACCCTTTAAAATCCTTCGGCGGCTTCTAATGCTGTACAACATTTCCTTTCAGTGCGGAAACCTACCTCTGTGGCTATGTGTGAGTCTGTTAATTTAATCCTTCAGTCATTGTTAAGCATAGTTAAGTTATCACTAGTAAGGGTAACAAAGGGACTGACCCATATTTACTTACCCCATCCTTCCTTGGTTATGTCACAGTTTTCATATTTGAATGTTCTGCTCGTAACAAAGGGCTGCAGTACTCTGTCATTGGATGCAGTTTTATTTTCATTACTTTTTAAAATATAATTAAATTCCCATTTATCAAGATACATTAACAGCTGTATTTCTTACATAGATGCATCCAACTGCAAGGCATGTTAAAACGACGACTATCAATTTGTGGCCTTTCCTTCGTTAATTGGGCTCTAAGGGCCAGATGCATCACAAAATTACTGTACTGTTCGCAGTGGGTCACAGAACAACCGGCCCAATAAATATTAATTGAGCGGGTCTCAATTTCTGCCCTCCGGCCCTCTGTGATTGGCCACAAATATAGGAATAGTGCCCTGCAAGAAACAGCAGATCACAATCCTTGTGTCTGCATTTGTGCATAAAAACAATATATTCATTTATGTTTTTTTTTTAATCAACTTGTGTTCCTTGAAGGAGCTGGTGTGGCTTTTAAAAAATAAAGGTTTTCCATTTGGGGAAAACATCAGGCGAGCAGGCAGTGCCCCTCCACATAACTTGTTTTTTCTATTTATGGAATTTTTCTGCAGCAATAGTTCTCTTGTTACCTGTGGCCACCTGGTCAGTTGAGGCTGTGCTGGATGTCTGGAAAGACCTCCACTGTTTTGGTCTGTGAGGATGAAATTTCTAAAATTAGTAGATTGTCTGCTAGTTCACTACTGCAAAATGCTTACATAGAGGCCTGTGGCGTAGCCTATTCTAAAGAACTCAAAAGCAAGAATTGTCTGCATTTTATGTGGGGACGTCAGAAGAAGGAAAATTCGCAACAGCAAATTAAAAAGAAATAAATGTTTGCTTTTGTGACCTATGTTTCCTTGCTAATTTAGTGTCATTCAGGATCTTAATTTAGGACTCCGGAGGGCAGATATCATGCGATATATAAATGGGCTTTGTGATACAAATGGAGATATTAATAGGTTCCACATCACATTATATCTGAGTAAATTCTACTGCATGGATTGTTACTGGCAGCCAGTAACTGGTGCAGTTTCAGCATGCTAATGGTCAAGTCCTTGGCTGTGTTTCCCTTGGGTATACTTCCCTTACTGGGTCTACAGTCAGGGGGTCTAACAATAATTTCCTCTCTCAAAAATTCCCATGCACGAGTTTTGACCTTTTTAAGTCTGGCGTTTGCCAAGACCTTCTGATTTCACTAAAATTCTATGTATAATGTACTTACCTATTCAGGGTTTCAGCCAGCCCTCTTCTTCCACTGGGCTGTGATTTTGTCATCCACATTTAATTTCTGCCGCTACAGCATACAGCGTGGGGCAGTTGTTCAGACCATTTCAGCCATTGACTGTCTTCAATTGGGAGTGAAGCCATTCTGCCCTTTCACAAGGGTGCATATTGGTATTTCTGTTAAGTGCTAAACAAGAAATATGTTATGGCAGTGAATGTTTTTTTAGACTAAAAATGTTTTTGCTGTTAGCAACTGTTTTTAGAATAACGAGGGCCCAGGAGATTGCCCAACAAAAAGGTTTGCAAAACCAGGACGAGACAAAATAAACATTCACAAAGCCAATTGCTGGCTGTCAACTCCAGGCCAATTGGCTTTGACAGTGCTTTTTCATGGGTTTATGTCTTGAGACCCTTCCATCAAATGTGAAGTAGACTAACTTCAGTACATGACTTTGCTGGCACTTATAAGAAAACTAAAGGTACACTTGTGACTTTCAATGCAATCTCTGTTGTAATGTTAGTTAATCTTTTAGGTTACAGACCACAGATCCCTTGTAGTGTTTTGGACAAACATTAACAATAAGGGTCTTCACTCAAACCCTTAACCGCTTCCCATCCAGTCACGCCACGCACCTCATTTATCAGGTACTCCTTCCCTCGGGCTCTCCTGCACTCCTCTGTCATCCTTTGATCCACTCTACCACACTCTGCTGTGTCGTGCACCTTTTCAACATGGCCTTCACCACCCCAGCCAGACTCTGCACCGGGGGAATTCAGACGTGGCACACAAAAACCAGTCTCAGCACCTCATTAGCTGTAATCCTCATCACACTTTCATTCACAGTAATCTGCTCCTTACGAGACGACGTGGGGAAGAACACGTCGGCACTCGGTAGCGCTGGGTAAGGCCTTCAGAGGAGCAGTTGGTCAGACATCAGAGTCTTTAGGCTGGGTAGAGAGAAGATCAACAGAAGAAAATGTCTAACAGGTGCCAGAATACCAGAGGA
This sequence comes from Pleurodeles waltl, assembly GCF_031143425.1. NCBI lineage: Eukaryota > Metazoa > Chordata > Amphibia > Caudata > Salamandridae > Pleurodeles > Pleurodeles waltl. The sequence goes on from NC_090442.1 coordinate 241,219,910, forward strand.
AGAAGGGCCTAGAAAACCCCATTAGTACTGGCCTGTTCCCGGCTAGTTTATGTGGGTAAGTGGATGTTACAGGCTTGGTGACGTGGTCAGTTTCATGTTATACACACAGTTAAAGGTTGGGGAATATCAAGGTTTGATGGGAAGAACACCAACATCCAAATCATTGCTAGGGACAGGTACTGCACTGTATCAAATGGAAAATACAGGAAGCCTGCCAGCCTTTCTTCAAAAGCACAACAGGGAGTTTAATCTATGATGAAGAACCTGTCCCTTTAGCACTACTGCTGACTTTAAATCCTGCAGTTTGATTTGCATTTTGTTTTAAAGCAGTGAAGTGAATAATCTCTTTATACTGGAAGGTCTTCTTCTAGGCCCTTCTTGAAGTTATTTATGTATCTCCCCTGCTAGAGGGGAGATGCTGAGTCCCATTTTTTGATTAGTGGCTGGACCCACTCTTGTACACTCTGTCTTCCTTTTCTGTCTTTTGAGAAGTCTGTGATTTTTCTAAAATGCAGCAAACTGAGGCTGAGGTGATACACTGATAGCACCCACAGAGAGGCCATCCCTATATATATTGATATAGGTAGTGTTTCCATAATTAAAGCTATGGAGCGCTGTGCAAGACACCTCAAATAAATATCTAAATAAATGAAATACTCCCTCAAAGTATTAAGGCACTATTTTCTGTTCTCTGCAGAATGGGCTAGCTTGTGAATCCTCTCTTTGAAGAACAGGTTTATCTGCAGTTTATCTGTTGTTCTAAGAAAGCCCGATTTATTTATTTGACTTTAACCCTTCGTGTGTGCATTAGTGATGCATTACAGTACACACAAATACATTTATAGGATGCTCATTAAGTGGACGTTTTAATTTGTGTCTGTTGGCTATATTTCAAGAGACCGGGCAATAGCAGGGCCTTGTTTTTACACGAGTGATGCCCGTCATAAAGCTGCTGCAGCCCATACCAGCTTGTATTATCTGTTTGCAAAGATTTCCAGTGTATCTTTTCTTAGGGAATAGATAATATATAAGGTTGTTATGGAATTGATATGCGTCATTTTGAGAACATTTTCGTGGGAGCTGGTTTGAAGTTTTCTCCTGAGTCTGCAAGCTACCAGAACAGGCTCTCCCACGGCCTCTGATTAAATGAGTTTCTTTGTTTGGGTGCCTGCCGCAGACTTCACTGGCATATTTTAGAAATCCCACACAAATTTGCGGTCTTTCTCAAGGAATATGTGAATGCTAACAGCTTCTCACTGTGCTAGACATCTAGACAGAAATCCCCGGAAACAAATGACTGCGTAGCGTACAGGTTTTCTTATTTTATTTCCGTTTCGATCTTTTATATTCATTTTATTTATTTTATTTCTGCAGATGTGTAAGGTGCAACGTAGGCAGGGGCAGTGCACCTAGGCACCAGAGAAACCTTCCTCTTTATATGTTATGTTATGTAGTTTTATAAAGCACTTGAATGCCCGAAGGCGTCTTGGCACTGAGCTTGAATTAACAGTATAGTATTAGGTGGTGTTAAATAGAAAGGTTTTCAGAGCCTTTCTGAACACTTAGAGGTTCAGAGACTCTTTGATGTAAAGGGTAAATCATTCCAGGCCTTTGACTGTCCTTACAATCATACTCCTGCAGCGCTAGGTCATATTTTTAAACCTGAGGTTGACCGCAAGTTTGGCAGCCGCCAAGCGCAAATATCTGGCTGGGGTATACCACTGAAAGCAGTGTTTTAAAAAAGCAGGACCGGAGTCATGGAGTGCCGTATAGGCGATACATAAGGACTTAAAGGTAATTCTCTGCCTTACTGGGATCTAGTGAACCTTTTTCATGGGTTTCTGAATGTGTTTTGGAATTTGAATTTGAATTAAACGTCTGGCAGCAGCATTTTGCGAAGTTTGGAGTCTAGTCAGAAGATCCTGGTGGGCGGTGACCAAAAGAATGTTGCAGTAGACCAGTTTAGCCATGACCAGCGATGTACCCAGTTTTTTCTGAAGATTAACAGGGATAAAAGGGAGAATCATTTTTATGGACCTCAGCTTAAAGAATGCGGAAGAAGTTATAGAGTTAACGTGATGGTTGTAGCTCAGCTTGTTAACAGTTATAGCTCCCAAGTTTCTGGCTTTCTTGACTGGTGTGGGAAGAGGACCCCTATCCTGGGGCCGCCAGTTAGGTTCCCAAAACGAAGTATGGTTACCAAACAATAGAACCTCGGTCTTCCCTGCATTATGTTTCAGGTAGTTTTTGCTCATCCACAGCTTGGCCGCTTGAAAGCAAGTACAAAATCTGTTCCCTGTGACAGGGTCGCCATCTGTCGGTGAGAGGCCAATTTGGGTGCCATCAGCATAGGAGGTGGGCGAAAAGCCAAAAGATTTAATCAGATTGGCCAAAGGAGTGACATAAATATTGAAAAGTGTGAGACTCAGTGAGGACCCCTGAGGGACCCCACAAGAAAGAGAGAAATGCTGAGAGACAAAGTCGCCTAGTTGAACGGTCTGCACTCTTTTGAAAAGAAAGGAATTCAGCAATGTCCATGCTATGCCCGTGACCCTGACATTCGTTAATCGGTCCATCAACAGCCCATGATTAATAATATCAAAGACCGCTGATAGATCTAGAAGAATGAGGGCTGCTCTGTGGCCTTGATAGAGTGATGCCTTGATCTCCTCAGAAGCCTTCAATGATGCTGTCTCCATACTGTGACCACTACGGAAACCAAATTGGGTAGGGTTCAAGCAGTGGGGGGATTGGGTGTGGTTGACAAGTTGCTTGTTCATAATTTTCTCAACCACCTTGGCAGGAAAAGTTAGGCAACAGATAGGACTAGAGTTGGCAGGATCTAAGGGGTCCAGGGAAGCCTTCTTTAAAGGACGGGGGGGTCCCTGAGGCAATTTTCCACATTGAGGAATTTAGCAACAACAATTTAGCAACCACAATTTTCAAGGGGTGTTTATGTTGAGAGAGGGTCGACTAACAAGGGGACAGGCAGGAGGCTGGATTGAGTAAGTCAGTTTGCTGTAGTAATATGGAAAACTCTACCCTTTAGTGCTTTGTTGAATTGTTTTCAAGAGAGACCATTTGAGCTGCAGGGGTAACTTGTTCCAGAGTTTTAAAATACAAGAAAAGTCCTGTTTCTGTGTAATCTTTAAGCACCTACCGGATTTCAAGCCTTGAGATGTATGTACTTTGGGTTGTGCCTTGAACAAAATCGAGGTGAAATTTACGATTTTGTAATTGGGGAATTAATCTTTTCAGTCGCACGTTAGTGTTATGTTAGCAGAGATATGATTAGTGTGGACTGTTCCTGTTGGTTTGCATCCCGCATCATTGGCGTTTTTAATTATTATTCACGAAGCTGAACAATTCAAATTGCTCATTGAAAGTCTGCATAACCATAGCATCTGTTAGTGCCCCGATTCTGGGTTTGAATGGAATACTTTTCAGAGTAAATACCTGTCCTGGGTGGTATCTCTAAAATATCAAGCCATTGAGTAATATGTATATAGTTTTGTCCTTTGAACATGAAAGCTGGTGTAAATACATACATATATAATGTCTGGAAGAGCTACGTGACGTCAACTATAAAGAACGCATGCATTGTCTATCATTCTAACAACCGAATCTCATATTTGCACATACAAATACCACAGAGGTGTAGAACATATTTTTTATCTGGACTGGCCCGACGAATTCATAATTCCGTGTAACCTTACACCTGAAAGTTCAGCATCTATCCTTCAAAGTTCTACAACAGCCACTAAAAAATAACCGCATGGACTTTGTTGCAGCAGTCCTGTCCACCATCTGCAAAGAACAACCTGTTGTTATCAGAGCCTCAGTAATTTGGGGTATCACGCCAGGTATATTTATGAAACCAAAAAAAGGTAAAATTTCCTGTAAATAGAAAAACTGGAAGGTGTTTCTCACTGCAACCATTGTTATGTTCACGCAGACCGAGGGTGCTTAGAATGCGCCAAACCTTTTGGATAATCTCTTGCATCGGTAAGTTATATTGTGAAACCCCAATCAGTGCACTTTCAAACATTGGTATTTTATAATAAAATTTAATTTATTATCTGCTATTCTTCTACCAATCACGTGCATCATAATAATCATCATAGTAATGAGTACCTCAGTGATTAAAAATAAGATGAGTAAAAACTAATTAACCCCCACATTGTTCATCACTAACCTGTTCGCCTACGATCCATAGATGTCATGAGGCAAACTCTCTAGCAGCAGCAGCTATTAGTTTAAGATGTTTAGTCAATCATGTATATGTGCCATGTACCTGCATGCAAGACCACCTCAAGTCGCATCCGCATTTGAGAGCATCTCCCTTGTAACTGATCGATCTCCTTGCCTACCCTCCGGGTCATTCATGACCTTTTGATTTAAGGAGTATATGGAGCAAGTAGGGTACAATTCGCTCAGATCCTGTATTTTGCAATGCATGAGTGAAAACAATGTTTCTATTGGTTGACTAGAAAGCGCCGAGTGACCATAGTACTTTATTTTATCATGGAGGGAATGCAAGCCACAGCTCTTCCATCTCTTGAATTCCACCAGCACAAACCTGAACAAGGTCATTCTGCTAGCAGACTTAAGTCACCACGGACTCTTCTTCAGAGAGTGGAAAATCCATCTCTGGCTAATAAATGAGCAGATGAAAAGAACTGACAATTCACTGCATTCAAACTTTGTTACCTTGAAAAATAAAGTGAGCAGTCTAAATAAATCCAGGCAAATTATGCTCACTAAATCAAGCATTCGAATACAATTCGTGCATAGACATCAACTGTGTTTACATGCATCCAGACCTGTAATTATCAAACATACAAAAGTGTGATCGCACATGCCAATTTAGTTCTAGAATGAGCATCTAATACTATTACTCTCGAAAAAGAATGCTCATTTTATACTTAAAAATAATTGACTTGCTTTCTTCATTATTAGAGATTGATATATACAAATGTCCTTGACAACGTCCTGATGAAAATTCCCTATAAATCAGGTTATGGCCTACATCTATCCTTCAGGCACAGTCGCCCCACGAAATAGTTAAATGGACATTAGATTTCACTCTTCAAGTTTAGAATTACCATTGTAGTAAGTAAAATATCAGTGACATTTGTGACTTCTATTTCCGCATGAGATTTCATGGGTCACAGTCCTAAATGGGCTGAAATCTCAATAATTTATTTAATAATGTATGTTTCAAGACAAATTTGAAAAATTGATTTAGTTGGGGGTCTCCAGGTATTGCACAGCCCTGCCTAGTCGCAGAACGACCATGCCCAAGTATTCATTGGTGTGTGTTTCACTTTTAAATTATTTTAATATTCTACCACTCAACTTTCAAGCCAGGACACAGCTATGAAGAGTGCAAATATTGAACATTCGGAATCGTAAATATGGGTTAAGAGAGCAATGGGATGCCAAAGAGTAAGTGTAATCCCTTGGCTACGTTCATAATAAATGGGGAATGTTGAACACTCTCACGGGTGACATTGAGTGTGTGCTTGCGTAATGTTATAGATGTGGGCACTTGGCCATATGCACTTAAATGAAACAATTGCCCGAGGTAGGCACATGACCTTATGCACTTAAATACAATTATTTTGTGAAGTGTAATGTTTTGATGCGAGCACTTGGCCTTTTGTACTTCAATACAGAGTCATTCATCACTCGAGGAACATAAGAATGATTGAGCCTCTTGTATACATACCGAGTTGGGAATGGGGTTCAGTTCTTGCTGTGTTTCTGTGATGTTTGTAGCCAAAAGTAGCTTATGGCGAAGTGAGTTACTCTTTCTTGTATTTAGGTGCACACCATCCTTGATTTAAAGCTAGAGCTCTTGTACCTCCAGGTAGAGGTTTTCTGCCAGTTGAGTCTAAAGTAGGTGTAAGAGATGGAGACTTCTAGAGAAAGAGCACAACTAGTAATGTGTCTCTGGTGCTGACTACTGTAGAACGTTCTGCATGACAAGACCATCCTTCCACGATTTCAAAAGTTGCTATATACAATTCATTGAGCAAATCTTGGAGAAGGTTCCTAGGCTCATTGTCCCATTTTATTTGTTTCAGGGAGGCACCCAGTCCCCACCCACTTAAGAGCAGTTGGCATGTTTCATCACATCTGGGATGTGTGCTTGCTTCTGCATGGAAATAACCTCCTTGAATACTGTCTGCCAGGCAAACAACTTGCACAGGGGCTTGCCTTCATCAGGGACTCCGAATTCCTTCAGAGAAATGGCAGAGAGGGAAAGACCAACATATCTGGGAGTGCCTCTCAGTCTTAAAAACGGTCGTCTGCCAGCACTGATACGAACTCTCCCTCAGATATAACTTTATGGATTTCTGCAGCAGACCCCATGAAAAATTTTGACTAACAAAGTGATGGAAGGAATGTTTGAAGTAACCTCTGTTTAGAGCCCAAATCCAGTCCACCATTTTTCACATACTGCTTCAACCTCGACATAGATCAGTTAAACGCAATTCAGTCTTGGTACTTCTCCAGTAGAAAATGTCCAGTCCGAGGTGCCAAGACAGCTCCCCTCCAGATCAGGTCACAAGCAAACCCAGGCCTGTTTTGGCCAACTAAGGCTTCATCAACAAAGTATAGCTTGAATCCTGTGGTACTGTACAGCTGGAATATGAAGCAGAACCTGGATTATGCTATCACTTCTACTCTCCTGGGCTACCTTTGGAATTTTGTAAATCACTGCAGATCCTTGAGCCTTAAAATTCCAGAATTCTCGTGGCTCTAGAGCAGCTGTCCTCTTTCTCTCAAGTTTATATCTCTGCAGACAGGGATAACAGGGATACAATTGATTCAGTGGGGGAACAATAAGTCAGTGTTTAACACTGTAGGAGGCTGGCCTGGTTTGTAGTGGTACCAAGGGGTACTTACACTCTGCACCAGGTCCAGTTATCCCTTATTAGTGTAGAAGAGGTGTCTAGCAGCTTAGGCTGATAGAAAAGGTAGCTTAGCAGAGCAGCTTAGGCTGAACTAAGAGACGTGTAAAGCTCCTACAATACCACTGGTGTCATATGCACAATATCATAAGAAAACACAATACACAGATATACTAAAAATAAAGGTACTTTATTTTTATGACAATATGCCAAAAGTATCTCAGTGAGTACCCTCAGTATGAGGATAGCAAATATACACAAGATATATGTACACAATACCAAAATTATGCAGTAATAGCAATAGAAAGCAATGCAAGCAATGTACAGTCACAATAGGTTACAATGAGAGCACATAGGTATAGTGGCAACACAAACCATATACTCTAGAAGTGGAATGCGAACCACGAATGGCCCCAAACCTAGGTGAGCTTGTAGAGGGTCGCTGGGACTGTAAGAAAACAGTGAGGGTTAGAAAAATAGCCCACCCCAAGACCCTGAAAAGTAGGTGTAAAGTGCACCTAAGTTCCCCAAAGAGCACAGAAGTTGTGATAGGGGAAATCTGCAAGGAAGACCAACACCAGCAATGCAACAACGATGGATTTCCAGACGAGAGTACCTGTGGAACAAGGGGACCAAGTCCAAGAGTCCCACTCAAGTCGGGAGTGGGCAGATGCCCAAGAAATGCCAGCTGAGGTTGCAAAGAAGCTGCCACCGGATGGTAGATGCTGTGGTTTCTGCAAGAACGAAGAGGACTAGGAACTTCCCCTTTGGAGGATGGATGTCCCACGTCGTGAAGAAGCTTGCAGAGGTGTTCCCACGCAGAAAGACCACAAACAAGCCTTGCTAGCTGCAAGGGTCGCGGTTAGGGTTTTTGGATGCTGCTGTGGCCCAGGAGGGACCAGGATGTCGCCAATTGCGTGAGGAGACAGAGGGGGCATCCAGCAAGACAAGGAGCCCACTCAGAAGCAAGCAGCACCCGCAGAAGTGCCGGAACAGGCACTACGAAGAAGAGCGAACTGGAGCTCACCTGAAGTCACAAAAGAAGGTCCCACGACGCCGGAGGACAACTCAGGAGGTCGTGCACTGCAGGTTAGAGTGTCGGGGACCCAGGCTTGGCTGTGCAAAAAGGAAATCCTGGAAGAGTGCACAGGAGCCGGAGCAGCTGCAAATCACGCGGTACCCAGCAATGCAGTCTAGCTTGGGGAGGCAAGGACTTACCTCCACCAAACTTGGACTGAAGAGTCACTGGACTGTGGGAGTCACTTGGACAGAGTTGCTGAGTTCCAGGGACCACGCTCGTCGTGCTGAGAGGGGACCCAGAGGACCGGTGATGCAGTCTTTGGTGCCTGCGGTTGCAGGGGGAAGATTCCGTCGACCCACGGGAGATTTCTTCAGAACTTCTAGTGCAGAGAGGAGGCAGACTACCCCCACAGCATGCACCACCAGGAAAACAGTCGAGAAGGCGGCCGGATCAGTGATACAAGGTTGCAGTAGTCGTCTTTGCTACTTTGTTGCGGTTTTTCAGGCGTCCAGAGCAGTCAGCGGTCGATTCCTTGGCAGAAGGTGAAGAGAGAGATGCAGAGGAACTCTGATGAGCTCTTGCATTCGTTATCTAAAGAATTCCCCAAAGCAGAGACCCTAAATAGCCAGAAAAGGAGGTTTGGCTACTTAGGAAGGAGGATAGGCTAGCAACACAGGTAAGAGCCTATCAGAAGGAGTCTCTGACGTCACCTGCTGGCCCTGGCCACTTAGAGCAGTCCAGTGTGCCAGCAGCACCTCTGTTTCCAAGATGGCAGAGGTCTGGAGCACACTGGAGGAGCTCTGGGCACCTCCCAGGGGAGGTGCAGGTCAGGGAAGTGGTCACTCCCTTTTCCTTTGTCCAGTTTCGCACCAGAGCAGGGCTGGGGGATCCCTGAACCGGTGCAGACTGGCTTATGCAGAGATGGGCACCATCTGTGCCCATCAAAGCATTTCCAGAGGCTGGGGGAGGCTACTCCTCCCCAGCCCTGACACCTTTTTCCAAAGGGAGAGGGTGTAACACCCTCTCTCTGAGGAAGTCCTTTGTTCTGCCTTCCTGGGTCAAGCCTGGCTGGACCCCAGGAGGGCAGAAACCTGTCTGAGGGGTTGGCAGCAGCTGCAGTGAAACCCCAGGAAAGGTAGTTTGGCAGTACCCGGGTCTGTGCTAGAGACTCGGGGGATTATGGAATTGTCTCCCCAATGCCAGAATGGCATTGGGGTGACAATTCCATGATCTTAGACATGTTACATGGCCATGTTCGGAGTTACCATTGTGACGCTATACATAGGTAGTGACCTATGTATAGTGCACGCGTGTAATGGTGTCCCCGCACTCACAAAGTCCGGGGAATTTGCCCTGAACAATGTGGGAGCACCTTGGCTAGTGCCAGGGTGTCCACACACTAAGTAACTTAGCACCCAACCTTTACCAGGTAAAGGTTAGACATATAGGTGACTTATAAGTTACTTAAGTGCAGTGGTAAATGGCTGTGAAATAACGTGGACGTTATTTCACTCAGGCTGCAGTGGCAGGCCTGTGTAAGAATTGTCAGAGCTCCCTATGGGTGGCAAAAGAAATGCTGCAGCCCATAGGGATCTCCTGGAACCCCAATACCCTGGGTACCTCAGTACCATATACTAGGGAATTATAAGGGTGTTCCAGTATACCAATGTGAATTGGTGAAATTGGTCACTAGCTTGTTAGTGACTCTTTGCTTCCAAATTGAGTGCATAACCACTGAGGTTCTGGTTAGCAGAGCCTTAGTGAGACAGCTAGTCATCACACAGGGAACACATACAGGGCACACTTATGAGCACTGGGGCCCTGGCTGGCAGGGTCCCAGTGACACATACAACTAAAACAACATCTATACAGTGAAATATGGGGGTAACATGCCAGGCAAGATGGTACTTTTCTACAAACACACCATCCAATGTTCCTGTTTGTTTGCAAATAAGAACAATTAATTAATTAAACCTTGCCCTGCAGAAGACGGGGACTCTGTTATCTTCCGGTCCAGCTGGACTAGTCAAATGTGTCCCACCTGGTACAGGATAGCGATATAAAGATGGATACAAAAGTTTTTAAATACGATTAGCTCAGCAATATTTGTGGACTATAAAAATGACAAGTATTGAGGTTCTTCAGAGGAGTGTCAGTGTGCTTCCATTCACCCTCTTTCCCAACCTCTCCTCCTCAGTCTTCTGTAATTTCTGTAATGTTCTGGTACAGAAAGGCCTGCATTTAGCCCTAACCTTTACACCTATAAGTACCTTATGTGGATCCTTTATGTAAAAGGCACTATTAAAATTTCTCACTCCATTTACATCCAGTCACCGTGGAGCTACCCTACAGTGTTCTTTGTCTTATTGTTCCATCCTTACAGTAAAAGTTCTTTGCAGTCAGGGCTAAAGCTACTCCGATCATGTTCCAGTGACATGTTCATCTGGGTGTGATTTGTAAACCAGCCATATGGAGCACACCACATGCATTTTGCCAGTACTGTACATTGGATGCCCACCCCAAACCTAATGTTCAATTAGACTAGTCAGATTAATGAACTTCTTTGGCTTGGCCTATGGGGGTGTCTTGGCTGCTTGGCTCCATTGTGGTTGATGAAACTGTTGACATTTTATACTCATTACTCGACCAAATGGAGATTAAATGTAAGCTTAAAGAGGTTACCCAACTTGTGATTTTTGGCAATCATTCACCAAGATCCCCCTGCCTATTTCTTCTCAAACAAATGTACTCCTCACCATTTCTCTATGTTTGTTGTCTGTGATACTGTTGTGTTTGAAAAAAACACAGGAACAGACCTGAAAGGAAACGGTTGGGTGTTTGGTTGGAGTCACCTATCAGATAGGTTGTGTCTGATACTGGCTTTTAAAATTATACTTTTTATTTGTATTGTGCAGTGGTGATTTGGTCACCTCCCTTTAGTGACAAAGAATTTGTCCAACGTCTATTGATTTAGAGTGGCCCTCGTATATTAAGCAAAGTTGTAAGCAGTGTGTCTGCTACCCTACCCGGCCAAAATACTGGAGAAAGCCATCAACACACAACTACGAAATTTCAACCAGATCAACAACTCTCTGGCCAGCTCCCAGTCCGGGTTCCGCAGCAACCACAGCACGGAGACGGCTCTTCTTGCAGCCACCGATGACATCCAATCACTTCTAGACCGCGGCCACACCGCAGCATTCATACTCCTCGACCTCTTAGCGGCCTTCGACACGGTCTCCCACAGCACACTATGCACCAGACTCTACGACATAGGAATCAGCGGAACTGCCCTTAAATAGATCCACTCCTTCCTCTCCAGAAGGACTCGGAGGGTCAGGCTCCCTCCCTACACATCTAAACCCACAGGAGTCAGCTGTGGTTTCCCCATGGATTCTCTGAGTCAAACTCTTTTCAAAATATACATGACCCCACTCGCAGTCATTGTCATGTCATACGCCGATGACACACAACTCATCATTTCCCTCACCGAAGACCCGGACACGGACAAAAGGAACTTCCACATTTGGGAATACAAGCCTTCGCCACCTGGATGAAATGAAGCTGCCTCAAGCTCAATTCTGACAAGACAAAGCTCATCATGTTCGGAAACGCCACCTCAGCATGGGACAACTCCTGGTGGTCCACATCTCTCAACACCCCAACTTCACCGACTGAGCACGCCCGCAATCTAGGCATCATCCTAGACTCCTCCCTATCTATGACCCGACTGTTAAACTCCGTCACCTCCTCCTGCTGGCCCACCCTCCGCAAACTCCAGAAAATGTTCAGATGGATCGCAGCAGAGTGCCGCAGGACCCACCCCTTAGTCACAAGCATGCTTGACTACGGCAATGCTCTCTACGCTGGCACCACAACAAGAAACATCAAAAAGCTGCAACTCATCCAGAACTCCACCGCCAGACTTGTCCTTAACCTCCCACGCCAAGGACATATCTCCGAGCACCTGAGGACCCTAAACTGGCTCCCGATTAAAAAGAAAAAAAAACAAAAAACGAATCAGCTTGAAGCTACTCACCCACACGTACGAAGCCATACACGTCGTGCCGACCTATCTAAACTACTGCATCTCCTCCCACACCCTGGCAGACCCCTCCGTTCCGCTCAACTGGTTCTGATCACTATCCCTGGCATTCGAAAATCCACTGCCAGAGGACGATTCTTCACATACATCGCAGCAAAGAGGTAGAATGACCTACCCCTATACCTCAGACAAAGGCCATTGCTCACCATCTACAGGAAGAATCTCAAAACGTAGCTCTTCACATGAGGCATTTGAAACCCTCACAGGTGAATAGCCGTGCTCTACAAAAACTGTTCAATTGATTGACTGATTGATTGATTGTGTGCCTAAAAAAAAAAGACCAAGGACCAGGCGCTGCTCCTTTGCAATGGCGAAGGAGCGTTATCTGATCCCCCCAAAATTCCCCCCCCCCCCATACCCCCCAGCTAAGAGCCAGCACCTGAAAAACAGAACAAAAGTTTTCTTTTGTTTTATTTTTCAGCTGCTGGCTCAGCCAGCGTGTGAAGGAAGGAAGGGAGGGGCTGGCTGGGCCATGGGAGGGGGGCGAAGGAGTGAAGTGCACTAAATTCATATGTCCGTTTGGCTGGCCGACTTTGACTGGCCAAACAGACATTCACACTTAGGTTCTCCAACCTGGCTGTGTTGGGGAAACTGCACAGACTCCGATGCAGTATCTGAGCGGCAGACCAAGCCACTCAGACCAATCCTGGTGCTGCCCTCATGCTCGGTATCGCACATGAGAGCTGTGCCAGGATTGCATGGGGAGCCTGTGCTGATGTCCCAGGGAGTGCTGGGACACCAACACCATCTGCAGGGAAGAAGAGAAGCCATAGCGGCCGGCAGCAGACAGGTAAATTATTATTATTATTTTTTCTCAACTATTTTTTTTACTTTATTGTTTTCCCCTATCCGTCCCCACCGTCATCCCCTCTTGAGTTTTGTAGCCAGCTGCCACTGCTAAGGGCCCACGCACTTCTCATCAGACCACCCATCTCCCTGCTGAAGTGTAATGCCAAGTTCGTCATTTAACTGTGGAAACATCCTAGTCTGAATAATATTGTGCAGACAAACAGGGCTACCTTGGTAGTGGCCCATGTGAAGCCTAGAAACCTTTGGGCTGGGTCAACTGGGACTTCCTCTTGCCATTGCTTAGGGCTCAACATACTCCGTGCCCCTATAACGATTTATAAAGATGCACAACTGGGGTAAGCACTCTCACCCCTGCTCTTTGCTTTACATTTATATCCAATAGCCCAGATATTTTGTAAGATCCTAAGGACATTTTCCTTTGAGTTTGCTGAATCCAGCCATAAGATAAAGCTATATGCCAATGGTCTGCAGGTGAATTTATGCATTGGAACGGGGACACTCTGTGCAGGAATAGTTTGGATGACTAGTAATGCAAGCTATTTGGAGGTCAATCAGTCTGTTCAACTTGATGATCTGTTTTCAGTTCATTATATTCACACGGGAACTATGTAAAAATTGTGTATCCTGTCAACTTTTCTTCCTGTTTAAGAATGTCTCTGTTCATATTCCTACCTTTTTCTTCAAGAAGGTGGAGTTGTGGATTGAGTGCTTTATCTGGGCTATCGAGGGCATGTATTTATCCCCAAAAATAGCTGTTTCTAAAGTATGGTCATGGGACAATGGTGAGACCCCATTTTAGGAGATACATTTAGGTCTCTTGTTCTTGCTAACACCCGATCAGTGCCTATGCAATATTGACCAGCTGACACTTCTTACAACACTCTTCTCTCGTGCATACCCACCTACTTTTTCTAGTTAGAGCCGGATACTTCTTCGAAAAGCTTTGTTTAGTGTTATGAGTAACCGCAGTGCCCAGTTTTTCAAGACCTCTTACAGGGTGGACATCTCTGAAATCCCTTTAATACAGTGCTATCCTTTGGATTAAGAACCATTAGAAATGTTTGTATCCCAGATTGAATTAGGTGTTCATTCACAGAGCACACCTTTATTACTGGATTTTGGCCCTACTTCATAACAAATTCTCAACTTGGTTCCTTTTTCTTAAAAGTTGATATGACAAATTATGTTAAACAATCTGTTCATGTAATCAAATTAGCAATCTAGTCCAAAAAATTCATAAAACGCGAACTCTTGTAGTGGGAAGGATAGTCTTCTTGTTGAATGTGGGCTTAGATCTGCCAAATATAAACACCAGCATCTTATCTTAATTCATCTTTTGTATTTCAAGCCACAGAAATGTAACAGAATCTTCCAAGAGACACCCTTCATTATTCTTGCCCTGTGGACTGGAAGATGAGCCCAAACCATTCCCATATATTCTGGAGATGTCACAGTTGCAGATAGTCTGCGATAGCATCACAAAGTATCTTAATGGGGCTAGATATATTGCTTACTTATGAAGAGAAATGCTGTCTGTGGGTATCAATGCTGCTATTGCTGATCTCAAATCACAATGCCAACAGTGGTCTTTTGTGAATTGTTTGGCAATGGAAAATCCCATGCTTGGTATACGGTCATGTTCTCCTACCTGAGTGTCCAACTAGGAGTATATGGTATTCTGTGTTTTGGCTTTTGCCCTTGGTGTCACACTAATCTAGCATATGAAAGATGAGTAGGCCAGTTGATTCACTTAAGTAAGGCCTTGTGACCTGAAGGGGCTCACTCACCATACAAGCCTTCATTGGCAGACAGTGATGGTAGGGCACCAATCCATAGTTGCAACCTGACCTTTTTATCTGTGTCACTCCGGTGGAAGCCTAATAGCCATCTCTAGTAAAGTTCTACCTCTTTGAGCTTGATAGACTCCTAGCACCAACATCCCAAGTGTATGTCAAGTATGTCTGTAGCCTGTGTGGTGCATGCATGGTGTGTGTGAGTGAGCCAGAGTGTGAAAGGCTGGCATTTCACAGAAGAAGGAGGAGGTGTTCATGTGCCACAGACAGTGAAAATGTATTGGTGACATTCCAAAGCTGTATGGAGGAGACTTAGGAACTGAAGTCAGGGAAAAGGAGACAACGCACCCCTAGAAATTCAAATAGGCCTTTTGTTCTGAGACAGGAGCTGCTGATTAGTCTTTCTGACTGCTACTACTTGGTGGATGGTAGGTTTGAAGGGTAGGCCCGCAGCCTCTGTTCTGCAAGGTGAAGGGACCCTTTTATGTGAAACACAGCTTTTTTTTCTTTTCCTGATAACACTATCGGTTGGCTGGTAACCGCCAAGAGCAAAAACCTATTTGCGCCTCTGGTGGGGGTGCTCCAGGCTAAAGACAATACCACTGTGACCAGCATCACTACCAACAACCTGTATCGGAGAGTGTCCTGGAAAGGGCACCAGAAAGGAGAACCACTCCAAGTCAATTTTGAAAGTAGACAGTCAATGCCCATCCCTTGTCTGCTTTTGCTGCATGTTCTTCCAGGTTCTAGGCCTCTATAGCCAGTGAAAGTAGTGCTGCATAGAGTATTCAAAGGACTGCCGTTCAACCAGATCTGGTGTCTGCCAATTTCCAAGGTATGAGGGGACATCACCTTAGTCTGTATCCTTGCTGAAAGAGCTGTGTACCTGACCTGGAGCACCTAGAAGCCAGTCTGCCTGCTGAGAGGAGGAAAGAGCCTGGGAGCCCAGAAGGAGAAATGTCTGTCTAGAAGGAGTGAGGTGCAGCATGTTCCCGGTGCCTCTCAGCAGCAAGACCACTGAAACTGTGTCTGCTGAGTGGTGTCCACCTCTGGCAAGGAGCCACCGAAGGACCTGCCAATTCCTCCCAGACCAAGAATTAGCAAATGCATTGAGATGAAGACGAGCAGTTGCCTGAAATACTGTTCTGATGCAGGTGAATAGAAAGTCAGCAAACTGACCAAATTCAAAGCGGTTGGGAGATACACCTAGGCTGGAAAGAGGACCTGGGAGAGAAAGCATGGAGAAGTGCAGGCCTGACTAACATTGCCCAGGACAATAAATTGTGTTTGCCCTATATTTGTTGGTAGTATTCCAATTCTAGCATACATTAAAGTACTATTCATTCTTAAAGGTTAAGCACTGGATAGACATTCAGTTATTGTGCTGCTCTGTGATAGTTGAGTTCTGACCATGAGCACCTCCACCTTACCTCCCTGTGCCTGTTTGTCACTGCTACTACTGAGAGTCAAGTACTGAAAAGGTTGCACTTGGTCTAGTTTGGCATAGTTGTGGTACAGCAGACCCTAAGGCATCAAGTCATATGACCTTTACTCCGATGATTGAGTCCCAGCAGTTCCCACTTGCCCTCGAACAAGGTCAGACATGAATCTTGCAAGATTAATGATGGGTTGTTATTGGAAAGAGAGTGTATTACTGAATGTCTATGTATGATGTTACAAATGTATTAATTGTGCTCTTTAAAGCATCACGTCTGAACATAGTGGTGGGCTGGTGTGACATGAGATTGGTGTAGTTTTATGTAACAATAGTAAATTTACCTTTCATAATGGTCCAGTTGCAACTTTCTTCCAGCTGCGTGTTACTGCTGTCCTCTTGGTTTTGAGTACATAATTGGTTACCTTTTATCTTGTGTCTTAGGGTTAAAGTTCAGCTACATCAATTGAGATTTTGTGGGTAGTGATCTCTGAGGATCAGCGATCTCAAATACCCGACTAGGAGCCTTTTCTACTTTATATGGGGATACAGCAAAAAATGTTTACACTCTTAATATTTCTCGCTTGTGGAGAAACTCATGAGTTATAATATACGTGCTGTTTATCTTCCCCACATAGTAGCTACCATTAGCACAATGACAAAACACCCCACCTTTATTGTAACATCCTTCAAGAATATGTATGAGGGAGGGTTTTTAAAAATTCTGTAGTTTTCAATACAGTAACGTTTATTCTTCTAGTCGTAGCCTTTGGAACATTTATATAAGGTCTACTAATTCTTCTGCAGGCATTCATTGAAATATATCTATCAAGCCACACTTCACCTTTTTGAGCTCAACCATAACTAGTTGTAGCACCAGTCGGAGTGAGTTGCCATTTACTGTAGCATGAGCAGCTTCAATAGATTGTTTTGAAAATGATGATCACAGTTGATTAGGATATTGTCACAGGAATAGCAGATGTTTCTTAGCCCATAAGCTAATCTCCATCAGGCGAGGTTCTGACTGTTGCTCTTGCTCATACCAGTCCTTATTTGTGTGGTGCTTTCCTCCTCTTGTGCCATAATTTTTGAGATTTCGCCAATGCAAATTATATCTGTCAAGATGCGCCCAATTTACAACCCACACCCAAAAGGAACAGGAGTTTCCACAGTTCACTTAACTCACATCCAGCCTCACGCTCTTACTATGTTGGTTAGCAGTAGATCCATGGAAAAAGGAATGGCACAAGAGAGAGAAACCTGCACTGGATATCGTCTCACTGTCTGGTTGCACAACTGGGCTGAATTTGTACTGTCATCACAGGTCATGATACAGCTGGTGGCGTTCAACTGGTGTGGCGGTGCTGGTGGTAGCAACGCCAGCTTACCACCGTCCACCAGTTTGATCACTGCCGGATTTCCGCCCTTCTTGTGGCGGACGTCAAGCAGTGATCATAATTTGGCAGACGGGTGGTAGCTCCGGTGACAGTATTTTGGTGGCTGTCACCGCTGCGGTAGGCGGTTTTTACCGCCAATGTCAAAATGAGGGCCATAGTTCTCAATCTCTAACAGATGACTCTATGTATAAAACAAGAGTGCACAATTATATCCTTTGCAAATGTTGCGTCAGAATACTTTTCTGATGTTGTTGATGTCTTTTGTTGAATTCTCAGGATACCAGGTCACAAGAATTTTAACTTCCAACAGCAAGTCCTGGCTGCAGCAGCAAGGATCTAGAACATTTGCCTTGCAATGACACTTTGGACCACAATAAATTTATAATCTAGGCATTTAGCAAGATGGCCATCACATTTGGCAAATTTCAAGTGAGTCTTGAGGCCCCAAGGGGTATATAGACCTACTTGCCTTCCCTCAAGTGTTTAACATCACTTGTCCCTCTGAGACACAAGGCTTCTGTCCAGACATAACCTGCACTCTGCGCTGTCCTCCATCCTATTGGTCTCCTGATGACATGCAATTCAAAGAGCTTCAAAGTAACACATCATGCAGGACCACTGTGTAAAAGTAAGCACACCCTGTGCCACATTCTAACAATATTGTGCTTGACGGAGGTTGCCAGTACATGTGGGGTACTTCTAAACATTCAAGCCTCTATGGACAAAGCCACAGGAAACCATGATTGGGTGGACCGGCCCGCTCATAAGGACGATGATGAGGAAGAACAGGACAACCTAGAATGAAGCTCACCACTGGGTAATATGAGTGTTAAATCCGTTGATCTTGCTCTCCTTGTTATCTTTGGGAAAAGCATAGGTCGTATAGCGCTTCATCACATGCGGATGCAGACTAACAAAACTATGCTGAGAAGAATCTGTTTCATTTTGCTGTTAACAGGACATTCATTCACCTTAAGCATTTGCTTCTGCTTACAAGAAGTCTAATGGTAAATGCATGTATTTGAAGACATCTAAAGTGCTATTACTTGGGCGTCTGACCTGTACGTCTCGATCCCACTTGAAGCTCTGTTTTGAATTTGTGAAGTTAAAGAAACATAAGCAAAAGAGTGAGTCATCATTATTGTGTCCCTGTTCTGGCCGCTCAGGGGAGGCTTCTCGCCCTGGCCCCACCAAGTTAACTATCAGGAGCACTTCAATACACAGCAACTCTGACAGCACATTTCCCCTTCTCTGCAAAGCCAGCCAAACAAACATAAATATCTAAAACGTGTAGCTCACACAATCACAAAAGACTATTCAAACAACTTAAAACAATCCAAAGAAATGTAAATTAACCTCACTGCACACTAAGACAGATCCCTACACATGTCCTTTCCCAAGTACCAGACCAAGTTGCTGTCCAGTGCACACTACCAAACAAAAGTGTCATAAAATATCCTACTGTGTCACAGGCCAGGGTACCTGCCTCTGAGAAATGGACTTCTCAAATCCCCCTCACCATGCTAAACCAAACAACATCAAAACTTATCATGGATCCTCCCTTTCTGGCTAAGGCCAACTTTAAATTGAAACTTCTTGCATCACATGGACTTATACCCGCGTCTGGTGATACGCAGCATAACCACAACAAATGTATCATGGAATTTCCTACTTTGCAACTTGTCGTACATTGGTACAAAGTATAAACGCCTCCTCACATAGCTGAGACACCCATGATGCTAATACACAACACAGACTCTGGAACTGTCCTGACTGCTGTAGATAGGTTAAAGTATCCTTTAGACATCCTGAATATAAATTGTTTTGCTGAAGCAGTTTGGTCTGGTAAAACGATAGGTGACACATACTCGGAATAGAATTTTGTGCGCAAAAATACAAAGTACTCACAAGGAATCACCAACAATGGCTTCTTACAAGCAAAGCTCATATTTGCCTTCAAACACCTGGATAATGTATTTCTACCAAGGAATAACTTTCATAGTAACATTTAATACCTGAAGATTTCAATATCCCTCCCATTCCCAGTGGAACCATCCTTTGATGCCCCTGCCTTGCATTCTGCTCCTCTGGGGGACTTGCGACACGAGTGCCTTCAGGGAGGTTCTGCCCTGATCACCTTTTTAGTGCAACGGATATAGGGAAAGACAAACCACCACCATTAGTTTCCCAATCTAAAAGTGACATCTGCCACTCCGGCACTCATCCTCCTATGGGAGGGGATCCTCCTTCAACAGGCACTATTACACCCGATGTGCACCACACCCTTCGGGCCTTCCAGGCATCCAAAGAGGCCCTGGAATCCAAAATTGGTGAGGTTGGTGTTGATGTGGTCTTTCTAAGACAAGACCTCCGCAATGTGATGGGTCGGGTGATGGAGGTAGCCAATCAAATATCCACCCTTGAAGATAACTCCTCTGATATCAAATTCAAATTGACTACCTTTCTGGTAACGGTTTGGACCCTTGAAACCAGGGTTGAAGATGCTGAAAATCAATCTCGATGGAATAACCTCTGACTGGTGGGTTGCCCCGAGGGGGTTGAGACCTCCCACTTGACTACTTTTGTGGAAATCTGGATTCAATCCTGGATGCCAGAGGGCTCCCTATCGCCATGGTTTGTGGTGGAGTGGGCACAACGTACATTGATGTGGAAACCACCTCCTGGGCACCTCTGCCTGCTGCTAATACATTTCCTCATATTCCGGGACTGAGATGCGATCTTGCAAGAGGCGTACACCCAGAGCAAGCTCCTCTACCACTCACCACAAATAATGATATTCCCTTATTATAGGAAGGCGACCCAGCTGCAGTGCAAATCCCTCAACGCAGTGAAACAGAGGCTCAGCATGATGTCCATCCATTACATGCTGCTTTTTCCCGCAAGGTTGTGGGTGGGGCATGGCTCACGCACTCATTTAGTTAACACCCCTAGGCGACTTAGTAGTGGGTCACTGAACAGAGATCCCTTCGCAGCCATGACCCTTCAGGGAACCCTTTGTGGGTAGCCCCGAGTCCCTTAGTTGACTGCTGCTCACTCCCAGTCCTGTCGACACCATAAGTCCAAGAGCAGGAGGGAGGGCTACACTTGATCCCCTACATTATCTGAATCTGATCGTCTTGGATAGCAGCCAGAATCTGGGAACAATGCTACACCCCGGCAACCCCGGAGCTCACCATGGGAGGAGGATATCGATGCATTCAATGATATAAGCTCTCTGGCTGCCACACCATGACATTCAGTGTTTCATGGATTATCATATACTTGCCCTTGACCCAGGGTGTCCAACATTACTCATATCCTTTTACCTCGATCCTTTTGTACTAAGGAGGTCCTCTTCGAATGCCCAGATGTGTGTTCTATGATTGTTGGGAAAAGTTATTAGGCGATAGATGCTTCCTGCGAGGGGGGTGTGGGGAGGATGGAGTTGGGTTACTGTTGTGGGTACTGATTCACTATTTTGACCTTACTTGCTGTTCTTGTTCTCCCTTTCTGTTCCCTGCTCCTTGCTGCTGTCCTTTCTCCCTGAAGACCCTGCCTGTGCTCCTGCTGCACATACAGCCTTCCTATTCAAACGAACTCCACGATGGTCTGTAGTCTCCTCTCATGGAATGTGAGTGTTCTTTGAGACCGAATAAAGCACACTGCAGGCCTCAAATGTTTCCACCAACCAGGGGTAGTTTTGTTACAGGAGACCTACCTTCTGGACCCTAGGTGTCCCTTTCTATGCAGATTTGGTTACAATCAAGTCTTTTATGCTGGCTTTGCTAAGGGCCGAGAGGTACGGTGACCCTCCTTCATAAGACCTTCCCTCTGGTGGTTGCCCAGATACTACATGATCCCCTGGGTAGATACGTGGGAGTGATTGGCGGACTGGTGGGGAAACCTTACAACCTTTTTAGTGTTTATGTCCCTCCACAACTGCAACCACAGACCCTCCATGACCCGACTCAGCTCGTTGTGGACCTGCTCTGTGGTACACTGATCCTTGGAGGGGGCTTTCAATGCTGTGGCCGACCTGCTCTTAGCTGTATCCGGCTGTGTCTCTCAGGGTCGTTGTGCTCAGTCCTGCTCCTTGACTAACTAAAAGATGACCTCCCTTGGCCTCTATGATGCTTAGAGGGTCCGGAATCCACGGGGCAAGTCCTGCTCTCACACACTGACCTCCACTAAGACAGTGTTCTGGATTGATTGTATTATTCTTCCAGCGGTGGACATCTCTGCCACTATGGAAACCTCAATGTTCTCCTGGGGTATATATGATCATCCTCCACAACTTCTTCAACTGAGCACTTCGATCTCTCATCCTTAGCCCCGCGTGGCTCCCAGAGGATAAGGTACTGGTGGAACACCTAGCTCAGGGACCCCCCCCTACTTGTACTGACCCTGTGATAATTTCAAAGTCCTAGTATTCTCTGGGCAGCTAGTAAACTGATGATTCGGGGTGGGCGAGGAGCTACCTCAAGCATAAAGAGAAAGATAGACAAGATATTGTAGACCTAGAGACTTGTATACATAATGATGAAAGTGCGCTAGCCTGTGCCACCACTGATACACTCACCTGCCAACTCAATACAAATAGGGCGCATTACGACAACTGGTCTCTCATGAGGAAAGCCGCTGCTGGCGTGCAACTATCTGCCGCATCTATGAACACAGCAACAAAAACGGTGAACTCCTGCATTGAATGGCCACCCTGGACAGTGGCTCACAGTTTATTTCTGCGGTGAGAGATGCGTCAAGGTCTATGGCCTCTACAGCCACTGAGATCACAACAGTGTTTGCTGCTTATTATCAGCAGCTCTATACTTGCAATCTGCAACCCCACCCCACCCATAGAAAGTACGCAACTGGTCCTTAACAACATACCACTTTCTTCTCAGACTCTGACCCAATGAAAGACTCTAGAGGAACCAATTACGGAGGACGAGATTCATGCCGCCATTAATGACTTAAATTCTGGGAAGACTTCGGGCCCGGGTGGCTTACCCCTTGAATATTATTCCACATTTTGTCACGATCTTATCCCCAACCAACTCCAGCTCCATATGGAAGCCATTGGAACAAGGTCGTTCCCCCGCCGGTAGCTGGACCTAGCGACCATTGTTGCCATTCCCAAAACTACTCAGCCCTTGTCGGCCGTGTGGGTCCTACCACCCCATTTCCTTGATAAGGGGGGTGGGGGCGGCTGGGTAGCAGACATCCTCCCATACTATTGGGCATCCCATATTTTGCTTATAAATGACTGGTGACAGGTGGTTGGGATGATCCAAGGTATGAGCTGGAACTATGCAGCTTGGGTCTTGATGGAGTGATGCACTATTGGTACGGTCATCCACTGCCCCTTTCCATTCCAGAAGTCACCAGAGTAGGTTTCTTGATATGGGGGGGGGGGGGGGGGGCTCTCCGCGTTATGGGCTGGAATAGGCCCATAAAGGCTCTAACAGGAGAGACCCCCCTGTGGAGGGGTCGTTGGCTGGAGCAACTGACGCGTCTTAAGGAGTTCAGTTGTTGGGATTTAATCGGAATCTCCACATTGGCTGATGTTTGGCACAGATCCACCATGTATTCCCTTCCTGATCTCAGGCCCAATTCTCTCTCTCCCCATACTCAGTTTCAGCAATATTTGCAATTGCACCATGCCCTTAGATCCTACAGTGAAGGTTTGCATGAACTCCCAGACTTTAACCCTCTGGAGGCCCAATGACTGATGAGGAAGATGGGTAAGGATGGTATCTCCCAGCTATATCGAGCTCTTGTTGGTAATGCACCTGGGACACTGAAGTCATTGAGACAGAGGGGGGAGGGATGGATTGGAGCTCTTGAGAAGGCTGAGTGGCGGAAGGCTTGTGTGGCTCCCAGGGAGTTGGCACTCTCTGCCTGGCTGTGGCTGATTCAACTGCATTACCTACACCAAACCTATATGACTTCCCAGAGACCGGTTTATGCGAAGATCCTCAAAGCCAGTCCCCACGGCTGATTTCTTTCACAAGATGAAATTGCCCCACAGATTACCCCGTATTGGTACTGGGTAGGAGCTGCCCTCTTGGTTGTTCTGGAAATCTCTGAACAATAGTCTCCAAAGTTGGCACCACTGGGTGTTTTGGACAAGTTTTTTTTTTTTTTTTTTGTAGATAGAGCATTAATTGGACTAGCAACTCTGGTGGCCAAAAAGGGTTTCCCCAAATGGGCAGTACCCAGGATGTACACAAAGACAATTGGAGTAAGCACACCTACAGAATTACTGCTGCAAAATTTAGTACATGTATAAATCCAGGTAATTAGCCTGTCTCAATATGACTCTTATTCCAAACACATCTTTCAGTTGACCATCATGACGGAGTCTTTAAAGTTTAACAAAAGTTTGAAGCCTTGGACCCAGTAGCCACCCTGCAATTGAACAGTAAAGAAGCACCCTGAGATTCCGCCTAAAAGGCAGCCATACCTCTACTGGACTACTCCTAACATACCCTGAATGTGGTACGCATGAGCAATCAAAGCTTTTATCCACCAATAAGACTGTGACTCGATGGTTTACTTCACTTCCTAGCTGGAGCAAAATTAACCAAAAAGCTTCTATTTTCGGAAGAGAAGAAACTCTGTCAAGATAACTAGTCAAAACTTTTTTACTGTTCAGTGTGTGAAGAGCAGCCACTTATGGAGCGGTAGGAGAATAGCAAAACTCAGGTAAACTAATCTATTGATCCATATAGAAAAAAGAGTCAATCTTCAGTAAGAAAGATGGACCAAGTCTTTGAACTATCAGAAAAAAATCTGATGTAAAATTGCTGACAACAAAGAAAACCTACTTCTTTACAATCCTTACATCTTCCAAATGTTTTCTCCTAATTGTAGCCCATTGGGTCTTTGATGTCTCCATCAAATTGAAAAGAAAAATGATTCTGCAGAAAAGACAAAATATTGATAATCTCACAAGATAAGGAATTTAAATTCATGTTTTCACACTTATTTCCAAATGATTCTCAATGGCAAGAGTGTAGTTAGATGCTTTGACCACAATAGCAAACTATCTTGCTCAGCCTTTCCTCTGTAAGTCAACCCCCTCAGCGTCCACGATATTAAGCAGAGCCAAGAAAGAACAGCTTGAGAGTGGAGATAATAAAACAGATGAGATGGAACAGTTGGCAAAACCCATTCAAGAACAGTTTCATCTGGGTCACCATAGGAAACCAAGACGAGCAGACCTAAAAAGTAATGTAAATAATTGTGGCTTTCTCCTTCCTCTCTCTGGTCAGAAATGTCACAATCCCCCAGTTTGACACAAATCCAGGTTTGTGTATAGAACTGGTCTGTACTTTGCAATATTCTTTTGGGGCTATTCCAAACCCTTAATTTCCTCCGCAATATGACACAAATTAATGTCACTTTTAGGCCTATAAAGTAGAGGTGTAGTTGTTGCTGTTTTTGCTTACATTTATCTGCTACTAGGGAGACAGCTATTTGTAATTGTGCTGAACCATCTTCCAAATTTTGCGTGGTTGAGCGGAACCAGATTGTTCTTAACAGACCACTCTGTGAGGTCCGCTAGAATCAGAGATGCGTAGTACTTTGCTCCCGCATCTAATAATGTGATCAGCCTATAATTTGCTGGATTAGGTCACCACCTTTAAAGACGAGATTGATAATGGATCCATGCCAGCTCAATGGGATAATGCCTGTTGACGCCACCACTTTGAATAAGGTGGATAGAGAGTATATCCAGTGTTCCAGGTCCCGTTTAAAAATGGCCTGTGGCATTCCATTAGGTCCTGGAGCTCCATCTCTTCTGTCTTTGATTATAATTTCTTTTAACTTCGTCAGACGAATAGAACAGATGATTTTGCCTGTCCGGCATGGTGCTGTGCTATCCACCTCTGGAGGCAGTTGCATTGTATGTTTCCTTTGTATCTTCTCCCCCATGTTGAGAGCGGTTGGAGCCCCATTCATTAATAAGGCATGATGATCCTTCAATTACGTCCGGAGATTCAGAGAGTACCCCCCTCAAACATTCTGGCCAAGTAGTCGACCCAGACTGCATCCTGAACGTTTGAATTATTTATTACCTTTGTTGGCCTGCCCAGGCTGTTCATGACCTCCCCCAATGATCTGGAATTGATCTCTTTTGCACTTTCTTTGTGTTCCTGTCTTTCAATAACTGCTTTTTATATTCTTTCCTCAGTCACCGTACCTTTGCCCATTAGACAAAATGGGTGTCAGTAGTTTTTAATTGCCTAACAGCCTTTTTTAACTCCCTTTTTAAAGGTTGGCTTTTTACAGAGAGACCTGTGGAACCTGTACCCGCTACACGCTTATTACTGATTGTTGGTGGGGCATGCAGTGTCAGTGTAGTGGTGAAATCTGTCCAGTCGTCTATTGGATCATTTGTTGTGGTTGTTTTAGCCTCAACTAATTCTTTTGCTTCATTGTGCAGACCCAGTAATGTGGTATTTGACCACCTCAAGTGCTCTAGGTTTGTAGATTTTAAGATCCCAAGATCTACGGTGGCAATGCTTCTTATGAGCTTGTTGGATATCCACTCACCCTGGTAGTGAAGTATTGCTGTGCATCATTATGTTGACCCTTAACCTATCACCTTCCATTCAGCTTGGGGAGGACCAGTCTGTGTACCCTTCAACACAGCCGGTGTTGCTTTGGTTTTCTGACCACTGAAAAGTATCATAACTTCCAGAGCACTGGGAGCTTTTGCTGATGTTGCAGCTTGGGATGACCTAGTGTCCGGTGATGATGTTGTTGTTTGATCCTGCATGGACTCCCTGTCTTTGTTCACAAATTGGTTGTGTTAGTTTTAGCCAATGGTCTTCTGATCTCCTTAGTGGCTTGTTGCTGTCCGTGTCCTTCACTCCATCCTGTGTAGTTTGACGTAAGTTGCTTTCTTGGCCATTATAGATTGTCGTAGCTTCCTGACTGCTGGGTATGCCAGCTGGAGCATATTGGCCATAGTGAAGGATAGGTGAGTTGTGCAAGGGAGCTCCTTTTCCTTTTATGTGAGTAATTTGCTGCTTGTGCTTTACTTTAGCAGAAGTGAAGATTCCACTACCAGTTAACACCGCTGAAGGTTTATGTGCAGTTTCATTAGATGAACCGTCAATTGTGTCTTTCATTGTATCCACTGTTGCTGGAATGTTTGGTGGTTCCGAAGACAGGAGTTGGGTTTCTGGAGCATTGCTTATCTTTAATTCTGCAGACGCACTTGTCACCGGTGCCCCTCACCTCTTGCTTTAATTTAAACATTGGGTATATACTGGGCGGTTCTTCCTTTGTCTCAGCAATGTCCATTTTTTCTTGTTTTACTCTAAACATTGGGCAAATACAAAGCGGTTCCTCCTTTGCCAGTCACATGATTTTGTTCCTTGCTTTTCTTACTCGTTTTTTATGTCTCTTTATTTGCTTACTGACACTATGCTCATTGCAGCTTGCTCCACCAGTTAGCAACTGCTGCTTGGCGAGCAATGTTTTAATTCTGCCCTCTTCCTTTTGTGGATGTACAGGCGCCAATCTTAGCAACTCAATGGGCTGTGAAGACCCATGTTACTCACTTCCCTGGTTTGGGTGGTGGTTAATATTGTCTTACGATTGAAGTCTATTAGGAATTTCATTGACCAGGTGTTGTTTTTTCATGTCCATAATGCTTGCTAAAATCATAGGCAAGGTGCTTAATTTTTCTATGATGGGACCACTCACACAAGTTGATTGTAAATGGATTGCTTGAACTCTGATAATTAAATTGGTTAATTTTTTCAACTTTATGTTTATGCGTGAGATGTGGGAGGCCGTTAAGTCCATTAGCTTAATTTGAATGTCTAATTTATCTGACTGTATATTGAGGGCCGCGGTTGAAGCTTGTGAAGTGCTTAGCAATAAAACATAAAGTCCTGACAGTCACCGTACTGCAGGTTCATTGCTGTTATTGACTGGGTTCCTACTGGGCTACTTAAATTAGTTCTAACACTTTGCAGAGTGCTTGCTACTGCTATGTCCTCGTGGGGCTGTTGCGAGATTTCAGAAGGCCTTAACGTGGACTTTTGATGTTTAGGACTATCATCCTGTGCAGCTGGGTGGTATATTGTAGTTGTATTTGCTATTATGTGATCTTTAATTTGTATTTGACCCATGACCTCATCTGCCAGGTTCATTGTTTTTACTTCCATGGTTTGTATGAGGTCTGCGTTGCTTGGCATTGAAATAGATCTCAGCCAGGAGTTGTCTTGGTCATCCAGGTCTTTCTTGGAGATACTGTTACCTCCCTTTAGAGCTTCTGTGCTTAGGATAGGTCTGGGAGTTGAATGAGGGTAATTTGTATTGTGACCCTGGGCGTTTGTTATTGAGGTTTTTAATTCTGGCACATTGGCAAGGTGATTGCCGTGAGGTTTGCGTTTTGAAGAGGTAACTTCAACTCGACACCTCCAACATGCGGTGCCTGCCCTCGTATCATCAGGAGATGGAGAGATAATTGCAGTTAATGCTGTTGATGCTATTGATGTCGTTGGTAAAGAGTGATGTGGGGAGCTTACACCGGCAATGCAAACCACACTCCAACCAATTGGGGCAGTCTCTGTATTGCTGGGCCCAACCCTGTGTGGTGGCACTACCCAGCCACCCTACACTCTACCACCAAGTCTGCTGTACTGGTGTTTGTTATTCTGCTCAATATTGATTATAGATTGTTAGGCTGCCAGATCAGGCTGGCTGGTTGTTGAGTAGGTTTTTTAAAGTGCCATGCACTTTATTGGTTAGGGCTTGGACTTTGTTCAGGAAGAGGTAACTATTGTATCCGTCGCTAGAGCCATGATGTCTCTATATTCAAAAGGGCGGTTTGTGGTAACTATCACATCCATCTCTGGAGCCATGATGTCTCTATATTCAAAAGGGTGATTTGTGGCATGAATCTGGGCATTTGCTGTTATTAATTTTGGATTAGGCCCTTTGTGGTTGGGTTTGGCATCTGGGTTATTTTTGGGGGAAATACCTATCCTTCATTGTCATGATCAAGACTTTGGGCCTCATTATGACCCTGGCGGCGGGCGATAAGCTGGCGGTGTTCCGCCAGCTATTATGACTGTGGCGCAATAGCCACGGCCATACCGCCGGCCTGTCCACCGGTCATAATCCCCAGGGTTTATGAGTCCCCGACCGCCAGCCTGGCCACAGCAGTAAACACCGCCATGGAAAGGCTGGCGGTAAGGGGGTCTTGGGGTGCCCCTGGTGCCCCCTGCACTGCCCATGCACTTGGCATGGGCAAATTTCGGGCAGTGAAATGGGCGACGGGTGCTACTGCACCCTCTGCACCTCAGCATTGCTGCCGGCTCTATTATGAGTCAGCAGCAATGTTGATGTGACTTTTCCGCTGGGCCAGCCGAAAAGTCCTAATAGGGAGCCAGAAATACCGCCGGCACTGGCGGTATTCTGGCTCCTGCAGCCTCGGCGGTCTTTTCAAAAGACCGCTGAGGTGGTTATAATGAGGGCCTTTATCTGTGTTCTTAAATCACTGATAGATCCGATTGTGTCACTAGTAGATGTGTTTTTTGAGGGATTAGTGGGATTGGAAGGCCTGTTATATCACTAGGCATTGAATATTTTGCATCTCCAGAGTCTTTTAAGAAGATGAACTTTGAACTTGGGTTCGCTTTTCCAAACAAGTTCAGAATTGGTTGATGTACTTGCTTTTAACTTTCTGATGTCCCTCTTCTGTTTTACCCATTAGTGTCCAGGCTGCTGCCTTATCTTTCCTGATCTCATTTCCACGATGTTTGCTCGGTTCTGTCTGTACCCTCAATTTGCTGGATTCCGTGTTGCTCTTGGTTTGGTAATAGTGGCACTGTATATCACTCGACACCTCCAACATGCGGTGCCTGCCCTCGTATCATCAGGAGATGGAGAGATCATTGCAGTTAATGCTGTTGATGCTATTGGTGCTGTTGGTAAAGAGTGATGTGGGGAGCTTACACCGGCAATGCAAACCGCACTCCAACCAATTGGGGCAGTCTCTGTATTGCTGGGCCCAACCCTGTGTGGTGGCACTACCCAGCCACCCTACACTCTACCACCAAGTCTGCTGTACTGGTGATTGTTATTCTGCTCAATATTGATTATAGATTGTTAGGCTGCCAGATCAGGCTGGCTGGTTGTTGAGTAGGTTTTTTAAAGTGCCATGCACTTTATTGGTTAGGGCTTGGACTTTGTTCAGGAAAACTGGGTGACTGTGGCATTGGTCAGCTTCGCAATGGGAGCAGTGGAGCTTAAGGGGTTAGCATGGACAGTGTGAAAGCCCTCCCTGGGCTGTAACAGGCAGTAGAAGCGATGATGTTTGCAGAGGCAGTAGTGGAGCTACCCCACGCACTCTTACCTCGTGCCTGTGAGATTCCAGTCGCAAGTGTGGTGGGTTGGTGACGCACTCAATGGGCTTCTCCATGCTCAGCTGCAGTGACTGACTGCTGTGCGACTCGCAACTGACTCCTGACCCCCTCCACACATATACCCCTTGATAGAGGGAGCCCGGTGGTGAGTACCAGGCCAGGAGCCAAGGGTGAAGTGCACCGTTCCCCCACCAACGTCTTGACTCCTACCAGATCTCAGGTTGCGGTGCTGCACAGGTCCAGGGAGCATCGAACAAGCAAACTCAGGGCTTCTGTGCTTTGGGCTCCGAGGTCGATCTTCCTGGGGTCCTGGTGCTCCGAAATGTGTTCTCGTCACATATCATCCAGACTCTTCGCAATAAGTTCAGCTGTAGTATTGATTGTTCCACATCCTGGAAATGCTAAACAACACGGATAGCTGCCAGCTGTTCTGAATTCAGCTACGTATTAATTATGTCATCAGTGACGTCATAGAGCATGTCACGAGGTCGTAAGCAGTGCCTGGCGGGTAGTAAGTTACAATTAGCTGTGCTAACTATAACAGGCTGAATTTCGGTGGTTTATTTTAGTTCAAAATGATAATGTTGTCACTCACATATTCACCTAACTATAACTTTAACCTTTGGTTTGTTTCAGTGAATTTTTAAGGGATTTTTTTTACAAAACCAGATCTATTTAACAGATGGAATTATAACATTACTTTAACCTTTTGTTTTTTCCAGTGAATTTCAACGTTTTTTTTGTTTTTTAATATAAAGTAGTATTTTATTACCATACATAAAGTCAACCCCTGGCAGTGCACTGCCTTGTGCTGTGCTCAGAGTAGGATTGGCCATAGGGCCTGCAGCCAAATCCCCAATAGACTACCAACCCCAGCCACGCACGGCCATTGCTGTGCGCAGTATAGGGGGTTAGCCCAACACACCATCCATGGCCAACTACAAGAAAAAAGGGTAGCAGGACCATTTGACCCCCCTCCCCATCTCCCTGGGCCATCTGTTTTTATAAAGGGGAGTGGGGCCACGTGGCTCCCTCCCTGAGCCTCCTTAACATTGGGGAACCCAGTCCCCAGGACCATCTGTTTTTTAAAAAGAGGGCGAGTGCTGCATTCCACCCCACCCCCCACACTCCTCTCTGAGCCTTCTGAGGCCCTGTAGACCCTATTCCCTTGGGCTGTATTTTATTAAAAATGGGTAGGGGCCAGGCGGCCCACCTCCCTTAGCCATATTAGGCTCCAGGGACCCCATCCCTGGGGCCTAATAATTAGTAAAAGGAGGGGGCATTTATCCCCTCTCCCTGAATCATATTTGGCCCCTGGGACCCTGTCCCACAGTGCCCAATGTATTTAGAAAGGGAGGGGAGACTGTGGCCCCCATCCAGAGTCGTTTGTGGCCTGAGCCCACCACAGAGCCCTATCTCTTTAAAAAGGGGAGGGGCCCCAAACCCCAGGGCTACTACTTATCCCCCCTTTACCAAGCTATCATAGGCCCTGAAAAGCCCACCCCTGGGGCCGCATTCCATAAGGGCAGTGGGGGCTGCTGACTTTAGAGCTTTTTTTTTTTACCCTTGGGTCCCCATCCCCCTTGGGTGGCTCACAAGCTATGATCCGGGGACACAGCAGTTTCCCTTCCCACACCTGCAGGGAAACTTGTGTTTGCTCCCGCCTGGTGCAAACACTGGGTCCGCTTCCAGCGGGCAGGAACTTTGAAATGCGGGCAGGGAAACAGAATACATAGTGCTCCCACCCGGAGGGAGCAATTATTTATGCTACTCTCTCCAGGTGGGAGCAAAATCTTGATCTGTTTCCCTGACCTCATCAGCGTGGGCAGGATAACGGATCAAAAGTCTGTACTTTCAAGACTCCAATCTGCTGGGTGCAGACTTAGTATTTTCTCCTGTGTGGCGGGAGATTTAAAAATGGGAAAAGAAATTCCCTGCCCACACCGGCGTCAGCTCCCCGGGACATAGTATGTGAGCTTGCCCCAGAGAATGAGGGCCCCAGGAAGGGTGAGCGTACACCCCCCTCCTTTTTTTTTTTTTCTTTCTTTATTTTTTTTTAAAGTTAGCGTGCCTTCGGGATGGGGTCCCCCTGGACCTTTTCAAGGCACAAGGGCGGGGTCCGTGTGGCACCCCTGCCCCTTTTTAGTGAATTTCAGTCCTGGGGGTGTGCTCCCTAAGATGTACAATGGCTTGGGAGAGGGTGGGCTGTGCACCTCCTCCCCATTTGTGATGGCCTGAACCCCAGGAGATAGGGTTTCTGGAGCCGAATACAACTTGGGAGGGGGGCCAAGTGGCCCTCCTCACTATATTAATGAATGGGGCACTGGGGGATGGGTGCACTGGGGCTTTGGAGGCCCTGGGGGCCAAATACAGCTTGGAAGGGGGCCCGTGCAATCCCTTTCCCTGAATTACACAATGCGGGCCTCCATTTTTTTTATTTTTTTTTTATTTTGGTCCCATGGGGTGCCATCTGGCCCCCCTTGAATCCTAGGGGGTCAGACTAAAATATCCCAAACCTGTCCCATTATACCATTATATATATTTTTTTATTTTTTTGGTATTTTTTTTTATTACAAGTTCAGGGCAGGGGAGTGAATCCTCGAGTCCTGTAATGGCTGCCAGCAACATTTTTTTTTATGTTGCTGGAAGCCAGTCTGAGCGTTCACTCCCGCAGAAGTCTGACTTCTGTGAGGAGCATTGACCCAAGGGAAATAAATCTCCCTGGGCCAATCACAACGCTCCATTTTTAAATTGGCGCTCCTGCGAAAGTCTCTCAAGCCTCTCTTGGACCCAACTGTTCAGCTATTCCACAAATTTGTACTCTTAATTTCTCACTACTACAACTACTGTACATTAAATCACAAAATGCACAATCTGCGTACCAAGATCTAGCTTCCTGCCAAATTTGGTGTAATTCTGTTCAGAAGTTTTTGTTGAAGCCCTGCCTAAAGAAGTCAATGGAAAATACATGAGGGTTTTGTTTTTTCGACCCGACCTTTTTTTCTCAGTCCCGCTTGATGGATCATCCCGCAAACTTTCCATGCACAAACTAGTCAAAAAAGAGCACTTTTTTGGGAAAGTTTAGTGGTGATTGAACAAACAGTGCCAAAGTTAATAGCAACACAAGTGCATTTCCCATGGAAAGCTGACCTGACTATAACTACCCAGTGGTGACTGCTAAAACCCATACTTTCCATTTAGTCAAGTGTTGCTGTGCCTTGCTGGAATTGGTGTGGAGAGTAAAATCCAGCTTTGCCCTGCTGCGCACCTCTAAGAAGGACAGCTTCAGTTCAACATTGACTCTCTCCCATATATGTGGTGCAGACTTAGACAAAACACTAGTAATTCTCCATTCGAGAACCTTCCAGGCCCATCACACGTCTATGCAATTACTTTTCCACGATGCACAATGCTTATTCCCTCATTCTTTCTCACAGGCTGTACAAGCTGGTTCCCAATACTGTCTCTAATCAAAATTACGTGTGATCTAGCACCTACATGATCTCCCTCTGTGAATTTCACTGTTGACAATATCCCGGGCTTCTGCTGCTCTGAAGGAACATCTTAGCTAATAAAGGTGTGTTGGCTTCCCATATTGGGCACATCCTACCCTTGCTTCTTGCTTCACTGCAGAGTCATGGCATAACTACTTAATAATACAGTTAACGCTTCAGCACCTTGCTCGTGCCAAGTTATACTACTTCTGTTCCAGGAAACTAGCTAATCCTGCAGTGCTCCTAGTGATCCTTACCTACTCGTAAGTGCTAGCCCTGTGTCTGAGCTTTATTCTAAGTACATCCAAACTCCAGCACAGTATAGTCCAGTGCATACACCCTTTGCAAGAAACATGATATATTAATGTGGTCTAGATCTTTTCACTTTCTGAGAAAGAAGTCCTTAATCTTTTCATGGAATGAATAGATGGAATGTTAGGCCTGCCACACCTTTGAAACAGCCCTTGTAATTATTTCAATACGGGAATCCTGGAAACCCCAGATTGTCTCTGATGTGGACTGTAACTAGCCATCCTCCTCCCTTCCAATGTATCTGCCATCATTTAAGGTACTGGGTTCTGGGTGTGAAGCAGAGGCAGAAGAGTTATCATCACAGTACTCTGATAGCCTATAATGCCTACACATCTTCCTAGATCTTTCTACAGCCAAATCATCGGAAACAACTGCATGGATTATTTTCTGATTTTCCTGACAAAACTCCAGGCAATTTCTGATCCATTACTGAAAAGAGTACCTGGAAGCGTCCAGGTAGAGATGGCGTTTTGTGTTTCCCCCTCTTCCTCCATTTTCATCCCTCTTGTTCAGACAAATAGGCCAGAGGAAGGTGCCTCTTTGCACTTTTGACTGTCCTCATATAGAATAACAAAGAACATCCAGGCTCGGAAGCCTAATACCTTGAGACCAGATTTCAGATAATCAATGGAGAAATGGCCAAAACTAATCAATCACCGATAGACTGTTTAACACATTCATTGGTGGTCTCACGTTACACAGTGCTTTACTTACCTCACCCGCTCCTAACAGAGTGCATATCTTCACTTTCCCATGGAATATACTGTCTTTAGAACTTTGTTAGCTCTGTGTGGTGCCTGACAGCTACCCACGTAAGCTGGCAGCTGACTGCTAATGAACTGCTTTAGGCACACACCTCTCCTCCACGCCATGTTTAATCAAACAGTAACTGTGCTGGAGAAAGGTGGCCCGCTGGCCTCTCTCAGAACCACCTCCCATCCCTGATCCACACAGATCTTCTTAACCACGGGCCAAGCCCAGCAGAGTCACTGGGATCTGAGAATGAACAGGATTCATCTGGTGTCCTGCACTTGGCTGAGTTTGTCTGTCTGCTAAAGATGAAACAAAACTGGATGTGCTGGGTTTAGGTATGTTAGAAATATCAACATTATATGGGCAGAGATTGCCAACTTTCCTTTTTCATTTTGAAGTACAGCTTGTTAAACCGACTTGCTACAGGCATGTATCCCTCTTTTCATAATAAAAAACAAGGAAAGAGGGCTGTGATGTAGTGGTTGGATTTAGGTGCTGTATTGTTGCATTTAAAGGCTACAACATCGAGTGCAATAATTTAAAACAAGGGAGATGTCTGCGCATATTATTTTAGGATAGTTCAGTGGCCCCTCACAGTGTGTAGGTGATCTCTAATTTCAGACATTCTGTCTTTCAGCTCTGGCTTGGAAGCATGTCTGGGCATGCAATTGTACTTAGCAAAGAATGCATTGGTCTCTTTAGCTGAATCCTAGTCTCTGTTAGAAGCAAGGTAATGATAAAGGACTATTTAAGGTAACCTATGTGGTGCACCCTGATTTCCACACTATGATATAGGTTTAATAACGCAGACAGCCACTTGTTTTTATGGCACTCTTCACGTCAGCTCTAGGTGGATCTCTGACACTGATAAGTATGAGATCGTCACAAAATGTATTATGTATGTCACATACATGGAGCAATATGAGATCATTTAGGGTGGAGCACGGTGTCTTTTGTGGAGGTCTTGGCTCTTGGTTTATATTTTTATTTGATAACTGTATTAGTCATGGCTCAGCAAAATATATTTTTCTATTATAGAATAAGTAGATGCAGCATATTGTTGTGAAATGGCTTTTCCTGAGGAAGGCTGAAAAAGCCGAAACGTGTGCAGAACAGAAGAATATATAAGCCACCGAATTAAGCTTGGAATATCAATTGGCTCCATTTACGGAAAGTGCTGAAGGTATAAAGAGAAACGTAATTAGTAGCATACAATTAATATGATGGATTGAAATGGATATGGACTGAAATATATTTTCGATATGGATCATTGCCGTGCAGCATTTTGAACAAAAGTTAATTGGATATCAGTGCCAAGTTGAAAAGATTGGCAATTTACTTTGTCTGATGATTGTTAGCGAGAAAGTGCATGTTTGAGGGTATGATTGTGGTTGCGAATGTGGAGTGAAAAATGATTGAGTTTTTAAGTATTGATGTCTATAAAATCATAGTTTGAAGAGATTCTATATATACTCACTATACTCAAGTATGTAATAATAAAGTTGATGTGATTTAATAAGATTTCTGTTTGAGCCATAACATCTTAGAAAATACATACCTTTTGACAGCCAAGGTTTTTGCTTTATTAGTTTGTTTTCCTGTCCCAGGAGCCATTATTTATAGCAGGAGGTTCCTACATTGTAGAGTGGAGTGGCGTACAGCGGAGTAGAGTGTCTAGAGTAGAGTGTTGTAGAGTGTTGAGTGGCATACAGAGGAGTGTCATACATTGGAGTGGCGTAGAGTGAAGTAGTGTAGAATGAAGTTTAGTGGAGCATCGTAGAGTGGAGTTGCATAAAGTTGAATTGCGTAGATTAGAGAATGTCGTAGAGTGGAGAGGTGTAGTGTCCTAGAATGAAGTAGAGTGGAGTGGCGTAGTGTGTCCTGGAGTGGCATAGAGTGTTGTGGAGTTATTGTGGAGTCCTGTAAAATGTAGTATACA
The DNA here is from genome assembly GCF_031143425.1 of Pleurodeles waltl. NCBI lineage: Eukaryota > Metazoa > Chordata > Amphibia > Caudata > Salamandridae > Pleurodeles > Pleurodeles waltl. The sequence goes on from NC_090442.1 coordinate 241,256,281, forward strand.
TGGTGTGGTAGCACACTGCCATTACGGCAAACACATCTTTATTTGAAATGATCATTATATTTGCACAGACATACAGCTTTAGTGATAAAATAATCCAGCACACAATGTGCGGAAATTAGCATCACCTAGTGTACTGATTTGTTTTCCTGTTTCTGATATATTCTGAAATATTTGTACAGTTAATTTACAGGCATTTACATTTTTCTGTGTGTTAGAAGCCTTTTTACATTACCATACCCAGCAAGATTGTCACTAAAATCCTCTCACTTTGCCGTCAAAGAAAAGTAAACACAACTCCCTGGGTCACAGGGCCTACATTTTAACCTCTGTCTTTGAGTGCACAGCAAATGTGACAAGATAAAATAAAATTAAGTCTTGTTTATTCCTCTTTTACTTCTGAACTCCAGCATAGTTATTTTGGGGGTGATTCCATCCTATGGAATGGATGCAAAATTGAGGAAGAAAATTGTGTAAGTTATGCTATTAGTAAAGAGCGCTTACCAAAATAAACAAGCTTGTAGACTGAACATTGTTCCTCACAGGCATGCAAGATTGATGTACTGGCAAAGATGAATAGAAAGATGTGTAGAATCAGTCAAGTGGAAAGATAGTAGGCAGGAAATATTTTTACAAAATAATACAGCACGTTTACTGCTTTCTCATCTAGCATACTAGGGAGATAACTGAAAACACATGCACTCTTTTAGAATGTCTCATGAAAAAGAAAAAAGAGTTTACAGGAAGTGAGCACTTGTTAAAGAGTTCAGAGAGGCAGTCAGAGGTGGTACACAGGTTATGCTCAAAGGCGGGGGGGTAAAGAACCGTCTAAAACAAAGCCAGCAAATAGAAAGCAGGCAAATGTAAGTTTCAAAACGCATAGCCAATGGTAAGTAATGGGCGGAATACCTTTCTAGGAAGGCTTTCTGAATGTCTCCAGGAAGACTTTTGCAACCAGAGAGCTGTGCCGTCTGGTAGGCTTCAACCTAAAAAGGGGCATAGAATAGCATGTTGAATTACTTAAAGTCCAGGGACATTAAGGATTCTGTCACAATAACTGTATGATGTCATCAGTAATGGCATTTGCGATATCAACAGAGGTGTCATCAGTGACCTAATTTAACATGTCATAAGCGATGTAATATGTGAGGTCATAGCAGTGCATGAAGGTCACAAGTTATAGGTATTTCACTAAACTATAACTGGGATTTTTAAACTTTAGTTATTTTCTCATTTCAACACCTAACTACAATGTAACTTTAACTTATATTTTTTAATGACCTATATATATTATTACATTTGTGGGAGAAAAAGGCATTGCACTTTGCATGTAAGATTGGCTGGTGTTTCGCTGCTTGCTGAAAAAGAATGCTGGGATTGATCTAGTGTCCAAAGCAGCTACAACAAATGTCAAAGATGTTTGGGGCCCCTGGCGAGACACATTATGGGTCCCTGTTCATATTTTACTGCCCTTTTATCTGCTAAATGAAGCCAGCATGATGCCAAACTCTAAGAAATAAAGTTCAGGCAAAAACAGTTGAACTATGTTGTTTACAGGGCTCTGGGAAATCCTTAAAATGCCACTTGGAAAATCAGGAGAGGCTCAAAGGTAAAAAGGTAGGCAGAGAGGAGCGAGACTGATATATAGAAATAGACAGAGGTGAGATAGGTAAAGAGAAAGTTTACTTTCCGGGGGGTGGGGAGGGCTAGATTTGAAGTTTGGGGCTCTGGGCAATTGCCCACTTTGCCCCTGCTTTTAAACATCTCTAGCTTTAACAGCTTTTCTGCAGCGGTAAATAGACATTTTTGCGACTCTATACCACTTTTTCTCAAATACTAAGTTCTTGAAGTTGCTCAGCTTTTGACCTTACTCGGTAGCTTGTTGGCATGAGGCGTGGGCGGGGGTGGGCCCAGTGCCTCAAACTTCACAAAAAAGGTCTTTATTGTGGACATTCTGCTCGAGTTAAAATTAACTCAGTAAAGGGCAGTAGTTGAGGAAATTACGGTTATTTCAAGTAAATTACAAAGATGTGATGTGGCTCCCAGCCTTGAGTAATTACATTACAAACCTTGTTTTAGAAGTAAAAAGAGACGTTCAGTGACCCGGCTCTTCCCTGGAGTCTCCTCCTTAATAGGTTTTTGGTGAAGATAAAACGAGTCTGTTAGCTGTGGCATTTAAATGTATTGAACAGTTCTGGAAGGCAGTGAACAATGCTGTGAAATTACTACAGAGTACGATCTCATATTATTTCTCTCTCCTTCTCGCTCCTTCTCTCTCTCTCTCTCTCTCTCTCTCTCTCTCTCTCTTATATATATAAAAATAAAAATCAAAGTTTACAGGGACATTATAGTTAGGTTCTGAATTTACTCCCACAAAACCATTGAAATTCAGCAGTTATAATTATGGTTAACTCATGTAACTTTTACTTAAAAGTCAAGAGACTTTTACTACGCTCTCAACGCATACACATGACCAGGTACAGGGGGATGATCATTTTCTTACCTGGTTCCCCAACATCAGAATCAGCTTCCGTTGCATTTACTTTCATGCGCCAGCTTATACCAGTTTAACCCCTTCGCTGCCAGGCCTTTTCCCCTCCTGTGCCGAGCCTTTTTTTGGCTTTTTGGGGCAGTTCTCGCTTAGGCCCTCATAACTTTTTGTTCACATAAGCTACCCATGCCAAATGTGCGTCCTTTTTTTCCAACATCCTAGGGATTCTAGAGGTACCCAGACTTTGTGGGTTCCCCTGCAACAGACCAAGAAAAAAGCCAAAATACAGCGAAAAAAAATTTTTTGCCAAAGAAATGGGGAAAAAAGGGCTGCAGAAGGCGGCTCGTGTTTTTTTCCCTGAAAATGGCATCAACAAAGGGTTTGCGGTGGTAAGATCACCATCTTCCCAGCTTTTAGGAACAGACAGACTTTAATTAGAAAACCCAATTTTTCAACACAATTTTGACATTTTACTGGGACATTACCCCATTTTTACTATTTTTTGTGCTTTCAGCCTCCTTCCAGTTAGTGGCCGAAATAGGTGAGAAACCAATGCTGGATCCCAGACAGCTAAACAGTTCTGAAAATTAGACCGAATTCTGAATTCAGCAAAGGGTCATTTGTGTAGATCCTACAAGTGTTTCCTACAGAAATTAACAGCTGAAATAAAAAAATATTGAAATTGAGGTGAAAAAAACAGCCATTTTTCTCCACGTTTTACTCTAACTTTTTCCTGCGAAGTCCGATTTTTGAAAGCAATATACCATTACGTCTGCTGGACTCTTCTGGTTGCGGGGATATATAGGGCTTGTAGGTTCAGCAAGAACCCTAGGTACCCAGAGCCAATAAATGAGCTGCACCTTGCAATGGGTTTTCGTTCTATACCGGGTATACAGCAACTCATTTGCTGAAATATAAAAAGTGAAAAATAGGTATAAAGAAAACCTTTGTATTTCCAAAATGGCCACAAGATAAGGTGTAGAGAAGCAGTGGTTAATTGCACATCTCTGAATTTCAGGGTGCCCTTACTAGCATGTGAATTACAGGGCATCTCTCAAATGGACGTCTTTTTTTACACACTCTTACATTTGGATGGAAAAAATGTGGAGAAAGACAAGGGGCAATAACACTTGTTTTGCTTCTGTGTTCCCCTATGTCTCCCGATAAAAATGGTACCTCACTTGTGTGATTAGGCCTAGCGCCCGCGAAAGGAAATGGCCCAAAACACAACGTGGACACATCACATTTTCACAAAGAAAACAGAGCTGTTTTTTGCAAAGTGCCTAGCTGTGGAGTTTAGCCTCTAGCTCAGCCGGCGCCTAGGGAAGCCTAGCAAACCTGTGCAGTTTTCAAAACTAGACACCTAGGAGAATCTAAGATGGGGTGTCTTGTGGGGCTTTGACCAGGTTCTGTTACCCAGAATCCTTTGCAAACCTCACAATTTGGCCAAAAAAACACTTTTTCCTCTCATTTCGGTGACAGAAAGTTCTGGAATCAGAGAGGAGTCACACATTTCCTCCCACCCAGCGTTCCCCCAGGTCTCCCGATAAAAATGGTACCTCACTTTTGTGGGTAGGCCTAGCGCCCGCGAAAGGAAATGCCCCAAAACACAACATGGACACATCACATGTTCACAAAGAAAACAGAGCTGTTTTTTGCAAAGTTCCTTGGTGTGGATTTTGGCCTCTAGCTCAGCCGGCACTTAGGGGAACCTAGCAAACCTGCACAGTTTTGAAAACTAGACACCTAGGGGAATCCAAAATGGGGTGACTTGTGGGGCTCTGACCAGGATCTGCTACCCAGAATCCTTTGCAAACCTCAAAATTTGGCCCAAAACCACTTTTTCCTCTCATTTCGGTGACAGAAAGTTCTGGAATCCGAGAGGAGCTACAAATTTCCTCCCACTCAGTGTTCCCCCAAGTCTCCCGATAAAAATGGTACCTCACTTTTGTGGGTAGGCCTACTGCCCGCGAAAGAAAATACCCCAAAACACTATCTGGACACATCAAAATTATCAAAAACAAAACTACCTGTTTTTGCGGGGGCACCTGCGTTTTTGGTCCTGGGCTCAAAAGCCATCTAGGGAAACCTACCAAACCCAGACATTTCTGAAAACTAGACACCCGAAGGAGTCCAGGGAGGTGTGACTTGCGTGGATCCCCCAATGTTTTCTTACCCAGAATCCCCAGCAAACCTCAAATTTAGCTAAGAAATGAAATTTTTCCAACATTTCTGTGTGGGATTGCCGCACTGGGACACATTTCATACCACTCAACGTTCCCCTCAGTCTCCTGGTAAAAATGATACCTCATTTGTGTAGGTGGGCCAAGTGCTTGTGAAAGGGAAGAACCAAAAACATGTAGATATTGAGGGGGAACCAAAGGGGACCCAAAAGTGCAGTTTGCAAAAAAACATTTTTAGGCTGACAAGTGCATCAGAATTTTTATCATTATAGATGAGACAATGCTGGGTGGTAGGAATTTTGTGGATTCCTGCAGGTTCCGGAAGGTTCCATCACAAAGACGTGGGAAAAATATGTGATTTCCAGCCAAGTTGGAGGTTTGCAGGGCATTGTGGGTATGAAAATGGTGCAGGGTGCATGTGAAACACACCACCCTGGAATCACCCAGATGTTTAGTTTTCAGATGTGTCTAGGTCTTGTAGATTTTTCTACATGGCCCGTCCCAAAGTCCATAAAGTGCAACCCTCACCATTCCAAGTGGGACGATTTTGAGAGTTAGCCAAACTCTCATGGGCCAAATGTAAAACCAAAACCCAAAATAATCAAATGTCCTCTTGCTTGCTGTGGGATAAGATGTTTTAGAGTGCGGGGAGAGCTGAAAGACTGTTACCCCCTTCAGTTGGGAAGGGGGCATAACCAGGCCCATACTGGTTGGTAGCCACCACCCCAATATTTTTAAATTCCCTGGCTTCTAGTAGACTTGTGGATCAGGGGTAATTGCCCCATCTGCCCACTGGTGGGCGGAACAACTTTGGCCCCATTTATTTGGGGAGGGGTATGGCCATACCCCCACCCTCTTATTATTATTTTTTTGTTTAATTCCCTGGCCTCTGGTGGGATGGGCCTTCCAAAAAATAGGCCCATTGCCCCCAAGGGGGGCAGATATGGGCAACAGTAATGTACCCCCATGGGGAGCGACCCTTACCCAAGGGGCTGTCCCCCTAAAGAAAACACATGCATACACACACCAATCCCTGGTGCCTAAGTGGTTTCTGCCTCCCTTGGGGGCAGATTGGCCTAAAATAAAATCGGCCAATCTGCCTTCAAGGGGGGCAGAAATGGTCTAAATATAAAATTGGCCCCACAGGGGAGCGACCCTTGCCTAAGGGGTCTCTCCCCACCGCTAAAAAAACAAAAACAAAAAAAAACCTAAAAACAAATTTCCTTGGCTCCTAGAGGTTTCTGCCTAATAAACCCCCGGTGGGGGGCAGAAATGGCCTAAAATAAATTTGCCCCCCTCCTCCCCCGGGGAGCGTCCCTTGCCTAAGGGGTTGCTCTCCTTGCGTGACATTGGCGCAAAAAAAAAAATCCCCGGTGCTTAGTGGTTTCTGCCCCCTTGGGGGCAGATTGACCTAAAATCGGCCGATCTGCCCCCAAGTGGGGCAGAAATGGTCTAAATACAATTTGCCTTTGATCACTGTATTGTTAGCCAGAAGTGGGGAAACATAGTTGTATTAAATCTTTAACCTTCTTTTTTCTATTGTTTCGCATGTAGTAAGCTGAAAATGAGCCTTTTGACAATATTGTGATGTATTGCATATGCGATGTTCTATAATTGAAAACTAATAAACAGATTTGATCCATAAATACAATTTGCCCCCCAGGGGAGTGACTCTTGCCTAAAGGGTCGCTCCCCATCTATAAAAAAAAAAAAAAAAAAACACCCAAAATGTTTTAGCCCTGGGGCCTAGAGGTTTCTTCCCCCCCGGGGCAGATCGGCCTAATAACAATAGGCCGATCTGCCCCCAAGGGGTCGCTCCCCTCATGCCAGTTTCATACAAAAATAAATCCCTGGTGTCTAGTGGGCATTTCAAAAGCCGGATCGCTTTACGATCCGGCTTTTGAAATGCTCTGAGAGACTTCAAAGGGAAGGAAAATCCTTTCCTTCTCTTTGAAGCCTCTCAGGCCCCCATCACATGATCGGAAGAGAAATGCTTTGCATTTCTCTACCGATCCAGCGCAATGGGGAAGTGGCCTCTGATAAGGTCAGCGCGCAAATGTGCTCTGATGTCATCAGACATCACGGGGGTTGGGAGGGGTCGGGGCAGTGCTAGCGCTCCCTCTGAGCTCTGTGCCCAGGAGGTAATGGTTACGTCATCGGCACATGTGCACTGTGCCGCAGGACGTAACCATTACGTCCGCAGCACAGAAGGGGTTAAACAATCCCTCAAAACCTGGCTTTTTAATCTGTTGTTAATACATTTTTGCTAATTTCTTAATATTAGACTTGTGAAGGTGTAACACCGCCAAAAGATCTTCTTGAGGCTGACTTGTGCTCAGCAAATACCAATAACATAACATACTGGTGTTCAGAAGGTGAATGAGCAATAAAGATACCTTTACATTTTTTGATTATCTTGTCACATTTGCTGTGTGTTCAAAGGCAAACATCAAACGTCAGCCTATGTCTTCTGACAAATTGGTGCTTATTGGTTTAACTTGGAGATTTGTATTTATTTTGATTTCTCTGGCTGCAAATTAAGAGGATTTGGTAAAGTGAACTATGTGACCACTTTGTGTTGAGGGTGAAAGGAAAGACTGTAACGTCTATTGTTTTTTTCTAACACTCACCAAAATTTAATTCGCTGTATATGAACTCTACAAGTACTTCATAATATATCACCAATTAAGAAGGTACAAATAAAGCATATTTTTTTAAATTCCGAAGTGTGATGGAAACAGTGATTTTAATTCAACAAAGACAGTTTATTTGGTGATGCTTAAGTGATGCGTAAATAATAAACATTTGCTAAAATCCCACACATTATCTATCATTTGCGCCATATATATATATATATATATATATATATATATATATATATATATAGTTTGATCAGTAAAACTGGATGTGTTCCCATTTATTGGCCATTTCAATGGAAAATGTGCTGCTTATAAATGATAGTGTGCTTTTGTTCCATACTCTGGTAATATAATATATTTGTAACGGTGTGCTCCAGAATGCTACACACCTCATCCTTATTGCTCTGCTGCTGAATTAGTGTGACTCATTTGCTATTCTTTGTGTAGTGCTTTGATTTTTCACAATCCCTATGTTTTCTGTCATGTAACATTGATGGCAGCATCCCTACACTGAAAATTATTCTAGCACCATTGTATATAAATGTTGCAATACAATACCTTGAAAACATCACACTGACTAGCAGCTCTGTATGGGTGGGGAACATACCACATATGGAGGCATTTGTCATTGGCACACAAATGTAATCCTAGTGAAAACCGCAGATGCATGGCTGTTTTTGTTTTATTTTCTTTGATTGACATTAGCCTGTGGCGTCCGGCAGTTTTCGGGGGGAGGGTGGCGGGCGGAAGCACACTCGCACTCATTCTTTCACACACACACACACACACACACACATCCATTAACATCATCAACATTCAAACATACACGCACGCACCAAACATTCATTTAAAAAGATCACACACACTTACCTTCAGCCTCGGAGGTCCCAGGAGGGTTGGGACTGCAGCCTTCCCTCGCTGGCTGACCTTAGGTCAGCCAATGAGGGAAGGCAGCAGTCCCAAGTTCGTCAGAGTGGGATGGGGTCAGTGAGACTGCTGATCCCAGCCCTCTCTGTGACGAGGTGTCACTGATTGACACTTGCCCTGGGCGTTTCAGGGCTTAAACCTGAAGCGCCCAGGTCGAAGTCAATGGGTGACGCTTCACTCGTCACCCGGGGCAGGGCCTCGAGGCACCTTTGCTGGGCCAAGGAGGTCGAGCCCACAACTGTGACCTCTTCAGCCCAGCAAAGTTCAGCTCAGGCAGCCAGGAGTCTGCGCAAATCGCGCATGTCTGCTCCTGGCTGCCTGACCTGAACACATGAAGAGTGTCTGTCAGGCTGACCTTTGTTCAGACTGACCGGCACTCTTCATGAGGTGCAAAAGGTGGGGGGCGTGGCCCCTCTGCCCTAAAGGACGTGCCGCGCCTGACATTAGCAGGAAACAGCTATATGAATATCCGTTTCTAAATTGACCATTCCCGTCTCACCAGAGCATAAATATGTTGTTTATTCATCTAGAGACTGGCAAGGTAGTAGCAAAAGCGCCTCCAGATTGAATGGACACCCTTTCAAAAAAGGAAGAAAATATTTGAAGAGATCATCGTGGGCCCAAACCCACCTAAGGTTCCCAAGAAAAAATAAACAGTCGTATTTATTTTATTTTTTTCTCCAACTCCACCTACAAATATATCTCTTCCTCCTCCGCCTGTGCATCCTATATTGTCACCACCTGCAATATTACCAGCTCCTACACACTCACCTCAGCACCGAACATCGGAGCAGCCACACACATCACCTGTACCATCCTCCGCGTGTGACCTTCATACAGGGGAGGATATAGCACAATATAATATGCCATATTTTGCAGACCCACAGGGGACCCCAACACCGTACAGGATCCCTGGGATCAATATGATGTAGACCCTGTGGATGATACTGACCCAGACCTGTTCCCCTCTAAACCATCACCACCAGATGATACCACAACTTATCATGAGGTTATTAGTAGGGTGGCACAATAGCATAAAGTGGATCTCAATACTTTATAGGACGATGATGACTTTCTAGTAGAGACTTTAACTAGCTGGCATAGAATGTTGCCGTTCTTACCTTTGTTGAAAGGAATGCATAAATCCACACAGGAGATTTTCAAGGGTGGACAAAATAATACAATTCATGTCCATCAGACCCTCAATATATCAAGGGTCAAGTTCCCCCTGATTCCTTTGTAGTTCACATGGCTAGAAAGAGGGCTAATTCCCAGGGCACTGGCAATGCCCCTCCAACAGACAAGGAAAGTAAAAAATACAATGCGACAGGAAAACTTGTTGCTGTACAAGCAGCTAGTCACCTCAGAATAGTAAATTCAGTGTGTTTATTTTCACATTATCATCTAGCCCAGTGGGGTGAGATGCAAGAGCTACTGCAGCATCTTCCTAGGCAATACTGCCAAAGAGGGTCTCAATTGGTTGAGGAAGGCAGATTGATTTCAAATGCTACCATTCAGTGGGTACTCGATTCCGCCGATACTAGTGCTACGGAAGTCAATACAAGTATTTTCATTAGGCGCCAGGCATGGCTTAGGTTATTGGGCTTTAAGCCTGACGTACAGCAACATTTACTCAATCTACCTTTTGATGGTCAACATTTATTTGGACCACAGGAGATGTTAGATAAAATTTACAAATATACAGACATAGCCAAAACCATGGGTGCCCTACAAACTTTCTGGCCTAGAGACTCCTTTCGTAGAAGACAGTATAGAGGTGCGTCAAGACCTGCCACATCTACGGGCTCAAGCAGTGCACAAAAACAGCAAGGCACATACCAGTCTAAGTATTCCAGTGGGACCTACTACAAACCACAATACAAAAACAATAGAGGCTGAGGTTGTGGTTCCACCTCCAAAATCACCACACCTAATAAGCAGTGAGAATCTAAGCCTCCCCCCGCATTATATAACACCAGTAGGGGAAAGGCTACAACAGTACAGTCAACACTGGATACAAATTATCACTGATCAGTGGGCCCTTTCCATTATCAAGGATGGGTACTGCTTATAACTCACAACTACACCACTCAAAATACCACCACAAACTCAAAATATGGCACCAGACCATCTTGCACTTCTCCAGGAGGAGCTACAATCTCTGCTTCAAAAAGTTGCTATGGAGTTAGTCCCAAAACAATATCAAGGACACAGGGAGTTACTCCATATACTTCTAATTCCCAAAAAAGGCGTTAAGGCCTATTCTAGACCTCGGGCCACTCAAAAGATGCATCTTCTCAGAACACTTTCACATGGTCACACAACAGGAAATGGTACCATTACTACAGGGAGATTTAATGACAGCCATAGACCTTAAAGACGCCTATTTCCACATTTCCATACATCTTGCACACCGTTGCTATCTTCGTTTTTAAGTTGAGTCGCCACTACCAATTCAAGGTATTACCATTCAGAGTAACTACAGCTCCACGTGTAGTCATGCCTTACAGTGGTAGCAGATAATCTCAAAATGGAGGGGCACACATGTTCCAATATCTAAACGACTGGCTCATCAAAGGTCCCATCAGTCAGCAATGTCTACAGGAAACACAAAAGGTAATCGACCTTCTACACCAATTAGGCTTTACACTAAACCTAGCAAAATCTCACCTCCAACCTTTGCAAGTGCAGACTTTCTTAGGTGCAATATTAAACTTAGTTATAGCCAATGCCTATCCCAATCCGTACAAGGTGCAAACGTTTCAACTAGTGTTACCCCTGGTTCAACCACATTATCATGTCACAGTGAAGATAGTTCATGAGTCTTTTTGGAATGATGGCATCATGCATATCCACAGTACCAAATGCCTGACTACATGTGTGCCCCCTTTCAACCATGGAGATCGACCCCTTTGCAACACAACAGAACGCAAAATGCCAAAGTTTTTGCCTTCAGGTTTCCTCACCCCAATCCAAGGGCAATGCCCTATGAATCAACTGGTAAGTGATATTTGCGTACACTTCCCCCCCCCCCCCCCCACACTCATTCTGTACGTGTTTCAAAAGCTCACACAAACATCCCTCACACTAATCCTAACAGCCCCATCATGGGCATGCCAACCAAGGTTCACAACCCTCCTACAAGCATTTGCAGTGTCACAAGTTAATTTACCTCTCTTGCCACAGCTTCTAACTCCGGAACATGAAAGAGTAATGCATCCAAGTCCCTCACAGCTCAATCTGGCAATTTGGCTTCTGAATTTGGACATCTTAACCTCCCAAAGAAATGCATGGGCATCCTAAAACAAGCACATAGACCAACTACACAAGCATGCTATGTGGCCAAGTGGAAACGATTTGTACATTACTGTCTAAACAAACAAATCCAACCAATATCGCCAACTGTACAAGACCTCATTAGTTATCTCTTTGATAAGCAACAAGCAGGCCTTGTATATACATCAATTAGACTAAACTTAACAGCTCTAGCTGCTTACATACAAAACAGACGTGTCACTTTTCAAAGTTCCAGACATCAAAGCATTTACGCAAAGCCTAGAAAGTCATTCCACCTTCTACACCAGCAGCACCAGTTTGAAACCTTAATGTTGTTCTCACTATACTCATGGGGACCTCCCTTTGAGCCACTCCATTCTAGTGATCTACAACCCCTTACATGGAAGGTTGCTTTTTTGGTAGCTGTCACATCCCTTAAAAGGATAAGTGAGCTGCAAGCACTCACAAAGGACGAATGTTTCTTTCAAGCATATCTATCAAGGTTAGTACTTCATACTAACCCAAAAGTTGTATCCTCTTTCCATGAGAGCGAAACAATAGAGCTAGAAACTAAAGCTTTTTGTAAGATGCAACAACTTTGTTGCATTTGGAAAACCACAACAAGGTTCCCCTAGCTCTAAAGCAGGAATAGCCAGATGGATAGTTAGATGTACTCAGACTTCTATGCAAAGCAACGCAAGAACTTCCTATAACTCTAAGAACTCATTCTACACATAAAGGAGCTTCAATCGATTTCTTACGAAACCTCCCACAAGCAGATATTTGTAAAGCAGCTTCATGGAATAAACCATGTACATTCACAAAACACTATTGTGTTGCTGGCTAATTAACAAGCTCGAGTGGGTCAGGCTGTATTACAAATACATTTTCAAGTTTCTACGTCAACCACTAACTAACCACCACGTTTGGGAAGCACTGCTTTACAGTCGATGATACGTATATGTATCTACGGCCAACGCATGCTACGAATGGAATATGTTACTTACCCTGTAAGCACCTATTCCTAGCATTGAGTGGCGTAGATTCATATGCACCAACCCTCCTCCCCTTGAAGCCACTGGTTGACGTACCACCTACTTTATTAATACTTTGTTCTAATCTTCACTCCCACACATCTTTTTTCTCACTATATTGCTTCAATCCTGAGCTTACCCAGTTTACCCAGTGAGCTAAAAACGATCTAGCAAAGGAGCCGATGATCATGCGCAACACAGATTATAGGAGTCATAATACCTAGTGGCTTGAAGGACTTCTTTAAAGAAAAAAACTATTGCAGGCGTCAGAGACTAACACTAGATGGCAGGAGTATGCTGAGCACTTCATTGCACAAATCGATGCTTCCAGGTTAAGTAACATAATTCCTTCGATTTCCTTACTAAGCTGCTTTACATTTAAAATGTGATTTCTAATAAACATCGTTTCAAGAAAACCCATTTTAAATATTAGCACATTATCTGTTCCCCAACAAAAGCAGACATTTGACAAAACATTGTCAGAAATCTCTGGCAAACAATAAATACTAAAAATGAAACTGAGGATGACTTTGAAGGCTCTCGATCTTTATGAAGAGCAAGAAAAACATTCAATAAACCAGGTAATATAAAAAAATACATAGTGAGTTACTTGTGTACTGTCATCTCGGGGTTCAGGTAAAATTTATAAACGGATCTTCCTTCGCCATTGTGTTTTATGATAACCTCGATGGCAATATAGGCCCCCGTTAACCCCTACTTTATCAGAAGCCACCCTCGAGGTATTGGGCCTGCGCCTTTGAAGAAACACCACCAACTGTGGTTATCTAGCAAACTAAACTCTAACTGGTGCAATCAATACTTGAAACAAGCGCAAAGTACTTTATGCTAAACAGGGCCATGACCTTCTGAAAAGCAAGGGGGAAGTAGCACTACTCAGTAAAATGCTTTTGGCTGGCTTTTTTTGCTGTTGATGGTCTAATACCGGAAGTGAGACACCCACTGCTACAGTTTGTCGTGTAGGAGCACCTCGCATTCAACAGGAAGTAAGTATTTAGTGTTTTCTTACAGTGAAAACTGAAAGTTTCAAATTATTTCTACATTTGAAGGACTTCACATGAGCACCGTGGAAAAGTAGAGCTGACCCCGCCGTTTCTCGGTGTTTCAAGGAGGTTCCCCGCATTGGTGAGAATTTATTTTCATACCTTTATTACAGTTTTCTGTTGATGTGGTTTGGCGTCACGTGCCTCTCAAACACATCAGTTGGTTAATGCACCTGTTGCAGAAATCTATTCGGTTCCTGCAAACTAGAAAGTTGGATACTAGCAGGGCCAACTCAGACTTTCACCCTTTTAGGTCGATGAGTGAGTCCAATTGAATCAAGAATAGTGTTATTATAGAGTGCTATGAAGCCCAGGACTGTCGCACCAAATACTAAATTAAAATAGCTATTACTATTGAAGACCCCAAAACAAGATAAGCCCCGGAAACCTTTGAGGGCATTTGGTAAAGACATGTAAAGTGAGTGACCGCCGTTACTGTTGCTTCTTTCCAGAAGGGTTGTGCCTTAAGATGCAGATAAGTGAATAAAACCATGGGGTTGATTTGCTAGACATGTTCCATCATTTGAGTTGTCAATGGTCAGCGGCTCTTTCTAAATTGGGAATGTGGCTAGGTTTATAGGGTTTTAAATGAATCATTATAACATGGGAATTGAGAATTAATTTGTTACCAACAGATATTAAGTGGTATGCACTCATTTTAGTTATATAATGTGAGGGCTGAATATCCCTAGGGTGGCCTACCCGGTTCTCAAACTTAATGCACCGCGCATTATCTAGTCTACCGTTGGCAAAGGACCAGGTAATAAAATAAATTGGCTTATGACTTCTACTGGGTCTTAAGTTGACACAATATGAGAGCAGCTGTTGGTTTTTGGAAAAGCTTTATTTTTATTAGTTCAGTTGAGTTGGGTCCAGGATAATCCTTTCAGTCTTGTTCGGCAGCGGCCAGAGGACACTGGTTATATACCTGATCTGCTTGAAGGTCTTGTAGGGCTTGTGCCTGCATGCTTTGTCCAGGATTAGGTCCGCAAGTGATTGGGGGAGGGATGCTTTTAAGCAGGTAGGTAGGTCCTTTTATCAGCTGTATCACCCTAACTTGATTATCCAGGTTTTGCTGGGTATTAAAGGGGAAGCAATTTTCACATCTCCACGTGTAATAGTGTCCATAAAAGTTAGTTAATCTTTGTGTAATGTATATTTATGTTCGTAATTTCCATGTTTTCATGTATGCAAATGACACCCAGGTGGTCCACGAAGATAGAAGTAGGACACAGCAAAATCTAATCTTCTCTGTCAACAAAGTGAGATCTTGGATGTCACTGAGCGGCGTAAAGCTTAATAGAACCCAATCCAAGATCCTTGTTATTGGTAGTTTCTCAGCTGCTCAATTGTGAACCAACTTCATGAGACCTTATCCTGAACCCACTGACTCAATTAAAATCCTGTGCAGTATGTTCAATAGCCAGCTTGCTGGAAGTACATTTTTTAAATTAATTTTATTGTTTTTCAAATAGTATCAAGAGGTCACAACCAACATTATTCAAATGTTCTATTCTGCAATCTACATAACATTAAGCCAGGAGATGGTTCCGACTTTGAGTCTGGGATCCCATGGTGTATTCAAAGTAAATAAAGTATTGTAATTTATTAGCATTGTGGCGTGTAATAGGAACATATGATAATGAACAGAAACAAACCCTTCCCGCCTCCTAAGACCACACCAATATCATTGTGTTACTTGTGCTTAAGTTGTCAAACTTTGCCACCTGTGTGTTAGTGGAGCTGGAAACCAACAATGGCGTAACCGTAATTATGTGTGATGTATTAATGGAATGTATGTATGTATCTCAAGTGTTCTTGTCAGGGAGAGGGCGTCTTAGTGTCTGTTCTGTGAATGCAGACAGGGGCTGCGACATCTATGGTGAGTTCCAGTCCTTATGTAATCATAGTAGCCTCAAATGTGTCCAGATGCTTGAATGATTCTAAACGCGTGCCCCACTCCAGCGCTATGGGTTTCTTCCTCAGTCCTCTCTCTTCTTCTTGACGCAGAGCAGCGCTGTCCGCTAACCCCCAAGTCTCCACCTTCCCCCACCATAACGTCACTGATGGCACTTCTTGTGACTTCCAGCACTTGGTTATAAGGCGCTTAGCTAGTATCAGTGTTAGGTCTACAAAGTGAGTCATTATTTTGGTGGCTTCTGGTCTAGGGAATAGGGCTAGGAGGCAGCATTCCCATGTGTACCACTAATTGTTATTTGTGAGTTCTGTGAATGCCCTGGCTATTTGCGACCAATAGTGAAGTTATCGAGTGCAGTCCCATAACATATGTAATAGGCTGGCTTCTGGCGACTGACAGCGAGGGCATATGTCGGGAATGGTGGAAAACATGGTGTGGAGCCCGGGCAGGGTGAGATGGGCACGGTGAAGTATGGATAACTGTATACATTTGAAACGCGAGTTTCTTGATACCTTCCGGTGGTATTCAGGTATGAAATCCCATTCTTTATCCTGCTTCCTCAAAAACTACATCACCACATCTTGTGCTTTTTTAGCTCACACTGTGGGGGCAGGTGTTATATTTCCTGTTTACCTCACCAGTTCATCTCATAAGCACCTGTATCATAACGTTTGGAATTTGGAAATTGTTCCTAATTGTGCTTTCCCCAAATGGTTTATAAAGTGATTAGCATATTCCAAATATTTCTCATGCTGGCTTTGGGGTTGATGCACCCTACATTGACCGATGGCGCCCAAATGAATTAAGTTTCATTAGTACATTGAACCTTTGTTGAAATCAGCACCACATTCATCAAAACCAAGAACCAACTTTACACTGAGCTTTGATGTACAATGGGAAATGGGTCTCTTTACTTACCCACATTCAAAGAGTGAGACTTAGTGGTCGAGCCTTCTCTGTTTAAGCTGCCAGAGAATGGAACACTCTTATGTAATTTAACTGTAGAGAGCCTCACCACCAGTGCTTAATTTGAGCTGGTGCACCAGTGATCCCGCTCATATAGCTATACAAACCACAAAATAGTTCCATCTGGAAACAACGTCTTAAGTTAACAACATTTAGAAAATGGAAAATGTGACTTCTTTAGCGTGACTCCAAATGCAAATAATCCAGCTTATCAACCGTCATACAGGCAGCACAGAACATGCTACAGGGTTACAGGCTGCAGAGAGCAAGATACAGGCAAAACTCAACGATGTTTATTTGGTCATTAGATCTTAACCTTGTGTGAATTTGCCGCTTGATGAGAGCATGAATAGGTGCCGCTGTGATATTGATGATGGCACATGGCTCACTGCTCAAGACATAACCTAGAAAGTGTCTAGTAATCGACTCACTGTTTCCTACTGACCGTATCCAGGACTTGAACAATAACCCTTGGAGACAAAACCTTCTCTGTGATGGCAGCAATATGCTGGAACACTCTTCTTTTGAATGCTCACAATGAGAAGTAGCTGCTTGGATTAAAAATGTTCCTGAAAAAGAACTGGCATTTAGTTAGTAATGCTTTCATTTAGTATCTGTATTAACATCTCATGATGTTAAAGGAGCCTGTAAATTCATTTTTATTTTGACCAAGCAGCTTGATTGTTATGTTGTGCTTGTGAAATAAATACATAACACCATCAATCTAAGGCTGCTGGGAGCCCCTTGATGTCTGTACTCATGGGGCTCTGCCTCCTTACTCCTTCTGCAGTGATGAACCCACCAGCAGCAGCTTTTTACCCCGGGAGACTTGGATTACTGGTCGGGGACGTTTGCTGCGAAAATTTGCCCAGATGCAACAAGCATGTAGGAGATGAGCAGCATGGCTGCTACATCTGCTGCTTTACTTTACTCCTGCATTCAGCAGTGCATATGTTACCTGATAGTGTGCACTCTCTTCTGTTGGAGGTGGGTCAGAAAGAAATGTGCGTGAAACAAACTGGAGAGAGCTAACTGCAGCTACATCTCAAGGACAGAAGTGACTGCTGCGTTTAGAGTCTCTTCTCAGTTCATTTTTGTAAGACAGAGAGCAAGTTGTTGCCATTGGAGATTTTACCTCCGATCCTTTCTCCCTACCATGTGGGTGCCACAAGGCTCTTCGCTCAGCCCTGCTCTATTCAATATCTATGTCACCCCATTGGACAATTTTATCTGAAGCTATGGCTTTGCAGTCATTTTCTATGCAGATGACACTCAAATTGTGATGTCGATAACATCTAATGTTGGGGAAACAGCCAAACATTTCAGTAAATGTATGGCTCACATTGTGAGTTGGATGGATTAAAATTGTCTCAAGCTAAACTCAGGACAAAACTGAGGTATTACTCTTTGGGAATGATACCTCGCTCTGGGATTCTACCTGGTGGCCATCAAACCTAGGCTTGCTCCTTGTTCCAGTCCAAAAGGCAAGGAATCTAGGAGTTATCTTCGACAGGACGCAACACTTTTCTCAGCATGTTAATTAAATCACCTCAGCCTACTTCTTTCTACCCAGAATCTTTAAAAAAATCTTCTTATTCATTCCTTCAGATCTTCAGAAGACAGTGATTACGGCTCTAGTCACCTCAACAATTGATTACTGGGATGCCTTACTTCAAGGCTTGCAGCACCGGTTACTACACAAATTGCAGCTGTTTCAAAATGCTGCCACTAAGCTGCTCTTGAAAATTTCAAAATTTGCATTGGTTTCAAAATCTACCAGAATCCTCCATTGGTTCCCAGTTTGGGAAAGAATACATTGTAAAGCTCTGTGTGTGGTCCATAAAGCCCTCCATCAGAGGGGCCCTATGTGTTTTCAAAATATGTTCACTTGGCATCTACCAGGGCAGACCCACAGGTCAAGTTCAGGTAGACTTGTTGCCATTTCCTAGAATAAAAAAGATGAGATGGGGGGGTAGAAGTTTTTCTTTCTGCGCCTCGAGATTATGGAACTCATTACCCTAGTCTTTAAGGTCCCAATCCTATCAGCTTCTTTTTAGGAAAGGGCTAAAGACCAGGCTCTTTTCACAGGTTTTCAATTAAACATCACCGTTCTATCCATGCTGAATAGGCATTTGATTGCTTTCTAAACACATTACTTACTTCCTTACTTAGTGATATCACTGCTGTTTCTAAAGGATAGGGTTGACTGCATCTGCTGTTAAATAAAAGGTCAGTTCGTTGTATTTCTTTCTAAAGGAGTGAGGGTTCTGCTGTTTTCTAAAACTGCAAGGCCACTACAGCTGTTTTAAAGCATTGAAGTAACTGTAGCTGTTTCCATAGGAGGGAGGTCGCAGTAGCTGTTTCCCAATGAGGGAGGTCACTGCACTCGTTTCTAAATGAGGGTGGTAACAGCTACTGTGGCAAAAGAAGCAGCGGCTGCAGGGACCGGTTTAGCTTCTTTAACCTCCAGGAGTGGCGCATGCCAGCATGGTGGAAGGTAAGAAAAATTAATTTAAAAAACAAAACAAAACTTACCTGAGTCTCTGCTGCCACCACCGCACTGCTCCTCTTGTCTTCGCTGCAGGCACAGGTTCCCAGCCTGCCCTGTGACCAATCTGAATGCTGCTTTCAGCATGACGGCAGCCTTTGGATTGGTCGGAGTGCCCAGCCAGTGCGCTCCAAGGCATACTGGGAGGGTCTGCCTGCTCTTTCCAGCCCGGCAATGCAGTGCCGGGTTGGAGAGCGCTAAGTGCTCTTGTGTGTTTAGCTGGCCCGAGATGGCCGACCAAACGTACATGCGCACTGAGGGGGGAGTGCTGTGCATTCCCACTCCGTCCCTGTCACGCCCTTGGCCCTGCCCCTTTTGCAATAAAACAATAATAAACATAGTTGTTTTATTGCCAAAGTTTGGCAGCTGCTGGTGGGGGCTAATGCCCCTCCGCCGTAGCGTAGGAGCCGCGCCTGATAACCTCTTACATCCAAACATGACCGCATTGACCTGTACCCATGCTCTACCTTCTCAAGTCATTTCTTCCACTTCCTAACAGACTCAAATCTCCATACGCTGACCGTTTTCTCCAATTTTTTCAGAAGATAACATAACATAGGGTTCTACGAGCAGGGAACAAAAGGCTTTGGCATCTCTGATCCTGAACTTAATTACTAATTACACTTTGGGCTTCCAAGCTAACTCCACGAGTATCACAGGATGTAACAGCTTGAACCCTTACCTGGCTTCTACATCACTCACATTACTAGCCTTGAGAAAGCCCCAGGCTTGCGTGTTGCTTTGGGGGCGAAATACACGTTGGCTGAAGTTTCTCACACCTTAAGGTTAGTTAAGGCTGATGTCACATATAAAATATCTCAAAATACACCATTGTATGAAAATGAAAATAATCAGCCTATGTGTATCACTAAGTACTGGAGATTTATCTCATTTGAATAAAGTACTACTACAGAACCTACTGCCTGCCCTTTTGTCCCATTAATTTAATCTGTTGCTGTGGGCATAGGGGCATTGCCCACTTCCGAGGGCTTGGCAGCACATTTGAACATTTAGCCAATATTGGGTAACATAATCCATCGGGCATTACCCCTTTCTTCCTTTAGGACCAATCATCACACAATTGCATTGAACAGCAGGTATGTTCTCAGTCACACTGCCTGGTGTTAAACGTGTGTTGACTGTGTTGTGATATACTTTAAATGTGACTTGCCCTATGACTCGCAGATTGTAGATGGCAGATGTTGAAGTTCGTCTTGCATTTGTTGCATCTGATTGCTGTCCACCCAAGCACTGGCACGTAAGGGACGGACTGGGGAAGAATGGAGAAAAGGGAGGCCATTGCAAAAGTAAAGACTAGAATCTAAAAACCCTTAACAGTTTCAATGGAAAAAAGGGATTTTGGTGCATGTCTGGGCGAAGAGTGCAGATAGGTCAAGAATATTGAACCAATATATGTGCACTGTAATTACCGTAAAGAGTTGGTGGGTGCCATTGTGTAAATGTGAATTTTTTGGTAAGGTGATACAGGACTATTCATGAAAGAAAGACAGACTTTGAAGAAGACTGAAAGACCAGATGGCAGGTTCTCACTGTACTTCTCTATTGTATTATTTCATTGCACAGTGACTCGTGCTCCTGATGATTCACCTCATATGCAAGTGAGTGACATAATACGTGGGGGTTCAGTGGTTGAAAGAGTGTGTTTGCAGTGCTTTGATGTGCCTGAGAAGTAAAGTTGAGCACTTATTGTGATTTATTGCTACACTTAGATGTGAGGCTGAAGCGAGAGGGAATGAGGAATATGATGCTTAAGCATTAAAGCTGATGAACCGGATGGGTAAAGAGTGTGTAACTGCACTGTGGTGTAAATGGGGAGTGTGTTCAGGTTGTGAGTATATTGCCCAGGAGTACAGCTCATGTTGTGCTGCTGCACAGAGCCATTTGCCTTAAGATATATTTGAGATTAGATGCGCTCATGCAGGTCCCTGCAATCATATAGTGGTCTGCAGCACACAGACAAAAAGCACATTGAGTGTGAACCACCCTCCGCTGTGCGTGCTTCTATTAACTATAGTAAAATTCCAATTGGATCGACAAAGAAGCAAGCCATATTAACTAACAATATTAACATTATAGAGCGAGTCACAGTATAGGCTTTGGCGTTCTGGCCTTTGTGTACTTTCCACACAATCAGTTGTCTCTTCGCTTCCATCTCATCCACTTACCCAGGCTACTGGCACTATGCTTGTATCACTGTCCATGCTACTAGGAAGCCTGCACCCCCAGGTTTTCGTTAGGCCTTATCTCCCATCTCGACATTAAGAACTAGGCCCAACCTCCAAAAGTAACTGTTTCCTACTAAGAAGGAAGGAAGGACCATACCATGCAACCACCTGAAACTGCCAGTTGAGAACCTCTCCTTCCTGAGGGCACCCAGAAAGCACTTTTGTGGGCCAAATATCACACAAAAATGGCTTGCCCTTGGTGTGTAATTGGATAGGAAGATGTTCAGCCTTTCCTGCCATGCTAAAGAGTTCCTTCCACCTCAGTCATTAACTGACAGCCAAATGTGATTTGATTTTAAGTTAAAATGTACTTCTGTCAATCCTGGATTAGTACTTCCAGTAGTGGTATTGGTTTGCATACATGCCATGGCATGAGTGACCCCATTCCTTCTGTGAAGGGTACACCATGCACACTGTGGTTTGACTATTTCCATAGCCATGTTTGTTAAAACCAATTTCGGTTTTTGGCTCCAGTGTCAATAAATTGGCTATTTAGAAGGCTTATTTATTTTTTGCTGCCTCCATGGGCTGAGCAGTGAGTGAGCTCCATTCACTCAACTCACAGGACCTACAGACTGCATTGCATAATCATAAAATAGTACTTAGAGCATAAGTAGTACACGAGTAATCATGTTAGAACATTTTTTGACAAAAGTAAAATCATCATTTTTCAAACATGGACAGTGATTTCTCTAACTTTTTATAGCACCAGCTGAAAATGTGTGCAAAAAATGGAAAATAGCAGTTTTCCACCAAATTATATAAGACCAAATATGGAAATATTGAACCAGTAGTGCAGCAGTAGTCGGTGGCTCTAATCTAGTATATTTGCAATATTGTTTGCATCTCATATACAACAGAGCCATAAACCAGCAATTAAAATGCTGATGTGTCAAAATAAATACATCAAAGTACACACAGCGGTTAAGTTCCAAGCTTTACATCATGTTTCATCTGCTGGACAGCAACCATACTACACGATGCCCCACAGCAAAAACATAATGGAAACACAAATGGGGTAACGTAACCGTGCACAAAATGGCATGTCTTTGATGAACAGCACATGCAACCAATGGCAGACCATGAAACAAATATAAAAGTCAGTGTCTGAAGAAGGCTGACACAAAGCATGCTTTCTCTTTATCTCCTCTTGTTCCTAATATGTTTTCAGTTCATTAATGACATGAGGGCTTCCTGGAAGCTAAAGCCCTCTTTACTGTGACATAAACATCTCCTCCCTCCCACACTCATGAGACTAAATGAAAGATGTTTGAGGAGTCCTTTGTTGAAGGACCGAGCTTTCTCCCTGCTTGCAGGAATAGAAGGTTGTCCCTCAGATACTGAGGTACCTGTCTAAAGAGGCTCTTGTGTACCCTACACATACATTGGAGGATAATCCTCTGTTTCATTTCACACTTAATCAGTGGAGAGCACTCCTGTCTGTGGAGACATGATGACATCCACAAAGTTCAGATGTTGCTCTGATTCCAGCATTTTGTGTGATCTAAAGTGTGTTTAACAGCTACTTTGCGCTCCCTAAATAGAGTGGGTTCTTGCACTCTACTCTGGCATTGACTGTAGCTCTCACCACTGTGTCTATTAGACTAGGGGAATGAAGCATGGTATTTTTCCTAGTCTTTGCAGATAGTAAAACATTCGTTTTAGATTGAGAG
Source organism: Pleurodeles waltl (assembly GCF_031143425.1). NCBI lineage: Eukaryota > Metazoa > Chordata > Amphibia > Caudata > Salamandridae > Pleurodeles > Pleurodeles waltl. Next base: position 241,279,240 of record NC_090442.1, read on the forward strand.
ATTTAATGGACATGTGCCTTCCTATTGACAAGATCATCAACACTTCTTGCTGCCTTAAGAGAGCTGCCTGCAAGCTATGTCCTGCACATCCAAATCTGGCCTTGGTCATTGAGTTTGATGCACTAGTTTCTAGATCAGCCCATTTCTAGTGTCCTTGGAAGCAGCACAGATCTTGCTATTTTGCGGAACTTCATTAGGTGTGTGTGGGCGTGTGTGTGTGTGTGTGTGTACACCTTCTATGCCAGATTTGGCGGACAGCAAACCAGACAACTACAAACGATTCAGAACACAGCCGCAAAAATCACACTTAACCTCCCAAAACTGCATACACGCACCGCACCTGAAGGAGCTCTACAGGCTCATAATACTCAAACAATCTTCAAGCTCCTCTGGGCCAGCCTACCTCAATAGCCAAATCTCCTTCCACAAACCATCCACATGCTGTGGCAGCTGCTTCCATTTGAAAGTGGTGTGGTGAATATTGTGGCCTCGATCCTCCTTGCCCTCTCAACAGCATTCAACACCATATCCCACTACACACTGACCAAAAGAATACATTGCATCGGAATCCAAGGAGACACCCTCAAGTGGATCACCTCCTTCTCACTGAAAGAACCCGGAGTCTGCCTTCCACTGTTCACCTTTGACCCCAAGAACATCATCTGCGACATTCCTCAAGGCTCGTCCCTCAGCCCCACGCTGTTCAACTCCTACATGGCCCCCTTAGCCAACATCATCAGAGCCCAATAATTAAACATCATATCCTACACAGAGGACACACGGCTCATCCTCTCGCTCTCAGAAGACCTCATCACCACAACAGCCAACTTCCGCAGGTGTATGGCGAGCGTCGCCGAATGAATGAAAAACAACTGCCTGAAACTCAACACAGAGAAAACAGAAGTACTGATCTTCAGAAAACAGCACCTCCCTATGAAATGACTCATGGTGGCCCTCAAAACTAGGACCAACACCCACACCAACAGACCATGCTCATATCCTTGATATTGTCCTGGACAGCAAACTTTTTTTTTTCTTTTTATTATTTATATAAGCAGGTATACAAAACTTGTCATGATTCCTTTTCAAACATATAAAAATTACCACACTTCCCAAAAGAACATAATACAATGTGAAGGTTTTTAGGCTTAATTACATTCAAACTGAGGTAGGTGAATTCTTATCCCATATGCCATGATGCTTCCGGGTAGCATCAATCCTTTGAGCGTAAAAATATTCTTTACATTGCACCACTTTCATTTTGTTAAACTCAGATTCAAATGACGAGGGGCTGCAGGGTTTTTTCATTGCTGCAAGACTAGAGATTTTGCTACCAATGTTGCAATAAAAAAAAATTGCTTTTCAGATTTCGACTGTACGGGATGGTTAGATATTCCAAAAAGCACCTCTATTGGGTCTGGTTGTAGCGAGGTCTGAAGTTGAGTGCTGACAGCTTGGAAGACTTTAACCCAGAAATTGGTAATGATAGGACAGGTGAAACATATATGAAACCAATCCCCCACTTCACAATGGCATCAAAAACAATTACTCATGATTGATGGAAACATTTTATTCCGCTGCGCAGGTGTATAATAAAGCTGCCACTTTGTGAAAAAAGACATCCTCTTAAAATTAGCGCTTCTTAGTGCTTTAAAAGAGTGGTTGCTATAATATCTCCATGATTGGATGTCAATATTACAGCTTGTAGTAGCTGAGATTCTCTCTAATGCAGGAGGAAGAACTTTGCCAGACAATTCCTCCTGTAGAATGCAATACCAATTACCGACTCCAGCTCGTTTCTGAACTGACATTGCTTGCACTATTGTAGAAGATAGAGATTCAGATGGGTGGAGAACTAGAGGGCCCAGTGCCTGGATAAAGGAGTGGATCTGAAGATATGAAAAACTTAGCCACAGCGGGATAGCAGGATTGTTTGCTTTAAGTTGTTGCCATGTTTTAATATTGTTTCCTAGCACAAACAAATAAAGCCTCACAAACCCTAATTCTCTCCATTTGTTAATAGCTTTGCTGGGAAGAGAGAGCCCAAATGCTCCCACCTCCTCAAGTGAAATAGACAAGTGGGCACATGGGATATGATACCTATTTTGGAACTCATGGCTTTGATGCAAAGTAGATTGGGAGTCTTGTATCTAGAGAGCTTCGTTAGCCATGGCATCTTAACAAAATGGGATAAGCTAGTTTTACTTTCGAGTAGCATTTGACGTAGATAAAAGTTGGCGTCTATGTGGTTTATGGTGGTAGCATTAACACGCCAGTTTAGAAAAGCTGCCTCATAATATTTTCTGAAATGGGGCAGGCCTAGGCCTCCATCCTCCATAGTTAACTGGAGTTTTCTAGCTGTACACAAGGTTTATTTGCCCAGATAAATTTGCGTAACGTTGAGTCGAGATACCTGAAAAATTTCTGGGGGACCTTAATCATAATATTGCAAAAAAACAAATAAAAATAAAGGTAATATCATTTTGACCAAAGCTAATCTACCAATTATCATTGGTGGTGAATTCTGCCATTTGTCAATGAGGACTTGTGCTTTCTGGAGAGTGATAAGATAGTTAAGCGGATAGAGGTGCGATGTATTTTGGGTAGCATATATACCAAGATATCTAATGGAATGTCCAGTCTGGCAGGAGGCTTGCATCTTGACTGGTAAGATTGTCCCTTGGACGGTGAAAAGCAGAGCCTTGGATTTTGTCTTATTGATTCGGCAGCCTCCCAAATTAGAAAACTCTTGAATTTTCTTGAAGGCATTGTCTATATTCTGAGCATCATGCACGAGATATAAAATTGCGTCATCCGCAAATAGTTTTAATTTAGGCACACCTAAAATCGGGGGCTGGATGTTATTGTCTTGCCTCCGTGCCATCGCCAGTGGTTCAATAAAGAGAGCAAAAAGGACTGGCGAGAGGGGGCAGCCCTGTCTGGTTCCTCACCACATTGGGACTTGACCATCAGCATGTGCATTGACTAAAATCTTAGCCTCGGCCCGTTGATAAAGATTAGAAAGAAGATTAATTATTCTATCCGGAAACTTGAATTTCCTGAGGATTGCAAATAGAAGTTCCCATTGCACGAGACTGAACGCTTTCTCTGCATCAAGCATGATTACCGCTGCCTTAACCCTGTTCTTTGAATAATAATCAATTGCTTGGAGCAAGACATTCGTATTAGTAGAAATATGTCTACACGGAAGAAACCCACACTGGTCATAATGTATAAGGGCCTGGGCTATGGGTGCAATGTGGGCAGTCCAGATTTTAATGAGGATTTTGTTATCGCTGTTAAGGAGGCAGATAGGCCAATAGGAGTCCGGTTTGTTGCCCGGTTTGCCTTTCTTAAGAAAGCTAACTATAACTGCCTGTGTAAATGAGCTAGGCACATCTTGACCATTGAGTATTGAGTTGAATAACGTAATTAGAATATCCATGATCTGATCTGACATGGCTTTATATATTTCTGCCAGAAGACCGTCTTCCCCTGGAGCTTTGCCATTTAGGGAATCCCTAATGGCTTCAACCACTTCTAGTTTAGTGATGGGCTGTATCAACACTGCCTGCAGCTCATCACTGAGGGTTGGCATGGAGACTGATTGAAGATACTTCAAGAGAATCATCATGAGCTGTCCTTGTAGGAGTATAGAGATTCATATGATGTCTATAAAACACCTTACCTATCTCCTCAACCTGATCCACAATTCGGCCCTGGGTTTCATCAAATATGGTTTTGATTGCTGATGCGTTCTGGCGCTGTTTGGCATAATGTGCTAAAAATTTCCCTACATGCTCACTGAAAACATGTGCTACGATTTACTATCTTTGCTGCTAAGAAAAAAATCCTTTAACTGGGTTTTGGCGTTCTGAAGGCAAGACCATGAGATAGGATCATTATATAGCTGATACAAGTGCATGGCATGATCCAATTCCTTCTGGAGACTGCCTATTTTCTCCTTTCTTTCTCTTATTAAGAAGGCCTTAAATGCAATCGCTTTCCCCTCTAATATGAGCTTTGCAAGACTCCCAGATCAAATAAAGAAGCGGAAGCTTCGTTTCGGTCTAAGAATTCAACCACTGATGCTTTCAAGACTGAAATCCAATCTTCATTGGCTAGTAGAGATGTGTCTAAAGACCACCTGTGTCCTACTGGGTGCTGGCGTAAAAGAGATAGTTGAACCGATGGTACTGCATCGTCTGAAAATGGGTTATGATATTAGATCTGAACCGGTTCTGTCCCAGTGATGAGAGACTAGGAAAAAACTCGATCCTAGAGGCCAAATTGAATCTTTTGGAAAAGCAAGCAAGCTTTGATCTAGTGGGTGGTCGAGCCACCAGGGATCTTGTAATGCCAGATCGCGAATAAATTTTGCCCAAGAATCGAGAGGCACAAGGTTTTATTCTGTGCAAGATTTTTTCGAAAAGCATCACGTTTCGTGTCTTGGATTATGTTAAAGTCCCCTCCCACTGCTAAAAAAAAGTTCATACAAGCTCAAGAGGGGAGGCGGTTTCATCTTCGATCGAACCATTGAAACTTGAGATATGCATAAGCTGGCTGCCTACCTTGACACTAACATCTAGCCATCTAGCTTGGGGATCACAAAACACCTGAAGAATCTCCCCTTGAAAGTTCTGGGTCAAAAGAACTGCAACTCCACACACCGATGAACTAGCAGAGGCAAAAAAAGACTGGGAAATAAAACTAGGAGTTCGAGGTCTTGTAGCCTGGCACTTAAAATGGGTTTCCTGTAATAAAATCACCTGGGGTTGAAGGGTTCGTAGCCACTGCAGAATAGCTCTATATTTATGAGAATTGTTAAGCCCATTTGCAGTACAGGAAATGACCTTAAAGACGTAGAGAGACTTGTACTAGAGAGATTATCATTTAACGAGAAAGGTATAATTAGAAGTCTACTAGCCCTTTTGCCCCCCCCTGTCCTGACTGCCTGTTAATGATAAGAGGCATCTCCTATTGGCCCTGACCCTTAATCTCCGTATGCCTAACCTCCGCACTGTGCTACCAGCACATGGATCACAGACCTTCGTGTGTTCAACATCTGATATTTGTCTCCCCCACCTTGGTGCAAAACCCCTTCCCCCCGAGTGCCCCCATTCAAACCCACCAGCAATGGCCAAGCCTGTCACCCCCACTTCCCTTTGAAGCTCCACCTTCCCCCTCCCCCCGTCCCATATCCCAGTCCCCAACCCGCAGCCTTGAGTGCACTGGTATGGCACTCTAGAACCCAATTTCCAGAAAAGCAGACAAGGAAGGCTGCACGTTGATCACATGACATCAAGTACTTATACCACACACCTATCGCTGAATGTGCTAATGTTATTTTCTAAGTGAGTCCAAAAAGTCCTTTGCCTGCTGTATATTTTGAAAATTATGCGCCCGGACGTTATGGAGCACCTTTAGTTTTGCCAGCCGGGGCCTATAAGTTCTTGAAGTTGTCGATAAGACCAACAAATTTGTGATGTCGTTGCGCTGCCGAGATGGACATGGCGGAGAATATGTGAAAGCTGAAGTTTTCGTTATTGCTGAAGTACTTCATTTCTATAGCCTGTGCCAATACCTGTTCCTTGATCCTAAAGTCTCCAAAATTAACGGGAACTGTACGTGGGTATTTTGCAGATGGGGCTCTCGCTGTGGGGACCTGATGGGCCCACATAATAGATAAGTCAGCATTGTTTTTAGATTTCTCTAGGAGTATGTACTTAGAAATAAGATCCGATACCACCTTGGTCACAGAGGATGTTGCCACAAGATCTTCTGGGACCCCAGTAAATCTCAAATTTGACCGGCATGACCTGTTTTCAATATCGTCTAGCTTTGATTGTAGCTCCTCGAGTTCAGTCTGCACCTGTGTGTCTACCAATCCGTGGCAAGTTTGTGCGTCCTCCAGACCAGAGACCCTCTGCTCAACTTCAGAGACCCTGGCGGAGAGCTGGACTAAGTTAGAGTTCAGCTTCCCCAATTGATTGTTGATCTTCCTGTTAGCTTCCTCTTGTGAGATCTTCATTGCGCCCAGCTCTCCAAGAATCAAAGTGAACATAGCTTCCACTGTACTTGGGCTAGTTAAGGAGCCCGGTGTAGGATCAGGGAGGCCAAGGAGGCTCACAGATTCTACAGTGCGCACATGATTAGATATTACTTGATTACAGTCAGTTCCATTGCTAGTCCTTATGTCAGGGTCTTGCCAGGGCATGCCACTATGGGGCTAAACTTGATGAACCAGCTGGCCCATGGTTACTTAACGACTCACATGGCACGCTCTTTTTGCTGTCTTTTTTTGCCCCCTTTCGTGTTGCTGGATACAAAAAGGGGATATGTGGGTGTTTCTTTAAGACAGTCAAAAGAGTCGGAAGTGGTTGGAGAGTCGGCGATACGGGAGGGTGTTGGAGAACTGGGGCACCTCTGGTATGAGTGGAAGAGGTAGGCTGATCGTTGGGAGAGGTATTGTTTTATACCATCCTCGCGTTTGCAGGTGCCTGTAAGGCGGCCCAAGAGCGACCTGGCTCCTGACCTGTTGGTGACCTCATTGTATTATTAGCTGGAGTAATCGGAGTAGTCCAGGCACGTGCTGGTTTAGCTAATTATTTTAGGAGTTCGCAGGTGGTCGTGCTCACTGTGGATACCTCTTTGTCTCTGATTCTCTTCCAGCGAAGTCACGTTCTTGGATTTAGTACCTTTAGGTGCTTTGAAGGTTTTGTTGATTGTGCAGGCTTTATGCAAGGTGTCTTGAGTGAGGCACGTCATAATATTTGACAGGTGAAGGGGGACTGCAAGACTGTGGGTCACAAACCATATCTGCTCTTTTCTTTACTGCCTGAAGTTGCTTCTTTTCATGGCCTACGAGCGGCGCTAGCCAGGGGCTTCACAAAAAAAGAATAGCAACTTCGAAATTGACTCCTAATTCCTCTTTATACACCCCTTGGTTCTCCCTTCTATAATTGTCTGAGCCTCTTCCTCAGGCAAGGAAACCAGAAAGCCATGTACTGCACCTGTCCCTTCCTAGCGCCTTGAAATTACTTTAATTTGTTTCCCGCTGACAGGGAAGAGTGATTTCTGTCTTGTAGTTGGGATTCCTCGTCCTCTACTACCTCTTTCCCTCCCCCCCCCCTTTTTTCCCCTCTGTCTTACTTTCCTTTAGGTCCCACTTCCTGTATTGAATTTGAGGTTAATACGGGGGGCAGAAGTGTCCTGCGCAGTTGGAGTTTATAGGGCCTTGTAGTAATAATCAGTCATTTTAAGCATATGCCGGCCCTGCATATACCCACAATGCTAAGTGACTTTAGGCGAAATCTCTTTCACAAGAGATCTGGATTAATTACTGTGGCGGAGATAGCATGACGCTCGTCCTGGGAGCAAGGTTTTGTTGGGTGCCCCTCTCCTACCTCTCAGGCGGGTCTTGCCTCTCTCTCCTGGCCTGCAGTCCTCGGCACGCGATGCGCGATTTAATTTTGGGATGCCACTTGTCTCAAGCGGAGCTCGTCGCGTCTCCTCTGAGCCCTCTGAACGTTCTGCATGCTCCTCGACAGCTCCCTCAATGATGGTTCGGAGGGCCCGATGTGCATTTTCGGTGTCTCCGAGCTACACAGCAGTGGCCATCTTGCAACTCATCACAGAGCATGACGGGAGATCCACGTAACCCCCTGGACAGCAAACTCACCTTGAAAACCCAGATCAACGCAGTCTCATCTGCCTGCTTCCTCACTGTTCGCATGGTCCAGAAGATCTTCAAATGTCTCCCCATCAACACCAGACGGACTGTCACTCAAGCCCTAGTCACTTGCCTCCACATTCTACGCAGGAATCACCTCTCATCTCCTGAAGAGACTGCACCCCATCCAGAACTCAGCAGCCAGACTGCTCCTCGATTTTTCTAAATGGACCCAAATGACCCCTCACCTCAAAAAGCTCCACTGGTTCTCAATACAGAAGAGATGTCAATTCAAGATGCTGATCCATACTTACAAAGCACTGCACAGCCAAGGACCTGCCTACATCAACCACCGTCTGAACTTCCATCAACCCTCTAGACACTTATGCTCAACCTCCTTCTTCCTCGTGCACACACCCCGCATCCGCTGTAGCAACAGTGGAGGACACACCTTCTTCTACCTCTTGGTTAAACCCTGGAACAACCGTCCCTTCACCTCCAGACCTCAACATCTCTCCTAGAATTGCGAAGACACTCAAGACCTGGCTGTTCAACTGAACCCACCTGAAGCAGCAAGACCCTCAGCGCCTGGATTCTCTCAGGAGTGATTAGGCACGCTTTATAAATCCACCTTGATTAATTGAGTTACAAGTACTGTGAGAACCCAGCAAGCTCTCAATTGTGGTTAATTATAAATGTTTACAATTGGTCACGATTAAGAGCTCAGGAACTGAGGCTGAAGCCAAGGCAGTGTGAGTTTCTCACACCACCTGTAAGAGGGTAAAAAAGCAGTTTTATTCAAAATAAATAGCATACTTACCCAGTGCCTTGTGTTCCTCTTCGGTCCTGCAGTCCGTGGTTCCAAGGCAGCACAGTGTCCCAGAGTCAACTCTCCTAACCAATGCAGATGTTGCTGTTGTACTGCTGATAATATTAGCCAGCTTGAAAGGACCTCCAGGATTGGTTGGAGAGGGCTGGCTCAGCGTTCCTACAGACACTGGAGGTCTTTACCTGCTCTCCACGCAGCTGTCTAAACTTCTGTACCTGAGCTGTGTTAAAGTGTGCATTTCAGACTGGCTGTCGCAAGACAGACAGACAAGGTGACATGCGCACTTTAAAATGGAGTAGCCATTGCTCCGTCCTGCTGCTGCAAATCGTCTTGGGCTGGCCGCATTGAAAACTAAAACGGTAATAAAATAATTTTATTAACATTTTATTTTTCGTGTTTGCTGCACTCACAAGGGGGGATTGATGCTCCCTCATCATAATGGAGGAACCACCAGGGCCACTCCTTACACACATCCGATGCATATGCAGAATCAGATCAAGTGGTTGGGCCTTCTCCTACATCATCCCTAGAGCCTGGAATGACCTGCCACTACACATCAGTCTCCCAGTCGAGCCTGCTTGGTGCCAGTATACCCTCTAAGGTGATAGCACGCTCTACAAAAATGCATACCATAAAAAATTATGTTTTAGAGAGAGAGAGAGAATGTTTTTAGTGCATGTATTGTTGTAAAGATGTCTTTGCTCACCCATGACCTCTAAATAAGTCTCCGATCACTTTCCTTCATCGCTGTGCGTACCCCTTTTTGAACTGAACTATTTCTCTGTTCCTCTCCCCGTTCACTGGGACCCCTGCTTGTATATGGCTTGTCATTAAGAAGGTGTACTGTGTATGACAAGAAGCCTGAAAACTTGCAATGAGGTATGTTTTCCACTCCAGATTTCCATGAAATCAATTAGTACACACATTTTAGGTTTCTACAACAAACATTTTGAAATTGATCCTGTTTTTTTTTTATTTATTTTTTTTAACTGTCTTTCATATTCCTCCTGGCGTTCTCTAGCATGTTTGTACTGTCACCTGTACCTGTTTTCTCCTTTTCATGAATATGAGCATTACAATATTTGCTCCTCTTTTAAAGGATTTATCTTCATTTGTTCCCTCTCACTCATAAGTGCCTGTGCTGTTCTTTCATTTCCATCACATGTGCCACTGCAGAGTTTCAGATTATAGTTCCTCGGCATTCACTGAACTTCCAAATGTAGCCTGGGAGTTGTCGTCTTGGTTCACCTTAGTTCAACCAATTGAAATATCTTTCTAGATTATGGTACCTTCTAGGGGGAAAACTTGAACTCGAATCCGGTACCCCATCTGGTAACCTTTCAACTTTGTTGTCTCCTTTAAGGGCAGTGGGCCCTTATAAATGTAATTATTCATTCCTAGCCTTAGAACATGATAGCCTACTTACCCTTTGTAGGGTCGAGCCTGCGAGTGCATGCACTTGCGCATGCATCTCGCATGCAAGACACTGTTGGGTTCGGTAAAGGGCTTGGAGCCCGCCTGTTGCTCACCATTTGTTGATTTGCCTGGCACTCTCATTTACAGCCTCGTAATTCATCAAGGTATGCCTGGCATCATTTCCATTTCTCTGTGTGGAGCAGGGATCAAGCACTAATTGGTTCAACTTGATTAGTGCCCGTCCGCTACTCCCGACGTGATCGAGGTACTATTATCTTCTAACGTTTAGTGCCCTGCAAACAGAAGGCTTGTGGCTGGCAAAAATGTACCCAACAGGGCAAACTGAATTACAAAGTTTTATTTTTTAAAGCTAACTTTTTTATTTTGCTAAGTTGTCTTTTTTTTTCAGTTTCCACTCATGTTTTTTTGGTTTTTGCTCTTGAGCGCTGTTGTCAAAAGATTACAATTAACTTGTTTGAAATATGCAAGACTTATCGCATTGTAAATGCTTATTTAAATTGGATTTGTATAGCGCAAAGAGTGACCGTGAATGGCATTTCAGCACTAGAGACCAGAACAGAGAAGGTAGCATAGGTGACAATGGAAACAGACGTTTCTTCCTGATCTCGGTGGCTTGTATACTGTACTGTTCCCGTGGGACCTTTCATGTAAAATAGGTCTTTGTGGAGCTTGATTAGCGCTGTGTACCGCAATATAGAACACTACAAGTAAGTACTTGCTGCAGCATCAATGTGACAGAAAGAGAGTGAAGCAGCTTTCATTATAAACTTATTATACACTGGCCATCCCCATGGCCTTCAGATGAGAACACCGTGTCTTGCATCCAAAATACATTTCTCTTCCATGTGCCAACACAGCTGCTGTGTCTTTTTTTAGCTGTACAAATAACATTAAAATAGCTGCACCAAACCTTCCATTCAAGAACAGCTCAGCCTGATATTTGGCCTCTGGTGATAACATTGTCTACTTTACTTCATTGGTTTTGGCAATCTAACCCAAACAATAAATTGACCAAGTGAAGGTGTGTCCTGGTTCATATCTCTGTTTAGTGGCAAAGATCAGCATTCTGTTTTCAGTAAAGAAAATCTGCCCTTTCTTCCATGAGCCTGAGACAAAGGCTTGCAGCTTCCCATGGAGCCTACATGGACCCGCCTCTTTCTTATCGTGTCAGGTTACCTCGTGTTGCTGTTCTGCTAACAGTGTCAGAACGCACTGAAATGTACATGCTGAAATAAGGGGAACATTGTTTTCCATAAAATGTGCTCATCAGATGGTGGGCTGATAAAGAGTGTGGCCTAGAGGGTTAAACCCGGCTTCGTCATTAAGCAAACTGTGTGAGCTTCGGCATGTCGCCTCACTTTTTTTGTAAAACAGTCTACTGTCCAATATGAAACTAGGATCTTTCTATGCGTTAGTGGGCATTTACACGTCTATTGCCGGTGCCCACAAGAGGAGAATCTACTTAAATGTAATATTATTTTTAAAAAGGCGATGTAACTAGGAACCCCTTTTCAAACTCCTAATTTCTTCTTCTGTTTTGTGGTGCGAAAGGACAAGCTTTTTCGCAGACAGTCCGCTTGAAAATGAGGCCACTTCCGAGTCCTAAGCAGATAGAAATTAAACTATTTCACGTCCTTCTGCTGTGTCACACCCACACATAACCCACGATGTTATCTAAACAGTTGCACTTTCACAAGTCCTGTGCAGGCGCATCTTTTTGAGAAGTTCGCACCAGCGTGTTTTTTCAGTACTTGAGTGTCCTGCTTACACTGACTTCCGCAGCAACCAAGCACTAGTCTGTATGGCCATTAAGCATCACTAAAGCTTGAAGTCCGAGTTACTTGTTCCAGGCGATGGACAGAGTTGAGTTACAAGCCTAGGAGTGGCTTCAGCTTTATTTTACAAGGAAGCACCGAATGCGGCATCAGCGTGGCATCACCTGCGTCGTTTTTTCTGCTTAACTGGATGGTTGGTGGGCATTTTCTTTGATTGCTGGGGCGCCCTTACTGCATCGCAATATCTTTTAGAAATAATGTAATTATTCATTTTTATAGCTTTTTTTCGGAAAAAAAATTCTATTTAGTGAAATTGAGCAGCCTAATGTATGGCAGTCAATATTTTTCTTAAAGATCATTTAAAGCCTAGTTCGTGTGAAATATAAATGGGGCTACGTTTCTAAATCAAATGAATGCACTCAATGAGTAAAAGTTATTTGTAATGTAACTGAGAGCCGGCCTATGACCAAAAGAGAGTGCTTAGATTTCACCAGTAGATGGTCTCTTGTTCGTCTTCTTCAGTGGGTCCCACAGCTGCTCCTTCATGACTGATTCCTTATCTCTGGTCTCCCGGCTCCAGACACCCTTTGTAGTCCATTATTAACCGGATGTTAGATAGTTAACACAAGGAAGTAATGTAATAAACTACAGACAAATCACATTAAAGATCAGCCTATGCCTTTCAGAGCCTTGCAATTAGTATTGATGTCTACGCATCTCCACCAATGGGTCCCTTCCGACAACCTCCGTGTAGTATAAAACACGAGGATAAGTAATGATTCAGGCAGCCTCGCAGCTGCTTTCGCGGATGGTAAAAATAAAAGAATCCTAGAACTAGCTGCTGATTTTCTTTCACTGTCTTCCCGCTACATTTCGTTCCTCTCTCTGACACCTGCTGCTGCTGAAGTCGCTGCCATACATGTCCATTATTACTGCAATCTGTGTTCAGACATCAATGTGAGAAGGGTTGCAGGCCGATTGATAGATGAAAATACCTCCATGGGCCTGGAGGAGGCAGTGTAACATAAGAAGAGCGCTGATGGAAGCCTGTTCTTTACATAGGAAGCTAACCATGCTCGTATTATTATTGTAAAAAGTTTACGGATTTCTGAGCAACTCAATTGTAAAAAAAAAAAAAAAAAAAAACAGGTTCCCTGCTGCCCGTTCTCTTACAACTACTCACTATGGGATTTGTTTTTTGCATTTTCTTTTGTCGTTTTGAAAAAACTAAACACTATAAGAGATGAATACTGTAAACGGGAAGAATATTCTAATATAACCTGAACGACATTTGTTAACATGGGCATTTTGCAGCTATTTTATAAATTAAAGTTGTCACTGCTTTATTCAAAACATGCAAATAATGCTTCCATTTTCTTACGATAATGGCATTACTCCTAGTCCTACTCCCTCGCCTTCCTTTTAACCAATGAGGCCTCCCGCCTCCCCCCTAGACCCTCCCTTCCCCTTTCAAAACCCGCCCCCACCCTTATCCCCTCCTGTACAAAAACCAAGCCCAAGCTGCAACTCGGACAGTCCGTACCGGGAGGGTGGGAGGGAACAGAAAAGGAAGGCGAGGGAGTACGACTAGGAGTAATGCCATTATCGTAAGAAAATGGAAGCATTACCTCCCGTCCCTCCCTCGCCTTCCTTTTAACCAATGAGACATAGCAAGAAAAACACACAGGAGACGGACATCGAGTTGTAAGACCTTTATTTAATATCCTGCACCAAGAACACCCCCAAACATTATCTCATAGAGGATAAGACCCGGTGACCTAACACCGACTCCAAACTACTCAAGTCCGACAGCCTATAATGACGCACAAACGTCGAAGGAGAAGCCCAAGTGGCGGCCCTGCAAATTTCCACCACCGAAGTCCCCTGAAGCTCTGCCACCGTCGCCGCCATGCCTCTGGTAGATCTCCCCTGAATCCCTAGAGGAGGAACCACCTCTTTCAAGGAATAGGCCAACAGAATTAAAGATCGAACCCACCGACTCAAGGAAGCCGTGGAAGGTTTCTCACCTTTGCGCGCCGGACCAAAATTAACAAACAGTGAATCCCCCTTACGAAAAGGAGCCACCACCCGCAGATACTCCAACAAAACCCTACCCTACGTACATCCGACAAATGCAAACGGACCTCCTCCCTTGATGAGGGATTCGGACAAAATGAAGGAAGGATGACCTCCTGCCTGGAATGGAACGAAGAATTGACTTTTGGAATAAAGGAAGGCACCGGAACCAGAACCACCCTATCGGGAAAAATCTTACAAAAAGGAAAGGAACATGCCAATGCCCCCAATTCCCCCAACCGACGAGCCGAAGTAATGGCGACCAAAAAGAACGTCTTCAAAGATAGATGTCGCAAATCACAGTCCCCCAATGGTTCAAAAGGGGCCTCCGTCAACACATCCAAAACCAAGGACAGATCCCATGAAGGAAAAGAACGTACCGGGCGAGGAAATAAATTAATAAGCCCCTGAAAAAATCTAGGCATCAATCGCCCTTCATCCTGAAGAGTACGCCACGGTCCTCTGAATGCCTGAATAGCCGCCCACTGTACCCGAAGAGATGCCACTGACAACCCTAAATGAGCACCGTCCTGCAGGAACTGCATCACCTCAAAGATAGAAGCGCAGGTAGGATCCAACTCACGACTTAAGCACCAAGACGGAAACACCTTCCACTGTCTACCATAAGAAAGCAAAGTTGAACGTCTCCTTGAAGCCAGCAAGGTAGAACTCAAAGCCACCGTCAACCCCCTTCGTTCAACTTCCAAGCCGTCAAGTGTAACCTCCTCAATGACCCCAATGGGAGGCAGGGAAACTCCAGGGGAGAAGGACAAAGAGGCAGAGGCCACATCCTCCCCTCCGCCATCAGCCTCAACAATGGGAACCAATTCGCCCTCGGTCAAAGTGGCGCAATTAGGATAACCCTGGACCCCAGATCCCTTACTCGTAACAGAAACGCCCTGAGTAGTTGAAACGGAGGGAACGCATATAAAAGGCCCTGCGGCCAAGGACATGACATCCCGTCCACCTCCCATGCTTGGGGACACCGAAACCGAGAGCAGAAGCGCTCCACTTTCGCATTCCCTACTGACGCAAACACATCCAGCACTGGAAGACCCCAAAGCCGAACCAGATGCTGAAACAGAGACTTCCGGAGAGAGAAAAGTTGAGAGGAAGGAATCACTCTGCTCAGTAGATCCGCCCGAACATTTACCACCCCCCGAATGTACGTAGCCCTGAGAGAGGGAACCCACTCCTGAGCCCACACAAAAATCTCCCTGACTAGATTGAACAGAGCCCTCGATCTGGTCCCCCCTTGCCGATTGACATAAGCCTTGGCCACCAAGTTGTCTGTGCGAACCAGAACCGCCAACCCCCTCAGGGAATCCTGGAAATGGACCAGAGCCAGGAATATTGTCCAAAGCCTGGAGTACACCCAACCTTTTTTCTGACACAGTCCCCAACCCTAGAAGAGTCTGAAGCCGAGCCCCTAGAAAAACCAGATCCTGGGACGGCACTAAGTCTGATTTCTCCCAATTGATCAAAAACCCGTGGTTTTGCAGGACCCCCAGAACTTGGGCCACCTGCCTCTGCAAAAGGTCTCGTGAATGGGCATGAATCAAAATGTCGTCTAGATAAGGATGCAGAAACACCCCTTCTGAATGAAGCAAAGGCACTAGAGGAGCCAGCACTTTTGTGAAAATCCGAGGAGAAGATTTTAGACCGAAAGGCAGAACGCAAAACTGAAAATGGTCCTGACCCACAGCAAACCTCAGGAACTTTTGAGAGGATCTTGCCACAGGCACGTGTAGGTAAGCATCCTGCAGATCCAGTGACACCAGAAAGTCCCCTTGTCTGACCAATGGAAAAATAGTCTGAATGGACAGCATGCGGAAATGCACTGTCCTGATCCAGGTATTCACCTCCTTTAGATTGAGCACAGGTCGAAATCCCCCTGAAACTTTCTGTACAAGAAACAAGACCGAATAAGTGCCCTGACCCCGTTCGTCTAGCGGAACGCGGGAAATGGCCCCTTTGACCAGTAAGTCTCGCACTCCGTTCAACAATGCTCTTCTCCGTGACCCCTCTGAAGGCAGAGGTGTGGGACGTACCCCTGAATCTGGAGGAACCGCAACAAAATCTATGACATAACCATTGGTCACAATGTCTATTACCCAATGATCGTTTACACTGTCCTCCCATGCTGAAAGAAAGTGACTCAGTCTTCCCCCAACCGGCCCTCTGCCAGGCCCACAGTGATTGTCAGGACCCCTTCTTGAAACCACCCCGGGTCGCAGGAGCAGACTTCTTAGGCGAAAAACGCGGCTGAAAACGTAGTTTCCTAAATGAAAAGGATTTAGCATCCCTAGTAGGAGAAGATCTGGAATGCTTCTTCCACCCTTTACCCGAAGAAGAACCCCCTTTATAAGGTAAGGCATGCTTCCTCTCCTTAAATGCCTTGGAAAGCATGGATGGCAATTGCTCTCCAAACAGGTGACGGCCTTCAAACGGCAGTCTCAACAAGGCCGCCTTCTCCCCTGGATCAGCCTTCCAGGAACGCAACCAGAGGGACCTACGAGCCCCAATCAAAGACCCAGAAGCCAGAGCCGAAGTACGGACCACATCAGAAGACACATCAGCCAACAATCTGGCCTGCTGCTCCATACCAGCCAGGAGCTCAGAACATTCCGCCCCTTCCTGTACAGCTACCGCCAGTTTATCAAAGTCTTGAACCAATGACTGTGACGCATAAGCCGAATAAATCCCTGCCTTCAGCGCCAGATTCTCCGCAGCAAAAGCCCTCTTAAGACCCGAATCCACTTTACGGTCTGTGGCATCCGTAGGCACACAATCCTCCGGATTGACAGCCGTTTTGCCAATTAGAGTAGCCAAAATAGAGTCCAGGCGTATTGAAGGAGGCAAAACCTCCTCACCCTCAAGTAAGTAAAGTTTCTGAAGGAATCGTGGAACTTGAGCCTTCTCCACATCCTTCCACTCACGAAACACCATATCCTTCACAGGTCCCTGGAAAGGCATGGCAAACTTTGAAGGCGTCTGATATTGAGGAAATAAATGAGAATCCGAGGTTGTAGGTTGAAACACTGGGAAACCCAAATTGTTCCGAACATGTGCCATCACTTCCCACATTTCTTCTCTGGAAACATATTTCCCCCCAGATGACGTTGATGGGGCCTCATCCTCACTCTCTGATGAGGATTTCCTTGCTGCTACCGATGAGTGCGCACGCTTAGGCTGAGCAGACCTGGCCACGCCAGCTTGCAGTGCCCTGGTAACAGCTACCTCAATCATATCCTGCACTTCCTCTCTAGACATGAGGGGAGTACCCCTGTCAGGTACCTGTGGGTTCTCAGGAAGAGCAATGCTATCCTCACCTCCCTCCTCCGAGGAGGAAGAAGAGACAATCCTACGTCTCTTTGCTGGAGGTTTAGGCATGGTAAACCATAAAAAAACACTGACTTCCATTCCAAAAAACTACCCTATATAAAGGACCCCGGTCCTCCCCCAACAGGGCTTCCTTGTAACATTTCATAAAAACCACGGGCAGAACGCCCGTCCTACCTGAAAAGCAACACAAAATCGAAGTTCCTCGGTTCCTCGCGGCTCCGCGGCGCGGAAACCCGGAAACCAACGCCCCAGCCACAGAGGGCCGGCTGACCCCGTCAGCCGGCCCCCAGTACACGCCTCTCTAGCAGCCATGCTGCTCGTTCAAGACGCGACCCAGCCGTAGCACTCCTCGCGGAGCTCCGCGTCCCGAGGAGTGCCTCCTTCGACGACCTCCAGGCCCCGCCGTGCAGGTAAGAAAAGGGAAAGAGATACGTCTAGCGTGGGCTAGACAAAAGAACAGGAGGGGATAAGGGTGGGGGGGGGGGTTTGAAAGGGGAAGGGAGGGTCTAGGGGGGAGGCGGGAGGCCTCATTGGTTAAAAGGAAGGCGAGGGAGGGACGGGAGGTAATGATTGTGTCATACAAATCATGAGAGGAAACCACAACCCTGTTAGAACCCCTTTAGAGGGCCCTGGAGTACGCAGGGGTTACTGGGCCCAATCGTGGTGGTAGAGGTATTTTACTCCTGAGGTCCCAGGGCCCGACCTACTATGGATCCTGCTCAACAGGTGGTACCCCTTCTGCACTTGACTCTGTGGTAGACATGAAAGAGCAGTCTAAGGGTCCCGTGGGAGGATGGGGGAGGTGTGGATGCGGATTAGTGGACAGATTCTGGCAATAAATCAATATCCAGTCACATATTTATTTTTAGAATTAAAAGAAGTATTTTATTTCTAATTCTTTCCTTTCAAAGGAATGCTACGACATTTATAGACAACAACACATTCCCCCTTGAGTTGGGGGCTCTAATGTTTCAAAGGCAAATCCCTGCCCCACCCGCTCCTTACATTGGCACACAAATGCCAACAGCAAGATTAGCCAATATTGTTCTTACAATTGCAAAGGAAAAGACACTAAAATACCTAGAAATCCATTAAAAAAAAACGGAAAAACATATTGTTAAAGATAAACTGAGATGGATAACGGGAATCCAGAAATATCAGAAATCTGGTAATGTGAGCCAAACCTCAAGAAGTGACCTTCAAAGAAGGTGTTTTGAAAACATAGAAAGTACTGTTCAAATTTGAAATTGTTCTAAAATCCCACTTTATACATCATCCAGTAGACACTACACAATTGTATATATTCCATCAGATGCCCTCCTGGATTACTATACAGTGGTCAAACATCTCATGCAGTTAAGGTATGATGGAAAAACAAAAGTCAAATAAGTAATAAAAACGCTATATCGCCTTTGACCAAAAATCTTACAAAAAAGGCCAAACTATCAACCATGTCAAATTTCAGGTGTTAGAAATACTATCAGAACAAAATAAATACAAATAAAGATTATTACTGCAGTGGGAATCTTGCTGTATGGACAGTGGAAAAACAATAAATCACTCGCGTCTTATTAACAAATTGAAGTTGTAGTCCTACTTTTGAAGTAAAGGCCAACTATGAATACATTGAAGTGTAAACTGTAGTAGAGCAAGTAGTTTGCGAACACGTTCATGATGCACTAGAATACCTGGTTTGTGACACCAAATACATAAAAGTATTGAAGATTAATCTAAAGCTGTGGTTACCATCCTGTTGCACGGGGACCCATGGTCGTCCATGACTGCTTAGAAAATGAAATAATATTAACAGATGAGGTCCCCAACTTTCAGTAATGACTCAGTGTGGGGGTCCCCAGATTCCACTAAAGATTCAGTTGGGGTCCCTGGGCTCCAGTAATGGCAAAGTGGGGGCCTACAGAAGTCAAGAGGTTGGGGACCACTGATCTAAAGAACAGAGTATTTAATACGGAATGTGCCACTTTAGGATAGGAACAAACATGTGATACAGCGCACTATATAATATGCCAAACATGTTGTGGATAAAGTTAAAGAATGGTGAACATGATAATATAAACAGATTATACCACTAATAATGCAATATTGGAAGATGTTGTGACGTTAAGTGACAATTGTTACGTCACCAAAACAAAGTTAAGGTTTTTATAAAGGGAACGAGTAAGTAGATCCTGCGTATAGTATACTTCTATCCAGTGTGAGGCAGCATGCCACAATGCCTGTTCATGGAGCACACGTGAGGTTATCACCACAGTATAGTCACAATGCATATGGAAGATATTGGTTCACCTAATGAACACCCAAAAACATCAATCTATACAGACTGAGGTAACTCGCCATTAGATCCATGAAATAATTCAGTCTGAATGGATTTATGTTGTGATTATGAATTGATGATATACTGTATGGAAAACACAGAGTTGGATATGTTGGGTTATAAATTAAACCGCATTTACCAGTTATATTTGACATAAACAAGGAGTTTATTTATGAGATTACCTGATAACTATGACTATTGTTGTCTGTTGCGGATGTTCTAGTCTACCCCCGATGAATATGCGTTATTGAAATACAGTAGGGATGTAAAAAAAGATATAGGAAGAGGAATTGTAAGGAAATAAAAAACACAATGTGTTATCAAACAAATAAAGAGACAATTGTGTGATTCGAAAAGATCAAAACGCTGAGTATTTTTTTGCTCTTATGAGTCTGCAATACGGAGTGTTAAAAAATATCTTCATCAAATTGGCAATGTATTAGTGGTGAGAAGACAGAATACAACATGGATTAGCACCTGTTGATGCATATAAAGTGAGCATTAGTAAAAAATAAAAGGTGTTTAGACGGACGGTGAGCCACTGTCAAACTAATTAATTTACATAAAACATGCACACAGTTGATTTAATTTGCTGACAGGCCTCAGCTAAACACGGATTCTGAATACATGTATGTTTGTACAAGTTAGGTGGGAAGTGGATCATGGAACATATTGAGGATTGATGGGAGTGAGTAAATGTGGTATGTGTGGAGCCTGCAAAGTCTTTAAAGGATTTTGGAGTAGGGTGGAGCAGGATGAGAGGTTTAAGAAGAGAATGCATATGCAGGACAAAAAGCTGGGATGTTGGATGCCCATCGGAAATTACTGAAATATGGAATTTTATAATGTGTTGCTTTCAAAGGTAAGTATTCAGCATCATCTGAAAGCAGAGAAGGCATTCATCGCATTCTGTCTTCAAGAAAGCAGGACAAAACATATTTCTGGTGCAGGCAGCACAGCCAAATCCATATGGATTCCTGTGCATGCAATGCCAATAACTAGTTTATTGTGAAACCTCAAACCTGGGCTTATAAGGTCAGTTACTGACGTGACTAGCTGGGCATAAGGTATCAAGGTCTTGTACCTGGGACGAGTACATGGGTTTGTGATGGCGACACATACTATGACATTGCAGAACGTAACTTGGAAATTTGTGTTTTATTGAGTCAGGATATAAACTACCATCATGGCCATGTAAGTAGCACGATGGGCTATCCATGAATACCATTGTATGTTACTATTTTAACCTCCTTAATTTTAGGTCATTAATTTCAGGTTACCATTATGTCTATCTGATAATTGCCTGTATATTTAATATATTTATTTCACCTACATGGCCACCGCCATGCACAATTTTCTCATCAATAATTTGACAGCAAACGTTGCAGTGAAATTATCAGTGATGTCCTAGGAGATGGTATGCGTGAAATAATATGTGAGGAATTAGCTGGGCATGGTGAGGGCGCTAGTTATAGTTACCTTAGGGCACAAATGATAGTTTCTTGAGATAACTGTAACTATAACTGCTGAATTTCTATGGGTTTGTGCATGTAGAATGTGAACCTAACTATAACATCACTGTAATTTTTAGTGAATTTCTGTTATTTTAAATTCTAGTTCCTAATTATAATGTCCCTGTAACTTTTAGTTTTTTCAGTGAATTTTTTTTTTTTTTTTTTTTTAACATAAAATAATATTTAATTACCATAGGTAATCCAGCCACCGCCGAAGGCCATGTGTGCAGAGGGTTGGCTGCAGGGCCTGGCCTGTGGCAAGGTCCTGCATCCAACCTACTGCATGCGGCCAATCCCACACACCGTGCACTGCCGTTGGCCATGCACAGAGGGGAGTTGGCAGCCAACCCCCCATATCAATCCATCCCCATGGTGCGCACAGCCTTTGGCCATGTGCAGTAGGGATTGGCCCCTGGTCCTTTCCTGCGGTAGGAACTGTCGCCAACCCCGAAAGACAGTCAGTCCAGGTAGGGGGTACACAGCCCCCCCCCCTCTTGCTAGGGCCAATTTCGGCCCCATGGACCCAATCCCCTGTGGCCAGCCACCTATTTTTAGGGGAGGGGTATGTGGCTCCCTTCCCTGAGCAGGATTTGGCTCTGGTGACCCCATTCTCGAAGGTTCATCAATTAAGTTATGGTGGAGTGAGGGGCACACTGCCCCTTCTCCAGGCCAATATTGGCCCCAGGGACCCCATCCCTCGGTGCCAGGCCAGTATGTAAAGGGGGCGGGACATACAGCCCTCCTACCTAGGCCAATATTGGCCCCAGGAATAGGTCTTTGGGCCTTCCCAGTAATTGATTGATGTCCTGGAGCCCACCCAGGGAACCCAGTTCATATATAAAAGGCGGGGCACACTGCCCCCTTTCCTGGGCTGATTTTGGCCCTGGGGACCCCATCTCCTGGAGGTCTGGCCTAACTAATAAGGGGAGGGGGAATAGAGCTCCCCTCTCTGGCCCGTATTTAGCCCCAGGTACTCCTCCCCAGGGCCTGGACACGATGTAAACCAGGAGGGGAGCACACAGCCCCCATACCCGGCCAATATTGGACCCAGGCCACTGCATGGTAATAAGTGGGGAACGGGAGCATGCAGCCCCCCTCCCTGTGCCAGTATTGGCCCCAGGGGCCCCCATCCCCCTGGTCTGGCCACACAATAAATGGTTAGAAGGTATGCAGCCCCCCTTCCCAGGCTACTATTGACCGCAGGGACATCATGCCCTGCGGCCTGGCCACTACCGGGTAAGAAATGGATAGGGGGACAGCCAGAGCCTCTCCCCAGGCCAATACTGGCGCAAGGGACCCCATCCCCCAGGGCCTGGCCACTACATGGTGGGTGCCTATCCAGGGATCCCACGTGCTCTTAGTTGGAGGCCACAGAGTGAGCCTCAGTGCTACCGTGGCCCCAGCTGGCTCCCCAACTCCTGAGGAAACCAGCATTACTTCCTCCCACAAGGAGCAGCTTAAAAAGCATTTTTTTCATCTGAAAAGTCCGCTCCCAGGGCCATTAATGACTACAGGAGAGGGGCCCCCCTCCCCTCCTTGCCAAAGTGCACTGCCAGGACCCAGGGGATGGGGTCCCCGGGGCTGATCATGGCCTGGGGAAGAGGGGCAGCAAACCCCCCTTCCCCTTTCTAGTAATGGACCTGGCGCCGGGAGATAGCGGTCCCTGGGGCTATAAAAATGGCTTGGGAGGGGTGCCCATGCATGCCCCTTTCCCCCATAATATTGATAAATCCTCCCCAGGGACATGGCCTACCCAGTGGGCCAATAAAACATTTTTGACTGGATTTATGGATCCTCTGTAGATTTGCGGCAAAGCATTTTATTTTTTTTTAAATCATTTTTTGGGCCAAGGCATGGTGGGACCCCAACAACAGGCCTAGGGAGTCAGGGCTGAATCAGAGCCCCAAGATGGCTGACAACACTTCCTGGTTGAAGTGTTGGCAGTCAATCAGATCTCAGCATGAGATCCGTTGGATCCACAGATAATTTGCATCCCTAGATATCAATATATCTTTTTCCTTTCCAAATCTACTGAATGGATTTAACCACTTGGGTGCTGAGGACGTGCTAGTCTCGGCCACGGTTGCCGTGTGCTACGGACAAGACCAGCTGTTCCTGCACCCCAGCCCACAGGGGGACTGGTAGTGCTTCCCCCCCCACACCCCGGGCCTGCCACCCCCCTCCCCTGGGAAGGGATGGAAGGGGAATCGCTTCCTCTTCCACCCCTGGCCCCCCTGAACCTCCTCCTACAGTGACGTCTGATGATAAGACAAGGGTTGCTCCCCTGGGGTAAATTTTATTTTAGGCCATTTTTGCCCCCCTGTGGGCAGATCGGCCTTCTTTTATTAGGCCAATCTGCCCTGAAGGGGGACAGAAACCAATAGACACTAGGGATTTACTTAGGCACCAATGAATTGGTGTGTGTGTGTTTTGTTTGGGGGGGGAGCCCATTGGGCAAGGGTTTTTCCCCATGGGGGCACATTACTGTTGGCCATTTCTGCCCCCCTTGGGGGCAGCTCAGCCTAGTTTTGTACGGCACATCTACCCCCCCAAGGGGGCAGAAAACCCACTAGACACCAGGGAAGAATTTCTTTAAAAAAATAAAAAAAAGAGGGTGGGGGCATGGCCATACCCCCACCCCAAAAAAATGGGGACAAAGTTGTTCTGCCACTGGTGGGCAGATGGTGCAGTTACCCCCGATCCACTCCCCTGGGAAAGCCTACAAGATGCCAGGGAATAAAAAATAAATAAAAACAGTGGGGTGGTGGCTACCAACCAGTACGGGCATGGTTATGCCCCCCACCACAACTGAAGGGGGTAACAGTCTTTCAGCTCCCACCGTCCCCCGCACACTAAAGAATCTTATTCCAAGGGCAAGCAAGAGGACATTTGATTATTTTGGGTTTTGGATTTATATTTGTTCCATGAGAGCTTGGCTAACTCTCAAAATCGTCCCACTTGGAATCATGAGGGTTGCACTATTTGGACATTGGGACGCTGCCATGTTGAAAAATCTACGAGACCTAGACACATCTGAAAATGAAACATTTGGGTGAGTCCAGGGTGATGTGCTTCACGTGCACCCCACACCATTTTCTCACCAACAATGCCCTGCAAACCTCCAACTTTGTTTGAAAGCACACATTTTCCCAACATTTTTGTGAGGGAACCTTCCGGAATCTGCAGGAATCCACAAAATTCCTACCACCCAGCATTATTAAAACTAAACCGATAAAAGGTCTGCCCCACTTGTCAACCTAAAACATTTTTTTTTTCATCAAACTGCCCTTTTGGACCCGCTTTGGTTCCCCCTCAATTTCGACATGTTTTTGCCTCTTCCCTGTCACAGGCACTTGGCCCACCTACACAAGTGATTGTATCATTCGAGAGACTGAGGGGGACGTTCGGTGGTAGGAAATTTGTGCTGGTGCAGTGATCCCACACAGAAATGTGGGGAAAATGTAATTTATTTATTTTGTAGCAACGTTTGAGGTTTGCTGAGGATTCTGGGTAAGAAAACACTGGGGGATCCATGCAAGTCACTCCTCCCTGGTCTCCCTCGAGTGTCTAGTTTTCAGAAATGTCTGGGTTTGGTAGGTTTCCCTAGATGGCTGCTGAGCCCAGGACCAAAAACGCACCCCCCTCCCCCTTGCAAAAACAATAGTTTTGTAATTGATAATTTTGATGTGTCCACGTAGTGTTTTGGGGCATTTCCTGTCACGGGCACAAGGCCTACCCACACAAGTGAGGTACCATTTTTATCAGGAGATGTGGGGAAATGCTGGAAAGAAGGACGTTTGTGGCTCCCCTCAGATTCCAGAGGTTTGCAGCACCAAAATGTGAGGAAAAAGTGTTTTTGGGGGGTTTTTTTTGTTGCCAAATTTTGAGGTTAGGGAACAGAACCTGGTGAGAGTGCCATAAGTTACCCCATCCTGGGTTCCCCTAGGTGTCTAATTTAAAAAAATGCACAGATTTGGAAGGTTTTCCTAGGTGCCGACTTAGCTAGAGACCAAAATCTACAACTAGGCCCTTTCTAAAAAACATGTCCGTTTTCAATGTTAAAATTTGATGTGTCCATGATGCATTTTGGGGTGTTTCCTGCCGCGGGCCTAGGCCTACCAACACAAGTGAGGTACAGTTTTTATCGGGAGACTCGGGGTAATGCTGGGTGGAAGGAAATCCGTGGCTCCTCTCAGATTCCAGAACTTTGGAGCACTGAAATGTGAGGGAAAAGTGGTTTTTTTCTCAAATTTTGAGGTTTGCAAAGGATTCTGGGTAACAGAACTTGGTGAGAGCCCCACAAGTCACCACACCCTGGATTCCCCTAGGTGTCTAGTTTTCATAAATGCACAGGTTTGGTAGGTTTCCCTAGGTGCCGGCTGAGCTAGAGGCCAAAATCCACAGCTAGGCACTTTCCAAAAAACATGTCTGATTTCAATGTAAAAATGTGATGTGCCACGTTGCGTTTCCTGTCGTGGGCACTTGGTCTACCAACACAAGTGAGGTACCATTTCTATCAGGAGACCTGGAGGAACACAGGATAGAAGAACAAGTGTTATTGCCCCTTGTCTTTCTCTACTTTTGTTCCTTCCAAATGTAAGACAGTGTGTAAAAAAGACCTCTATTTGAGAAATGCCCTGTAATTCACATGATAGCATGGGGACCCCGGAATTCAGAGATGTGTAAATAACCACTGCTTCTCAACACCTTATCCTGTGCCCATTTTGAAAATACAAAGGTTTCCTTGATACCTATTTTTCACTCTTTATATGTCACCAAATGAATTGCTATGTACCTGGTATACAATCAAAACCCATTGGAAGGTGCAGCTCGTTTATTTGCGCTGGGTACCTAGGGTTCTTGATGAACCTACAAGCCCTACATATTCCCGCAACAAGAACAGTCCAGCAGATGTAACGGTGTATTGCTTTAAAAAATCTGCCATAGCTGGAAAACGTTCTAGAAGAAAACGTGGACAGAAATGGCTCTTTTGTTTCACCTAAATTTCATTTTTTTTTTTTTTTTACTTATTTTCAGTATGAAATCCTTGAAGGATCTAAACGAATGACCCCTTGCTGAATTCAGAATTGTGTCTACTTTTCAGAAATATTTAGTTGTCCGGGTTCCAGCATTGATTTCACACCCATTTCTGTAACTAACTGAAAGGAGGCCGAAAGCACAAAACATGGTAAAAATGGGTTATGTCCCAGTAAAATGCCAGTATTGTGTTGACAAATGTGGTTTTCTCATTCAAGTCTGCCTGTTTCTGAAAGCTGGGACGATGGTTGATTTTAGCACTGCAAACCCTTTGTTGATGCCATTTTCAGGGAAAAAGCACATGCTTTCTTCTGCAGCTCTTTTTTCCCGTTCGTTTTTAAAAAACAAATTTGTAGCTGTAGTTGGGCAAATTTCTTGGGTACCTCTGGAATCCCTAGGATGTTGGGAAAAAGGGCGCAAATCTGGCGTTTGTAGCTGATGTGGACAAAAAGTTATGTGGGCCTAAGAGCAAACTGCCCCAAATAGCCAAAAAAGCACTCTGCACCTGAGGGGAAAAGGCCTGACAACAAAGGGGTTAAACCAAGTGACAAAAAGTGATCTTTCTGAACTAAGTTCTAGCTTTCTGCCAAATTTGGTGTATTTCCATCACAAGGTTTGGGCTGTAGTTGTGTCAAAAATCTTTATGGGAAATTGCTTTACGAAAATGTTTTTTTTTACCATCCCCCTTTTTTTTCTCGGCTCCTGTCTGACGGATCACCCCAAAACTTTTCGTGCACAACTAGGCAGAACTTTTGTGAGGATTCATCTAACGGTGCCAAAGTTATTAGCAAACAAAAAAACGTCTTTCCTATGGAAACTAAGTTCTAACTATAACTATCTACTGGCGTCATATATATATATGTGTGTGTGGAGCACTATTACTAATACCAAGCACACATTCACACTACTACTACAGTGCAAAAGTAAAATGTGAATGTATCACCCAGGAGTGTGGGATTCCTATAGCCCGATGTCCAGGACATATTGTTTGGGGTCAAGGACAACAGGATTTGATGTCTATTTTGTCCTAAGGACAAGTAGGCCCAGCCCCCTGCAGCACAACCCATTTGGAAGCTAGTTTACAATACCACATTATAGAGCTGGTAAGGGAACTGTCTGCAGTTGGGGTAATAATTGTGTCCATATGTTTATGCTGTTTGAGCGTGTATTTATGATTTATTAATGCAAAGCCTTTATTATTAGGGTGAGCACTCTAACTACATGTTGTAAGCTCTGACTGCACTACTGCCAGTGGTACCATAAAAAAAAAAGTACACACATTTGCAAAGTTTAACAATAGGGGGCTACATGTAATGCACCCATGATGCTCTCTGATTAGATACAAATATTTGCAGAAGCTTCAATGCAGGAGTGCTGATTCTTTGCTGTCAAAATAAAATGTTCACAAAAAAGTGCAACTAGGAAAAAAACTTTTGCTAAATTACTGTGAAAATGTAGATACTACTTCTTTGAAGCATCATTCAGTAAAACGTTTTGATGCAGGCTAGTGTTTCCAAAAAAATATTCATAATGGAAAATCAGTTTCAACAAGATTATGGAAAACACGAAAATAAACAAGCATTAGCAAAGCCAGTAGGTCTGCCATCTGTGGTCAGTCTTTTGATTTTTGTTTTCAATGCAGGTCTTATTTTTTACATGATTTTTGTAAAACTTTATTGTTGTGAGATCTGTGGACCAATCCCATTGTAACAAAAATTGGAAAGACACAAAAATATTTTTGCTCTCAAACATCCCACATTGCCACAGTAGTTTTTGGCACTGAACAAGAGTACTTTGTGTGCCGATATGCTCTATCTGAAAGAGCAGATTTCTATCAGTCACAGTGAAAGCAGCCAATAGATGGATAGAGAGAGAGAAAGAGAATTTTAATAAAAACAAAAGGTCTTGGTTAGCGCCAGACATATTTAGGGGACCAATTGTTAAAGAAAGTCAGTTGTGCACCGAAGGTATTTGTGTTTGCATTAGTGCAGATTTAGATATTTCATAAATTCACAAGAATTTACACAAGTAGACAAGGAAATCGTACTCCTAGATATTTGTGAACTGTACTTTAGCACGAGTAAAGATGTATATGTAGATTTGTTCATTTGAAAATATGTTGAGTGTTTACAAGCTCACTTTCTCTCCAACCACTTTTTTCCCAACCCTAGAAGAAGTTTTACTTCTGCTCTTATCAGGAGTTTCATCATTTCCCAGTATATAAAAAGATTAAAGAAGAGCTTGTGAAAACCCATAAAACATGTAAGTTAGTAGGTTGGCACAGACTCAAAAGGGAATTCCAACCCTGGAAACTTTGTATACCGCTACCTCCAGCCTCAAGTATGTAGATCTGCAGAAAGATGGTAAAATAAGGAAATTGCTAGTATTCCAGTCCTTCTATAGTATCAGCTCTGGCATAATCAGAGAGGCTATTATTGGAGTTCTTATATGAGAAGATTGCTACCATAATTTGTCAACGCTCTACATGGCACCAAAGGAACAAGTAGATTTTTTTTACAGGACAAGTAGATTTATGAAGGAACATGTAATATCGACAAGTAGCTATTTTATCAAATTCCACACCCCTGATTACCACAGTACAGCCAAACTAACGAGAAAAACACTCTGCCTTGCAGATTGCATGTAAAAATATCTTTACACAGGGAAACAACTTCCGAGTAGTCCTCAGGCCTCCTCACTATGGATTTACATCAGTGCTTAAATTTAACCCCATGCATTCTGCTGGGAGTTAAATAACTTTTGTTTTAAAACAAATACACTTGGAAAAAATACCATTGCATAAGTAATATATGCAGAGTATAATATGCTAATTATTGCCATTGTTGAGTCCACTGCATGATAGACAGTGGCGTGAGTCTGAATTCCTCCTCTTAGTCAGTAAGTCACTGTTGTCCTGTCCCTGGCCCTGGCCAATGGCCCCATCAAAACACTGGCCTGAGACTTCTCGCCACTGTGAGCATCCTGCTGAAACCGCATTACCCACGTTACAGAATTCCGCGTGGTCGTGGGACACGGTGTGACATGTCCTGTTCCACCACCCACCCTGACAGCCGGCACCTTTCAAATGTCAGTTCCAGCTGTAGCTGTGTCGTATCTTATGATGAATCGATTGAGAGGAATTAGGCTGGTGGTTCAAATTAGACAACATATATTTTATGAGCATTTCTCAGCCTCTACAGCAAATTAATCCAAACTAAATGGACATTCTCCTCCTGTGGCACGCTGAGTTGGGTCTGCCCTTGACATTCAGCTGTAAATCCTCTCCTCCTACATGGAACATAAAAAGAGAGCCTCCGGGAAGCATGGAATAAATGATTTTTCCAAAAAGATAAATGAGAATGAAAAGAGGTTTCACAACTGCGCTATTATTTTGCCGTGCCTTCCCCAGTGAGCATGTAACAGTGCTATCTGTGAACATAGCTGTTGCAGTTAGAAAATCGTTTGATTGTTAAGACCTTATCTGAATTCTTACCAATCCCTCGATTCACACCAAGAACAAAAGAGCTGAATTCAGTACTCCGCCTTATAATCTAATTAATATAAACTTTGTTGAGAAATTGTGGCACCCAAGTCATAATAGCACATGTATAAATTAGACAAGAGATTTTGACCTAGAGCCATAAGTGCGCCAATGCCAATAGTAATGGGCAATGCCTGTTAAGTGAAAATAACTTCTTATTTCTCAAGTTAGTTATTGCTCCTTTTCAGTTAAATTGTAGTTCACAGTCTGTGCATCTTGCCATGTCAGACCTGTGGCCAGGTTCTACCCTTGACAAACCTAGCCATGAAGTAACAGAGCTCTGCATTATACAGGAGTGTGTTAGTACAGAACAAAGGCAAGTCAGGCTTAATTGGAAATGGCAGGGTTCTCTTTCTTGGCATCCATGTGGGGTAAGCAGTTTTTAAGTGTCTACTTCCGGATGAGGACTCCATTTAAGAGGAGGGTCTACATCTACTTCTGAAGTGGAAGAATGCAGGTGCCTGTTGTATTTTGGTAGGGGTGGTGCTTCTCATTCTTGTTGCCTAGCAAGAGAAGGATTCTTCTAATATTTTCCTCTCATTTCTCTGTTTAAGCCTGGCAGTGCAATGGCCGGATGTGTTCCATTCATCACTTTAGATTATGATCTTGTCTGAAAAATAGGGTTGTGTGTTTGAGATGACAGCCTTGATTTTAGCAAATTGCAGCAAATGCTGAAAATGATTCAGGCTTGCAGGTGAGGTCAGTGTAATTCCTAGAATGTGTGGATGGTCCGGTTATACTACCTCAGTCCCATGATGTTTTGCTGCTTCGTAGAAGATGTTTTCTACTGCTCTGGGTGTCTGGGACACTGGATTGCCATATTGGTGTGAGAAGACCAGTGCTAGCATAATAGTCATGAAATGAAAGTTAGTCACAGACTTTCACTGCTTTCCAAAAATGCGGACCTTGAGTCAAAGGATTCTGTTGCTGTAGAAAGTGGATAACTTGGCATTATTGGTGAGGAAGGAGTGAATTAATCAAGAATCTTTTCATCAAGCTATTCCTGGGAATTGATTGCAAGCTTACTGTATGCTTACTTTAAAGGGGTTCTTATTTTGTGGGATTTCCTTTGCTCTGGATCTTTAAGACTTGAGACATTGGCAGTCTCATTATGGGCCTGCCCAAAGAACTTGATTGTCGATTTTGGTGTGTCATTCTGTCTCCATTAGAATGCGTGAGGGACTATTTTGCAGCCGAAAGCAGTAAACAAGCAGCCAGTAGCATTGTTGAGTGAGTACTGACAAAGGGATCTGAAAATGGAAATGGAAGCAGCCCTTTTTAAGTCTACACAGCGCATGGGCTGTGCTGCAAGACTTATTGTTGACATTTAATTTGACTTAGAACCTACCCACAGCATACCATTAGTTGTTTTCATTGTCACTCTCATTTACAGTCTTTCTACTGCTTACCTCCCCTTGGCCTCTCTTCCTTTCTTATGTTAGCTCCTCCCTGGATTATGGACCAAGTAAAAGTTCATCCTTGTCTTTGTTCTTCCTCATCTTTGCACCATACTATTTTTATTTATTTTGTAGGCGTTTCAATTATATTCCTGGACGTGCAATGTACTTTCCTATTTTTAACACATGCATACAGCTTCTTATATATTTTGTTTCACCCAATCTACCTTCTTTATTGACGCTTAAGTTACTTACACCTACAACTGTACTACTTACTCCACTCTTCTCTATGCCACTCCATGCCCCTCTACCCTACTCTACTCTACTCTACTCTATGCCACTCTTGTCTGCACCACTTCACACAACTCTACTCTGCACCAGTCTGTTCTATGCCATTCCACACTACTCCACGCTACGCCACTCCACACAATGCCACTTTACTCCTCTCCACTCCACATCACCCCCCTCCATGGCACTCAACTCTACGCAACTCTACATCACTCCACTCTATGCCACTCTACACTGTGCCACTCAATGCCATTCCACGCCACTCTACTCAACACAATGCCACCCTGTGGCTCTCTACGCAACTCCATAGTATGCTACTCCATTCTGCTCTGTGCCACTCTGCTCTATGGCACTCTGTTCTGAGCCACTCTCCTCTACAGCACTCTACTCAATGCCACTCTACTTTGCCACTCTACACCTCTTCATGCCACTCTACTCTGTCATTCAACTCCACTCCACTCTATTCTGTCACTAATATGCCACTCTAGCCTAAGCCACTCTGTTCCACTGTATGCCATTCTACTCCATTCCACTCTGCCACGCTCTAGACCACTTTACTCTGCCACTCCACTCTTTGCCACTCCATGCCATTCTAGTGTACGCTACTCTACTCTATACCACTCTTCTCTATGCTGCGCTATTCTACCTAAGCCACTCTATGCCACTCCACAGCATTCCGCTCTCTACGAAATTCTGTGCTACTCCACACCATTCTACTGTATGCCACTCCGCTGTATGGCATGCTACTTCACGCCACTGAACTACACTCAACTCCACACTGTACCACTCTGCTTTACTTCACTCTACTCTAGGTGCCTCCACTTTATATCAATCTACTCTGTGCCACTCTACACCACTCCAGTCTATGCAACTCCACATCACTCCATTGCACACAGAGCCACTCTACTCCATGCCACATTACTCCACGCCACTCCAGTCTACCCCATTCTACTTTATGGCACTTTACTCTATGCCTCTCTATACCATGCCACTCTATGCCATGCCACTCTAACCCACCCAAATCCGCTCTACTCCACACATTGCTACTCTGCTTTATTCTACTCCACTCTATTCCAGTCTATATCAATCTACTCTATGCCACTCTACACCACTCTGCACAACTCCATGCCACTCCGCGTCAATCCATTCCACACAAAGCCACTCCATGCCACTGTACTCCACGCCACTCTAATCTACCCCACTCTACTTAATGCTGCGCCACTCTACACCACTCTATGCCCTGCCACTCTCTGCCACGCCACTCTATGCCGCTCCACACTACTCTTCACCGCTTCATGCCACCCTACGCCAGTCTCCTCCACCCACTAACTTTTAGCCATACTGAACAGCAGCCACACTGCTGCACAACATGGCTAAAAGACATTTCCAAAGTTAATAGCTTTCACATATGTTGGTTTTGCTAGTGCTAGTTTCTATAGCATCTATTTTTAAGATCGTTTTGTCTGTGCTTGATCCCTACTTCACAAATAAGCAGTGGCAAAACCAATATAGTGTGGCATGAAAGATACTAATAGCAAACCTGCTGGTTTTGCAACCCTTGTTTTTGGTATGTCGCCCTCTCAAATGCATTGCCAAGCAGTGCAACAGTCCAGGCAGGTAGGAGTTTAATTTTCTTTTTCTCCTACTTATCCAGTTTGTAACAGAGCTCGTTACCCAAAAAAAACTTTTACTTTAATGGCTGCCACTGGAGAATAAAAGGCGGGGCAGGGTTTTCAACCTATTGTGCAATCGCACCCCATTTATAGTTTTTTGACGGGCTTATTTCTGCTTCATTTGGGGTGTTTTCAATCTAGCCAGCCTCTTTTATTTTGAGAATATCACAAAGAGCCCTTGCCGCGCCCCTGGTGCCTGTGAGGTGCACTTTGCAGTAATTTCTCCAAAGAGCGCTGTTGTTCCTTCGCTTCACCCGCGATCGTCTCGTGACCTACATGAGTCTGACGGTCACAACAATGGACCTTTCACGGGCACTCAGCCCGTTTACTTGATTGGCTGATTCACCTCGAGTTGAAACCACAAAATATTGTTTTCCTCAGATGTGAAACCCCGCTGTCCGAGGGGACCTCTGCGACGCTTCAGGGCAACATTTGACAAAGGCTTTTCGGATGAGCATGAGCAAGACCTTCCAGAATAGATACCGATGTTATGTTTTCAGTGTTTCTCAGAAGAGAGGTGGCATGCTTACATATTTTACAGATGCTACAACGTAGCCTACCGCGGCGAGGACGTCTAACGTAGGAGCTGGAATTTGAACAACAAACTGCGAGGGTGCAAGTACTTTCCGGCTTTCGCGGTTAACTTTTTTGCTAATTGTTCATGATTTTTAGATGAGTCACCCTTTGACCTGCAAGAGCTTCTTTCAGAGCCTCTCGCATCTGTTTCGACTTAACTTCGGAAAAGTCCAACCTCACTGTTTTCCTGTATTATTTATAACCAGAGCGTTTCTGTCGAGCTACCGAATAAACATTCTTGCTTAATTAAGTTTGTTCTTAGCTCTTTTTTGCCCTTTCATCTTATTTTGCTGTTTCTACCATCTACACACCTCTCTGGAGGCTGATGCCAGCACCCCCTCCTTGGTGTTCCATGCCAGCATACATGCCAGACAGCCTGCTGATTGGCCTTTACTACTGTTTTTCTGTTGTCCTTTCGTTCTTGTGGGTGACTACAAAATGTTCTAGCTTTGCATCAAGAATTTTAAATTCTGTTGAGGACACAGAGGCGAGGATTATGCTTCTCAATCTTTACTACTCCAAATACAGCAGCCAATAAAAATATAGTAAAAACAGAAAACACACTATAACATGAGACTTTGAACCATGCCTCTCATTTAACCCACCAATAGTAGCCCAACATAGTCTACAAAATAGAGGCACCATCTGTCTTCCTCTTCTTTCTTTGAAAACAAGTCCAGTATCACTCTAGATGAACATATCCGGACATGGTCTTCATGGATAACTGTCATACCAGAAATATCACCAAGAACTGCAACCAACAGAAAAGGAAGATCCAGCACTCCTTAAACTTGTTTGGATTCAGCTCGTCTGTTTAGGGTCATTTCGTGAAAAGAAAGAAAAAGTGAGTTCCATTTCAGCCCAAAAAGGCTGGTCAAGGGCAGGTAAAATACATCAAAACAATCAATGCAATACAGGCTCTATAGATTTGCAAAATTCTGACCTAACTGATGGGATGATTTGCAAAATACTGTCCCAACAGGTGGGATAATCCTCGCCTAAATAGAATCTAAAATTCTTGACACAAAGCTAGAAAATGTGGTATTCTATGTCTGAACCGGAGGCTCCTATTATGCTGGTTCAAAGCTGATCAACAACTAGAGAAGAAACATGAAAAATTGGTTTGTAATAAAACATTTTAAACATTGAATCATTAGACCAATCAGCCGCACAAACCTTCCAACCTAGAACATAAAATAGAAACTTTAGAAGCCATAGCTTCTCTGGTGGAATGTGCACCATAAACAGAAACGTCAATGCCAGCTTCCGACATGACCCAACGGGCCATAGTGGCTGCAGACACAGGACAAAAAGGCATTTGAATTGCAATCAAAAGAGGGCCCAAAGGATCACTCCTCTGACAAGCCATACGTTCTTCATACACCTTCAAGCATTTAACTACACAAAGCTTATCATTTTGTGGAAAAGCAGGGTAAACAACGGAAGAAGACATACATGTAGTCCTTCTGGAAATAAGAAAAGAAACTCCTGTAGGAGAAAATAACCTACCTGCTAAGTCTAAAGCTTTCACATCTGAAACTCTGCGGCATGAAATTAGACATACCAGCTAGGTCAATTTTGGTTCTTTCATAGATAACAAATAGTTGTCAGGCCAGGAATTGAAAAAAAGATAATACAACATTTACGTCCCACAATTGTGAATAGCGTGGTTTGGGTGGATTGGCCATCCTAATGCCTTTAAGCAATTTACCTACTAAAGGATGTTGACCCACAGGTTTACTATCTATCCATTTATGTCCTGCCGAAATAGCCAATCTGAAATTATTTACTGACCTGTAACATAAGCCAGATTCAGCACACTCCGAAGAACGTTTAAAATGTTTTTGATTTCAAATCCCATGGGATCCACATCCCCTCGAAGGCACCAACCCACCCATTTTCGCCATGCCAAAGAACATCTTTTGCGGGTGGATGGAGCCCATGCTTGATGTATAGAAGCGGCAGCTGCAGGCGAAATGCCCTGCACTTGGCCACGTCCCTGATATCTTCTAAGCCATGAGGGTTAGACACCCCGCCAGTAGAAGAGGATGGGGGGAGCCCACTGGGTCCAGGAGAAGATGAGGGAAAAAACAGGAGGAGGAGGGGAAAGGTAATGGACAACTCCAGAAGTGAATCCAGGGTTGACTCTTACCAGAGTGATAAGAATCAAAGATGCTGATTGACGTCTCACCTGTGCTGCCACCCGGGGAATCATAGCAAACGGAGGAAACACATAATTCCTCTAGTACAACCAGTTCTGCAGAAAGGCGTCTGTTGCTAGGGCCAACGGGTCCGGTCTGCAACTGTAAAAGTTTGGAAGTTGGTAGTTGAGACAAGATGCAAACAGATCTGTATGACAAGGACCTATAAAAACATGATCCTCTGGAAGACAGACGGATGGATTTTCCAATCGCTGAGGTCTATCAGGAACCGAGCGTTCCAATCTGCCACACGGTTGTCTTTCCCCAGAAGGAATTCCGCCACTACCATAATCTTTTGAGACATGCAAAAATGCCAGAACTCCCTAGCAATAGTCGCCAGCAGGCGTGATCTGGTCCCCCCCCCTCCAGACGATTGATGTAATGAACTGCTGATACATTGTCCATCCTCAAAAGGATGCAACAATTGCTCTTGAGAGGAGAGAGGGACCTGATGGTGGAGGAGCCCACTAACAGCTCCAGGCAATTGATATGGAGTCCTAACTCCTCTGAAGACCACCGACCGCCTGTTGAGCACTGACCGCATCTCGCTCCCCAGCCTCACCGGCTGCCATCTGATTCTATCACCACCTCCGGAGAAGCTCTGAAGATGGCTATGCCATTCCAAGCCTCCATATGGGAGACCCATCAATGGAGTTCCTCCTGCGCTTTGAGAGATAAGGGAATCAGGTGATCGTAAGCAAACCCTTGTTGAAGATAATGATTCTTCAATCTCTGTAAAGCCCTGTAATGTAACAGACCCAGGAATACTGCTTGAAACGAGGAAGCTAATCACCCCAAAATCCGAGCTAGGGATCTCAAAGGGACCGCCTGATTCGACCGAGTCGCCTTTAACTCTCTCTTGATCTACTTCATTTTCTGTGGGGGTAAAAGCAATTGTGCCTTGACTGAGTCCACTTGAAACCCCCAAAATTCCATTTTCTGGGCCGGGATCATAGCCGATTTTTTTATATTGATCACAAACCCAGATTTTGCAACATGGATACTGTCCACGACAGGTGTTTTAGCAGAAGACCCTGGTCCTGTGCTAAAAGAATCATGTCGTCGAGGTAAATGATCATGCGGATCCCTCTTCCCCGCAGATGTTCCACCACTGGTTTGAGAAGTTTGGTGAAAACCCACAGGGCTGAAGAAAGGCCAAAGGGAGAGTCACATATTCCCCCCAAAGGTGGAGAAGGAAGAGAAGGGTTCCTTACCTGTGGGGGAACTTTCGCTGGCTCAATAACCTCTGCCAGAGCCCCAGAAGTTGCGACCTCGTGCACCTGTGGTTCTGGACGGATAGAAGCCCGCTTGGGCTGGGTCTTGCACGTAGCCTCCACATCTAGCATAGGATACTCTGGAAGGACTTTGTTGATACCCCCCGGCTGGTAGTGTCCTCAAAAGCGACTGGCACTTCCAAAAAGAGGGTTGAACATCCGTTTGAGGGATGACTGTGACTTGTCCAGTAAAGTAAAAGTGCACACAAATTTAGAAATGTCTTTTATGAAACAATCACCAAATAATTGTCCCTCTGCAAGGGGGCCTGCTCCAGCCGACGCCAAATCAACAAGTTGAGGATCAATGCAAAGAAGGACCGATTTACGTCTTTCGGAGGCCAAAGCGCAGTTCGCATTGACCATGAAACACATGGCACGTTCGTCCATCCGGCCAGTACCTCAGAGTGAATGGATGCACCAGTTTCTTTTGCTTGAAGAACCAGTTCAAGGATCTTGGCTAGTGGACGAGAAATGTCTAGAAGCTTGTCCTGACAAGCTTGTGGGGCTATATCAATACCTTTCTTAGGGTCTTTGGTAAACTCTTTTAGGAACGTCACCATGGTGGTATCAATTTCAGGGATGACAGCAACCTTAGGAGGTAGATCAGGCCGGGGACATTCAGATTTTAATCTGGATCTCACCTCTTTCTCAAACCTTTCCTGATATGCAAATGCATATATTCAGTCACGGCCGGAGCCCAATCAGAGGAACGGGGGTGAATAATGTCATAGGGTTAAAGGTGAAAGGAGAAGGAATGGGATGGGGGAGGAATGCTTATGGTTTTTTTTTTTGGATCGTTTATGCGTCTTACAGGATTCCTGAGAAGAGTCAGAATCGGACTCAGACTCTGAAGGAGGGGATGAAACCAGGGGTATATGTTTCTTAGGGGCAGCATCCGCTGCATACGTGTTTTCGGGGAGAGGAAGCTGGGGCAATTTGGCCCTGGAGCTGGTGTGGGGCCATGACTGGTCAGAAGGAAAGAAGAAGAGGAAGATAGATCCCCGTGGGAGGCGAGGGTAAAGGACCAGAGATCTCATCTAAATGTTTGGATAAAGGCTGAAGGGCTGAAGAAATCGCCTTATCCAGAGATTTCTGAATAGAGGAGTCAATAACTTGTTCCATGCACCCTCACATTACTGGAAATTTGTGTACCCTAGCCTTATGTAGGAAATTGGGTTACTGGTTGAGGGGGTGAAACTCAACACAAGCAGCAACCACAATTCTTGTCAGGGTGAGACACGAGCAAGCCCCAAATTAACCTGTGTTCGACCCTCTGGTAACGTGGCACATAAGCGGTCTGGCTTAACTTAAAGGCAATGTGTAAAGTAAATTAGCAGCACTTCATTGAGTAATAAAGTGAAAACACAACACAAGAAAAATCCCATATTAATTTAGAACAATGGAATAAAATGTAAATAATTGAGATGAAAATAGCAACAATCCAATTAATAGAACCATAGATATAGAATTTTAAATATTTAAGTGACAACAGAGTTTAAAAAGCACAAAGCTCCTACTGGGGGTATCTGGTCGTGCCAGACCAGGTTAAAGTCACAAGTTTTGGCCGATTGCAATGGAGTGCGGGCCAAATACAGGGACTATGTTAAGCCTGCTGAACAAAGTATCTTACATTCTGGTGAGCAATCTGTGCAGTGTTGCTGTGCGAGGCTTCGCGTTGTCCAGCATTAGTTCCACATGGCTGCAACACCACAGTGTGAGGTCCTGGATCATGTTGCGTCATGCTGTCAGTTCCGATGAACCTGGCAGTTGGGCCCCAAGGCTTTGCGTTGCTCTGTGTCAATTCTGTTGAGGCTGTCAGTTGGCCCACAAGGCTCTGTGGGGCTCCACGTCGCTTCGGTTAGTTCTGAT
This sequence comes from Pleurodeles waltl, assembly GCF_031143425.1. Taxonomy (NCBI): domain Eukaryota; kingdom Metazoa; phylum Chordata; class Amphibia; order Caudata; family Salamandridae; genus Pleurodeles; species Pleurodeles waltl. The sequence continues at coordinate 241,318,076 of NC_090442.1, forward strand.
AAAGCTTGTAGGTGTGTGGCAAGACTTTGTGCCAGACTTGGTGAAGACCACAGCTGAGCTGAAAAAGCACTTTTATCCCCACTTTGAAAGGTCCAGGACTGGATGGGCACCACCTGTGGGGGGGGGGGGGAGGAGTTTAGGACTCACAGCAGGCAAAGTTCAAGTGTAGGGTTCAAGAGAGTTGGAGCTTATTCTGTCCGTGAGGCTCTGATCAGGAGCCCAGCCAAGTAACCTTTGAACTCATTCTGGTTGTCCTGGGTTCAAGATGTAGGTCCAGTCCTTACTAAGGAAGCTGGCCAGCAGAGTAACAGGGCTGCAGAGTAGCAGCCCTTCTGGCAGCAAAGTAGCACAACCAGTCCTTCCTCGGAGCCTTCCACAGGTCCAGGTCTATAGTGAAGAGTTGGCTCTGAGGGTCTAATATATACATCTGATGCCCACTTTAAAGTAGGAGAAGCTTCTAGAGTCCTCCCGCTACAGAGGTTTCATGAATTTTTCTGCCTCCCTGCCCTGGCGCCGGCGTGACTGGGGGTACAAAATAATAGTATGAAACACTTTATGAGGTTGAAAACCTTTGTCAGAGTCTTTGTGATGTGAAAGTGAGGTAGGTGATAGCTCCGACCCCCGGTCAAGTCAGAAATGGCCCATCATGTACTCGCCCTTTGTCTCACTATCTGGGAGTAATACACAAACTGAAAACTACTCCTTTTCATGTGACCCAGGATACAGGATGCAGGCACCAAGTGGTTTGTACAAGAAAATGATACCTTTCTAACAGCGGCATTTTTGGATTTGTGACTTAAAATCCAACTTTGACATTAAAGAAGGTTTTAAATTACAGTTCTCTAGACACCAATCTTGGCATTCCAACTTCCTCCCAATGGAAAGTTATCATTTTTTAAATGTAATCAGATAACCCAATGTCCATATGGGAGAGTTAGGCCTTGCAGCAGTGAAAAACGAATTTAGGAGTTTTTCACTACCAGCCCATGTAAAACTTAAAGGTGCATGTCCAACTTTTTAAATACACTGCATCTTGAGCTTTGGGCTGTGTAGGGCCTACTGTAGGACTGTCATATGTATTAAAAAGGGTGGATTTTGCCTGGCAAAAGATTTATTTTGCCAGGTCGAAATGGCAGTTTAAAACTGCACATCTAAGTTGCAATGGCAGACCTGAGGCATGTTTAAACAGCTACTTATGTGGGTGGCCCAATGAGCGCTGCGGGCCCAATAGCATTTAATTTACATGCCCTGGGTTTATATAGAACCAATTTACTAGAGACTTGCAAGTAAATTTAATGTGCGGCTTAGGTGTAAGCCAATCTTTGCATGTTCAAAGGAGAGAGCACAATCCCTTTAGCACTGGTTAGCAGTGGTAAAGTGTGCAGAGTGCTAAGGCCAGCAGAAACTAAGTCAGCAAAAGCAGGAGGATGAAAGGCAAAAAGTTGGGGGAACCCACGTCAAGGATGTCCGCTCCCAAACCTTATTTTTGCTTTTTTGTCATGATCTGCTGCAGGTGTTCTATGTCTGGTATTTACTACCCCCTCCAACCCCAAACCACATGACCCTTTTGAAGAGGGAGAACTCTCTAAATGTACCCCTGCCCTCAGTCTAGAGTAAGTAGTGTACCCTCAACAGACTATGACGAGATTGACAGTTGGTGGCAGCCGAATTATAGTTAAATGCTTCGCCATTTCACCAGTATGCCTTGGAGACCCATGTTGAAAAATTAGTTCAGTCAAACATAAGTTGGCTGTTTCCCTTCTACTAATATGTGGGTCATGACATGTAGAATGCACTTAGGCATTCAAGCATGCAACATACTCTATGTGCCAAGTGAGGTGTCTACAGCTAAAGTACTGGGATTGCAGGGTAGTATGAAAGGTTTCCTTCAGGTGACTCTTGTGTGTTTCAAACCCAGCATATAGATTAAAGTATCCTTTCCCACCCACAGTTCTCCTCCTCCCCTCGAGAGGCGCAAGCACCGTTAGGCATCCATTGGGGGAGGGTGAACTTATATTCACATCTTACAGTACCCGAATTATGCTTCTGACTCGGCTTGCTTACCTGGGAAACTCTATCCCCCAATGTTCCCAATGTTAGGGCACCTTTGTTTGGGGTGTCTGAACTGTGTTTTCAATTACACTTTCATCTGGCCACCTCTGCCCTTACTTGTCTGTGCTATGTGTAGTACCATGATTGGAAGTGAGTGAGGGTGTTGGGGCCCAAAAACCTTGATAACCCAATTTAATGATAAGTTAATATGGGGGGAAGCATGGTTGGTATCTATGTGCATTCCAAAGACCCTGGGTAAGGGCCCCAGAACCAGAAAAAAGTTATGTAGTTTCAAAATAGAATTCTTCCATTTACCAGTAAGCTCCTTCTCTACTGTTTTTAGGACCGTCACCGTCTACTTTTCTTATCTATCACAATTTACTGTTTTAATTTGTCTACAGTCCACATATGGACCTTCTATAGAGACTTTTATCAACCTTCGCACAACTAACCAATTGTGACCGATATACCAGGACTGTGCTGGCATACAGGTCATCTCGTGTGTCTTTCTTCCCACACTTATTTACCATATGGATGTATACCAATATAAATATATTTACCATAATCTGCCTGGCTGCAACCTTCAGAGTGAGGCCTACCAGGAGCCTCTACTGGAGCTACGCTTCCACAATCACTCTGACGGTGACAATGCATTGGTGGACTGTGACAGAAGATAGGCCCAGGCACCAAAATAAATGTATCTCCAATTAGCAAGTTAGCTAGTTAAAATGGTGCATATTTAAAACATATGGGCAGCTTCGAACTTGTAAAGATGCTATATGATGTGAGTGTTTTGCAAGGTATGGGAGACTGTATACCTTTGTACCTTCTGTAGGCAATGTATGTGCTAATGGGGAAATCAAGAGTACAAAACAGCTCACCACACCATTAAACAGGCCCACAAACAGCAAAAAAATGGCCAGATTCAACTTTAGGTCAGTCCATCTACATGACCACGCCATTTCTGCTATGCAGAGTAGTGGTACCCAAGCTTTTTTAGAACAACATACCTTTTATGACCCACCTATCTTCAATGGACATGAGGCAGGGTAATTTTGGAATGTAACTAATGCATAGTGTGGTGGCACATTGTAATTTACAGAGAGCACCTTTTCCGTTGAAATGGGCACTAACATGCAGTTTTACTGATAAAACTGCATAGCACACAATGTGTGGGAATCGGGTTTCTGTGATTTTTTTATTTATCATTTGTGCATCACCAAGTGTCTTGATTTGTTTTGATCCCATTGAAATCTCTGTTTCCAGCACACTTCAGAAATACAAACAAAAATGTTTCATCTTTCTTTCCTAACTGCTGAGCAGATACGGTTAATTCACAGGTTTTTATATTTTGTTGTGTACTGCTAAAAACAACATCCTACATTGTCACATTTGACCTCAGTCTTTAATCACTGGCAAATGTGAAACATTAAACTCAGAATCTAAAGGCATCTTAATTTATTGCTCTGACTTTCATGGCCCACTAAAATTCAGCTTGGGACCCACCAATAGGTCACAACCCATAACTTGGGAAACATTGCTCTATACATCCTTCCCATGCTTGTCTGCCTTCTACTTTGTATTGGAAACAATCTACAACTTTTTTGTATTATTATTTCACAAATACATCTAGGCCAAATTACTAATCCCCTTTTGCACGGTGGGTATTAATGATACAAATAATTACCTTCAGTGTGAGAAATTTCAATTGCGCATTACTAACCTCTCACATATATACATAAGAGCAAGGGCCAGATGTATCATCACGGCCCTTTGCGAGTCGGAAATAGCGATTTTTAAGAAATCGCTATTTCCGACTTGCAAAGTGCCATGTATCACATTTGCGATTCGGTAATAGCGATTTCTTAAAAATCACAAATGCTATTACCGAATCACAAATTGCGATACCGGCCCCATTCGCAGCTATGGGCCTGTTGGCCCATAGCTGTGAATTTTTTGCATTTCCAAAATTGCTATTTCTGAACCAGAAATCGCAATTTTGGAAATGCAAATGCCCAGGGTGCTGGGGGCCTAAGGCCCCCTCTGCTGCACCCCAAAAATGTTTTGGGGGACATGTAAGGTGCACACATGCCAAAAGGGCATGTGTGCTTTACATGTTCAATTTAAAAATTTATTTTAAATGCATTTTTAAATTTTGCACCAGGTTACCACCTGGTTTCATTTCATGGTATTTTGCATGTGCAAAATACCATTCTGCGAAAAATCGCAATTTGCGATTTTTTTGCAGCATCGCCTTGTGATGTGGATTTTGTGAATCGCAAATTGCGACTCGCAAAACCAGGTCGCAACGCAAGAAATCGCAATTTTAGCGATTTCCTATTTGTGGTCTGCGAATGCCTTTCATGCATCGCAGACCACTTTTTTGCACTCGCAAACGGACGAATTTTGCGATTCGCACCGTTAGCGAGTGCAAAAAATGTTAATACATCTGGCCCCAAATCCCTTATATTTTCCACATGTGTTCAGGTACAGAGTTACCGGTCGACAAACAGCCATTAATAAGACAATCTCTTCATAATGCGTATAACATGCTAGTGTGACGTGATGGTTTCTGTCTCACATTAGCCACAGTTGCTTCTCTCTAATACAATGATCTCTACACATGTTACTCATATAGACCCACTCTCATTGTGTGAAGCACAATAATATACGTATGGTCAGATTTTGTCGCTTGTGTCAGGTGAACTGTGCCACATCAGTGTGGTGGTCACTCCGGGGCTCGTACCACTAAGAGTAAAGGATGAATACTTTTCTGGTTTTATCTATCTCACCTTCAAGCAACTGATTTTCTAAAACTCTACATTTTAGCCTTGAAAAAGCCACAGGCCAGTTAGCCGTAGGGGGCAAAACGTGTGTTGGCTGGTGCTATAGTTTGCAGCTTTGATCAATAACATGACCGAGATCACAAACCACACATACTGAAAAATGAACAATAAGTCACTACGGGGGGAAAAAGCAAATGGATTGTGTTTTTTTTATTACGTAGAACTGAATCGCATAGAGTGATTATCCAACGTGTATTCTGGAGTCTGCGTTTTATTCTTAACCCACGATTGGAAAAGTGTGGCAATTAGGGAGACCCCACTCGGGAATCTCCTCTAGTCAGTACCCTCTCCGTAATTTAGTTGTGAAGAAAGACTAAACAATAACAGCGTTGGTTAAACCTCTCGGGGCTCTGCCAGTGAAAGGAGGCAATAGCGCCAACCGCCCTCAGCACGCGAGCTGCCCTTGACCGTACCCCGGGGGCGAAACGAGGGGGCACCTAGTTGACGCTGTAATATAGCACTCTCAAGCTGCCATGACGTAAAGTGTTAAGTACGTCACAAACCCGTCAAATATGCGCACACAAATGCATCCATTGTTTCGGATTTACTCTGGAGAACAGCTGGGGTGACTGCTCAGTAGCCCCGAACCCTGGAATCAAGAGAATTGCTGAAACACCAGTTAATCATGCCCGCGTGCGTTATGCTTGTATTAATGCGCCATAATTTGCCTAGGGCCAGGGTGGTTTGTGGTCGGCTGGTGTAGAGTGGCTCCCCTGCTCTGGCCGACTGCTAGCGCGCATGCGCATGCTTCAGCTGCGGCAGCTTTAGGCTTTTGACAACTAGACTTTTTTTTTCATAACCAGAGGGAACTTTCGCAAGAGGTTGAAAGGGGAAATGATATAAATGCAGCACTGTGCTGCAGTTCCTTGCTGCGATTAACGAAGCTTATTACACGTTTCCCAGATCTGCTCTAATAATTGGGCCTTTCTTGAACAGAACAAAAGCCCCGCGTTGGCAACAGGGTTGAAAATCAAACTGGACTTTTTTCTGACAGCGAAACATAATGAATTTAATGTGAGAGCTACAAGTTCCACATTGTTAGGAATAAAAAAAACAGAAATCCGCAACGATTATAAAACAGAAGTATTTCATTTCCTATTCACTTCTCTCTGACTTTTGTTGAGTTTGCATTGTCCATCCCCCCAGAAATACTTCACTGCCAAAAACTCCCACTTCTAAAACATTTGACTGTTTGGGGTGCGGACGCCACTGTCGAAACGACAACATAAACTTGCGCAAATCACTGTGGAAAGCACTGTTAGCCAGAGCTGTCAATCAGCACAGTAACAGGGCTCGGCGATCTCATGAATGGATGCCATGCACCCTTTGAATGTGACACGCCAGACATGTACAGTATCTGTCAAGATTCAGCGCTGTACTCCGAGGGCATCCAGATTACGTGGTGATAAGGAGGATGATTCTCAGTAACTCCCCCAAAGCTCATCACACAAGTATAGATTGGCCAGGTGATTCCGTGTCACCGGCACACCTCTCTTCCATTTCTTGGACTTACCTGTTGTTGTTGTCAGGTGTATTGGGCCAAGTTGCTCTATTAAAATAAACCAAGACTACAACTCTCTGATATGTAAAGGCTAAGTGGTGTCCCAGTATATGGTGGAGCCGTGTGCTCCATTTCAGGTTACCAAAGAGTGAACAAACCTACCCCGCCAAAGCATTAAGCACAGGGCACGAAAAACAATAAAAATATTACCAGACTTGCAGCGCTAGTGACGTCAATGATTTACTCAATTTAACTGTAATGAGCTTGACCTGTAAACTGGTCTCCATTTGTGTGTTCCTAGACAAATGTTTTATTTCACCGCGTTGCCCTTTTCTTCATTATCAACATGAGAGCACCTTCACTTTTGTTTAATTTATATGACTAACGTTTTGCTCCTTGAATAATAAGAATCTACCCCATATATAGGCACACAATGACCCCTAAGTTGCCTCTTAGTTCACTAATAGCATTGCCATCAGAATTGGGGTAGGAATGTTTCCCAGTTGACGTTTAAAAACCTCTCACTTTTAATAAATAGGTTACTAAAACATGATGTGGTATTGCACTGTCATGTACAGACTGCACATTTTCTCTTGAAATACCCACAGACTTTCCCACTGACATGCAGTTTTACTGCTACAACTATAAAGCTTACAAACATCAATGTGTGGAAATCAGGTTCCAGCAAATATTTATTATTTGCTCATCAGCAAGTGTTCTAATTTATTTTAATCCTTTAAAATATTTGTCTCCATCACACTTCAGAATTACAAAAATGTGCTTAACCAACTCCTGGTATATTTTGAAATATTTGTACAGTCCATTACAAGCTATGCACATTTTCTGTGTTTAAAAAAAGCAATTAAAATAAAACACTGACATCTATCCTTTTAAGACTCCCTGTACCTCAGCACACTTTTCTGACAGTTCACATTACAAAATCCTCTAACTTTGCTGTCAGAGAATGAAAAGTAAACATCTCTGGGTTCAAATAAGCTGCAATTTGAAAGAAAAGACCACATTCCAATCTATCCCACCGCACTCCAATCCAACCCACCCCACCCAACTCACCCAAATCCAATCTAACCCAGTCCACCAATTCCAATCCACCTTAATCAACCCCAGTCCAGTCCAGTTCACCTTAATCCACCCCACTCCAATCCAGTCCACCTCACCCTAATCCATCCCACTCCAATTCACCCACACCACACCAATCCAATCCACTGCACTCCTCGCCAATGTAATCCACCTTCCTCCGAACCAATTCATTCCATCCCTCTCCATTCCACCCTAATCCAATCAACCCCACACCAATCCAACCCACCCCAATCCAGTCCACTCCAATCCAATTCACCCTACTCAATCCAATCCACCCCACTGAATCCAATCCATCTCACTCCAGTTCTCTCCACCTCACTCTAGTCCACCACACTCCAATCCAGTTCACCCCACTCAATCCATCTCACCCCACTCCAGTCTAGCCCACTGTTAGAAATGGGGTCTTTGGTTGGCAGTCATGTTACCCCCTGTCCAAGCAAGGACCCTCAGGTAAAAGAGAATCACCCTCAGCTAACCCCTGCTTGCCCCCTTGTTAGCTTGGCACAAGCAGTAGGCTTAACTTCAGAGTGCTAGGTGTAAAGTATTTGTACCAACACACACAGTAACTTAATGAAAACACTACAAAATGACACAACACCGGTTTAGAAAAATAGAGAATATTTATCTAAACAATCAAGACCAAAACGACAACAATACACAATACACAAGTCAAGTTATCACAAAAAATGCAAAAAGAGTCTTCACATAATTTTAAACACACACTAACGCTGTTAGTGTGAAAATGTACCTTGAGCGTGTCAAAAATAACCCGCTCAGGCCAGTGTGCGTCAAAAAAGGCTTGCGATGCGTCAGTTTCACTCACAAGCGAGACCTTGCGTTGTTTCTCATTTCGTCAGGTCGGCGTGCGTCGTTTATTCTCTCCGCAGGAGAGCGATGCGTCGATCCGGTCAGCACTCTCGGGTCCGGGCAGACCTTGTGTCGTTTTTACACACCCAGCGGTGTTTGCATCATAAATCCAGCTGCACGATGATCTGAAAACCATGCAGCGCGGGTTGCGATCCCACTAGCCTCCGTCAGCGATGCTGTGTGTCGTTTCTCCAGCCCCGGGAGTCGATCTTCGGGTCACGTTGCAGGCAAGCGTCGATTTTTATTTTTTATTATTTTTTTCCCAGCCGCAGATCGGAGTTGCGTTGATCTTTTCCCCGCACGGCGGTCTGTGTGTGGATTTCTCACTCTTGGGCTGCAGGCTTCTCTTTTCAGGGTCCTAGGAACTGGATGGGCACCACTTGGCAGAGCAGGAGTCTCTCCAGGGGCTCCTGGTGCTGGCAGAGTAAAGTCTTTCCTGTCCCTGAGACTTCAAACAATAGGAGGCAAGCTCTAAATCAAGCCCTTGGAGATCTTCACAAGAAGGAAGGCAACACAAAGTCCATTCTTTGTCCTCTAGCACAGACAGAAGCAGCAACTGCAGAATAGCTCCACAAAGCACAGTCACAGGCAGGGCAGCTCTTCTTCCTCAGCTCTTCAGCTCTTCTTCGGGCAAAGGTTCCTCTTGGTTTCCAGAAGTGTTCTAAAGTCTGTGGTTTTAGGTGCCTTTCTTATACCCATTTTGCCCTTTGAAGTAGGCCTACTTCAAAGCAAAGTTTCTCTTGTTTGTGAAATCATGCCTGGCCCAGGCCAGGCCCCAGACACACACCAGGGGGTTGGAGACTGCATTGTGTGAGGGCAGGCACAGCCCTTTCAGGTGTGAGTGACCACTCCTACCCCCCCCCTCCTAGCACAGGTGGCTCATCAGGAAATGCAGACTACACCCCAGCTCCCTTTGCGTCACTGTCGAGTGAGAAGTGCAACCAGCCTAACTGTCAAACTGACCCAGACAGGGAATACACAAACAGGCAGAGTCACAGAAATGGTTTAGGCAAGAAATGCCCACTTTCTAAAAGTGGCATTTTCAAACACACAATCTTAAAATCAACTTTACTATGATGTATTTTTAAGTTGTGAGCTCAGAGACCCCAAACTCCATGTGTCTATACACTCCCAAAGGGAATCTACACTTTAATCATATTTAAAGGTAGCCCCCATGTTAACCTGGGAGAGAGGGACAGGCCTTGCAACAGTGAAAAACGAATTTAGCAGTATTTCACTGTCAGGACATATAAAACACATTTCTATATGTCCTACCTTAACCATACACTGCACCCTGCCCTTGGGGCTACCTAGGGCCTACCTAAGGGGTGCCTTACATGTATGAAAAGGGAAGGTTTAGGCCTGCAAGTGGGTACACTTGCCAAGTCGAATTTACAGTTTAAAACTGCACACACAGACACTGCATTGGCAGGTCTGAGACATGATTAGAGAGCTACTAAGGTGGGTGGCACAACCAGTGCTGCAGGCCCACTACTAGCATTTGGTTTGCAGGCCCTGAGCACCTCTAGTGCACTTTACTCTGGACTTACTAGTAAATCAAATATGCCAATCATGGATAACCCAGTAAACCATACAATTTACACAGACAGCATATGCACTTTAGCACTGGTTAGCAGTGAAAAAGTGCTCTGAGTTCAAAAGCCAACAGCAACAGGTCAGAAAAAATAGGAGGCAGGAGGCAAAAAGATAAGGGGATGACCCTGCAAAAGCAAAAAAGTCCAACACCCACCTCAATGCATTTCACCTCACTACAATCCACTCTACCACACACCAATCTACCCTACTACAATACACCCGCTCACATACACCCCATCCACTCCACCCCTCTCCAATCCACCTCGCCCCATTCTACTCCAATCTGCCCCACTCTAGGCCATTCCTACCCACTCTACCCCAAACCACCCAATCCAATCCACACCGCCCCCAATTCAGCCCACCCCACTCCAATCCACTACACACTAGTCCATTTCACCTTAACCCACCTCACTCCAATACTGTCCACCTTAATCCACCCCACTCCTGGCCAATCCACCCCAGTCCAACCCACTCCCAACCACCTTAATCCAACCCACTCCAATATACCCCACACCAATCCAAACCACCACAGACGAATCCCCCACTCCAATCCAATTCATCCCACCCAAGGCCAGTCAACACTACTCCAGTCCAATCCACCACAGTCCACCCTACTCAAATCCAGTCCACTTCAGTCCACCCCACCCCATCCCCAAAAAACCATTTCACTCCACTCCATCCCAATCCAGTCCACCCCACTCCAGTCCACCCCCCAATTCAATCCAGTCATCCCCACTCCACCACACTCCAACCCATGCCACTTCACTTCAGTCCACCCAGCTCCACTCCAGTTCACCCACTCCACTGTAGTCCAATCCACCCCACTCTAGTTCAACCCACCCCACTCTACATAATCCACCCCACTCCAATCCATCCACTCAACTCCAATCCAATCAACTCCACAATCTACTCCACTCCAATTCTCCCCACTTCACTCCAAGCCACCCCACTCCAGTGCACCCCTGTCAAAACCACTTCAGTCCAATTCACTCCACCCCATTCCACCCTAGACCTATCACTTCAGTCCAATCCACCTACTCCAATCCAATGTAATAACCCCACTCCAATCCACCCCTCTCCAATTCACCTCACCACATTTCAATCCACACCACTCCAATCCACCCCTCTCCAATTCACCTCACCACATTTCAATCCACCCTACTCCAATCCACCCTACTCCTTTCCAATCCACCCCACTCTACTCATTCCAGTCCACCTCACTCTGCTCCCATCTACCCCACTACCTCAGTCCACTCCACTGAATTCCACTCCAGGCCCCTTCACACCACAACACTCTTTGCCACTGAACCATTGAACTCTACTCTCCTCCACTCAACTCTACTCCCCCTACTCCACTCTACAAGACTCTAATCCCCCACTCCACTCTGTCACTCCACGCCACTAACTTTTACCTATAGTGAACAGCAGCCACACTGATGTACAACAAGGCAAAAACACATTGACAAAGCCAATAGTACTTGTGTAGGTGAGACCTATTTGGCTTTGCTAATGCTTGTGCTGTAATGAGGGCCACCAGATTTTGTGATCTGTATCAAGATGCTTAAAAGCCCTCAATATAATCTGGGGATGACCGTTTTCTTTGTAATTACCGCCACTTTTAGCAGTCTGTTGTTGAATACCTATTGTTTACCGTACCCTGTTCAGCCCATTGCTCATCATTGGTTTCTTGAATTGCTCATTCTTGGCTTTCTTGTCAATTGATTGCTTCTTATTAAGAGGCTTTCTGCCTCTGCTTAGCCCTCTTCTGAGCACAGTTTATTTACTATCCTTTTAATTGGATGACTGCATCTTTCAGCAGCTGACACCAGAGAACAACTTTTTTTTTTCTTTTTCTTTAAGCACTCCCTGGAGTGGATATGTTTTTGATCTCTCTCCTGTATGCTGCTTCCCTTGCTGCTAGATCAGCTTGCCTGTTATCTAGCCCGTGCCTTTTCTGGTGATATTGATCACCAATGGGAAAGGGATGGTGAGAGCCATCATCGTATCAATAAACGTGTGTTGATTTTTCTTTTACAGGCAGGCAATGAATGTTGTTCAAGGGCTTTACTACTGGTGTTGGTGCTCCTGTGGGCAGTGATGTGTTTTCGTAGGGGCTGAGAGGAAGTGTGAGTAGGTATTTGACAATGTGTGTTTTCCCGATGAATGTGACATCTCCAAGAAAGATAGTTATGTGGCATGTGCTCAGTCGCGTCATCAGGATGTCCGCCTGTTGCTTTTAAAGCTGGGGGCCACTGTTAGGTGATCTCTGATGGATGTTGTAAAGTAGCGTTGTCCTTCATGGTGCAAGTGCATTTCTGGGTGCAGATCAGCCATCGAATTGGCCGGAGACAATTCTCATGCTATCTCTATGCTGCATCCATCATTTCATGTATTTAAAGGGCTGTGGTATGTACGCTTGTGCGCCACAGTGTTGATGAAATGAACAATACTTGGTACATTTCACAAGCATGAGTAGGTTATGAGCTTAATATGCTGCTAAGAGGCGGGAGGGCAGTAACAGGAAGCAGTAGTACATGACAGTTCCTACCACAGACGGATGACCTGTTTTTGCAGCATTGCACAATCTTGGTTGGGTAGATGGAGAGACAGTGATGTTGTCAAGGACTGTACAAAACGGCTGCCTCTGGGCTCTTTGAGTGGCTTTCCGTCCGGTGTTTCATTCAGTGCTGCCTGTGCTCTGCCAAGTACCCGCTGGTAATTAATAGGCGCACTCCACTCGAGTGTGCCGTGGAAGGCATGTTCTTCCTGCACGTGCCACGGGGCAGGGGAGTCCGGGCAGCAGTTTACACAGGGCATGATTTATCTAATGGAATCCCAAAACCCTGGGAGCAACAGCTTCATTTGAGAATTAATGGGTGCACTCGCATCTTGTTTAAAGTCTAATATCTCAAGAGGGCTCAGTAAATCCGTGCGTGTGATTTAAAACACTGCAGCCGTAGGCAGCCCTTTCTTCGCAGAAGCGGTGTAACCCCGGCCATGCAGCGTTGCATTTTGAAACCTCTTGCTTGCTCAATCCCTGCGGTATGCTCAGCATCGGGCACATCCTTACAACCATTTCCCATTTTAGAAGACTTCATTTGTGGGTCCAGCAGATACTACGAGCGCTCTAGATAACTCGCCGGGTTGTTATGGAGGATGCAGGCTTGAGAGGGGTAACCTCGGCAGGAAGTGGACTGCTCTGAAACCGAAGGCTGACTTCCCACGTGTGCCTGAGGTTTGTGAGAGAAGAACAGGCAGATGGGAGGCTGTAAGTATGGCTGGTGTCTCACATCACTCTGTGTTCATCGTTGGTAACTGCTGAAACGTCTGTGGTCATAGAGGACCGAGCATCACTTTTGTACTCGGTGGTGGAGCGTGCTACCGCATTGAATTTTTTTTGTTTTGTTTTGTTTTTCACATAGGAACTCGTTTTCTAATTGTAGTATAATCAGAAGTAATTTTTCCGTAATGCTAATGGTGGTATTTGTCTATTTTGTGGGCATTACAAACAACATATCATTGTGCCAAAAACGAGGAAGTGTAGAGGCAGGAGGCTAGATCCGTAAAATACAACTGTAGTCTTTAAACATGTTTGGCATTAGACTAGTGCGTACTGTGGTACTTCGACATATCTTCCCATGGAGCGATCGGACCACCAGAAGCAGTGAGTTTGGGCAGCACCATGTGGTGGTCAAACTGTGAATTTATTCGAAACCTCTTTCATACCTTTGGAATGTGTTTCTTCCCCCAAAGCAGGGTGCAAACTTTTACTTGGCATACTCGCCTCATAGGTGCTTTTTTCAGTTTGGGTTGCTCATTTGGCAAAGGTTCGAGGGTCCTGCTGGGTTTTGGCTCCTCGATCAGCTAGGCAAGCTGCACCTCAAGTCTCTTATGTACTTGCCCATTTGAAACTAGACTGCCTGATGATGTTCAGTTAATTCTGTGTGCCTGCACGGTGCTAAATGCATGTGTGACTATCAGGGAGACGCCATCTGCCTTTTGTTAGGCTTGCAACTGATTACTTAACTCCACAGTTTACATGCATCTGCTCAACTGCGACTTGCCCACTTTGGAAATATTTGTGTTCCTTTTCATGTTTGTATTTCCATGCAGCTAAACCAAGAAATTGAAGTTTAAACTATATCCAAAGTAGATTTTTGGAATTCGGTCATCTCCCTTTTCCCTGAGAAAGTCTTTAGTCATTGAACTAGTTCCTTCAGTTCTGCTGATAATAGCAACTGAACCTGGAAGGTAACCAGTTGGTCTTTCTACAAGCCAGCTTTAATCCATCATCAAATGATCTATCAGCTTTGGTAGTAGATGAACAGTCTGTTCTCCAAGATTTGCGTCAGTTACCAAAATGAGGTGCAGTTCAGACCAATGGCAGATCTGACACTGCACCTGGCAGCGAAAACATATTTTCCCTGAATAATGGTTATGTTTCACGGCTGGAAAGTGTTTAGGCAGATACCTTATCATGAGCTTTTTCATCATCTTAGGGATTTTTCTCCTAGCTATCTGTATGTGCTGAAATAAGGAAAAGGTCTGGAAAACCACTTCTAGATTATTTCTCTCCAGTAGGAATTTCTTATAGCATTTTATTCCCAGATCAGCTGTTAAATTGCCTTGTGTGTGTATACTTTCTCTCCCCCACACACTTCTCACTTCACCCTCGTGCCACAAAACCTGTTGTTTAAATGTGCACCTTTACATTGATTGCATGGACCCTCTGTTAAGAACAGAATGGGGGAGGTGTTACAGAGTGTGGTATCTGGTTTCTGGTTTAACATACATTGTGCACCCTTTTATGCTTGCAGAAGTTCCCTAAAACGCAATCAAACTCCATCTTAGTTTAACTTCTCCTCTATCAATTGTACTTCTATATCAAGGCAGATAATAATTCATCTTCGCGTCTCAGACTCAGAACTGAAAATCTCAGTTTGCAGAAGAAAACTGCAGATGGAGATTTGGTAACAACTGTACAGCCATGTAGGTGTGCAAAGATGCCCATATCCAATGCTTGGCGTCAGACAATTCTTTACTCATGGCGTGTTTCATGAGTCTTAAACCCAAATTGTGTGAACTTATTTATTTGTCAACTTTTAATGCGCCACTTTGGTGCTGGGGCTGGAAATCTCTTTTTTGAGGGAACAGTTAGTGCTAGTTGGGGATGTTCAGAGCTCCCATTCGTACCTAAAATGGTCTGCTTGTTCTCAGGCTTCTCCAGTCACATTAATTAGGTCCCTCAGCGAATTTTCCTTAGAAGGTTCTCATTCAAAACCTTTTAGTTGTTATGAGCAGTCACAGTTGACATGTTCAGGAGAGTTGGTTGCCTTGATCTGCTGAACTGATATTTTTGGGGGAGAGGTCTAGCTTTATGTCATCCCTTATCTTTGTTCTGCAGGTGGTGTTGCAGCTTCACTTTGGTCAAGATATATTTCCTCATCTGTTGGCGTGGTCTCCACTACCTTTTTGCCTCTTGTTTCCCAGGATTTTGACATGTGCTGGACTCTGTTTTTGCTGTTTTTGTCACTCTGGGCACTTTACCACTGCTATCCAGTGCTAAAGTGCAAGTGCTCCTATATATAATGTGTATGTAATGGGTTCTCCATGATTGTCATATTTGATTTACTGGTAAGTCCCTACTACAGTGCACTAGAGGTGCTCAGGGCCTGTAAATCAAATGCTACCACTGGGCCTGCAGCACTGGTTGTGACACCCACATTAGTAGCCCCGTAAACATGGCTCAGACCTGCCACTGCAGTGTGTGTGTGTGCAGTTTTAAACTGGCTATTCGACTTGGCAAGTGTACCCACCTGCCAGGCCTAAACCTTCCCTTTTTATACTTCTAAGGCGCCCCTAAAGTAGGCCCTAGGTAGCCCCAGGGGCAGGGTGCAGTGTATGTTAAAGGTAGGACATGTACTTGTGTGTTGTATATGTCCTGACAGTGAAATACTGCCAAATTAGGTTCTCACTGTGCAAGGCCTATCTGTCTCACAGGTTAACATGGGGGCTGCCTTGAAATATTATTAAAGTGCAGATTCCCTTTGGGAGAAGAAAGAAATGTAGAGTTTAGGGTCTCTGAACTCACAATTTAAAAATACATCTTTTAGTAAAGTTGTTTTTTAGATTGTGTGTTTGAAAATGCCACTTTTAGAAAGTAGGCCTCCTCTTGCTTAAACCATTCTGTGACTCTGCCTGTTTGTGGATTCCCTGTCTGGGTCAGTTAGACAGTTGGGCTGTTTGCACCTCTCTCTAGACAGTGACACAAAGGGAGCTGGGGTGTAGCCTGCATATCCCGGTGAGCCATCTGTGCTAGGAGGGAGAAGAGGAGTTGTCACTTACACCTGAAAGGGCTATGCCTGCCCTCACACAATGCAGTCTGTGGGGCCTGGCCTGGGCAAAGCAGGATCTCACAAACAAGAGAGACTTTCCTTTGAGGTAGGCCCACTTCAAAGGCAGATAGGGGTATAAGAAGAGTCCCCAAAACCACTGAAAATCAGATCACTTCTGGAATCAAGAGTAACCTCTGCCAAGGAGAAGAGCTGAGGAGAAGTGCAGCCACTGCCTGTGACTGTGCTTTGTTGGGCTATCCTTCAGTTGCTGCTTCTGCCTGTGAAAGGGGACAAAGACTGGACTTTGTGGTATATTCCTGCTTGTGAAGTATCTTCAAGGGCTTGGACTCAGCTTGCCCCCCCCCCTGTTCTGAAGTCTCAGGGCCATCAAAGACTTCCCCTACTAGCACCTGGACTCTTTGCTGAGACTCCTGCCCTGCCAAGTGGTGCCCTATCCAGTCCTGGGCCCTTGAAAGGAGAAGCTGGTGAAAATCCAAGAAACCAACTTCGGACGACTCTGGACTGACACCGCTGACTAATCCTGTGACGCCGCCTGCATCCGAATCCGTGGTCCTCATTGGAGTGTGCCGACCCTCGCAGGCCCGACATCGTTGCAGCCCTGCCAAAGTCCGCCTCACCTCCACGCCTTCGCCTGCAGCACCGGAACCGTCACCACCTCGGATCCAGCGACACCGCAATCTCCGTCTTCGTGCACCGGCTTGTTCTCACATTCTACTGAAGTACTGTATCGGTGGGTCTGCATGACTCCGTACCCAGTGCCATTGGCGTCAGATTGTTGGGAACAACTCCGGCACGATGCCGTGTTTTCACCTGATCAAAGTATTTTGTGTTTCTAAGCACTATTTTTAAGTTTAATCTTTAAAAATTCATGACTTTTGTATGTCGGATGTTTATCATTTTGGTCTTGTTTTGTTCAGATAAATATTGGCTATTTTTCTAAACCTGTGTTGAGTCATTTTGTGGTGTTTATTACTGTATTGCCATGTGTGTTGGTACAAATAATTTACAACTTGTCTCTGAAGTTGAGCTTACCTGCTCGTGCCAAGCTACCAAGGGCGTGAGCGGGGGTTAACGGAGTGTGATTCTCCCTTACCCTGACTGGAGTGAGGGTCCCTGGTTGGACAGGGGGTAACCTGACTGCTAACCAAAGACCCCATTTCTAACATATCCCATGATAATGTTCTTCATTCTCAGAATATGGCCAAAGCAGTGAAAATGTAAAGAAAATGACAATTTATTTTAGTATTTCTGATTCACTGTTCGTGGCTGATGGTCCAGGCTAGAGGGTGAAGAAACTATCAGTTGCTGCACTGGATAGGTGGGTGTTTTTGGTTGTTTCTTTGCAGTAAGAGATGGAACAAGCTAATGTGTCAATCAGTGTTTAGTATTGGTTCACCCGAGAATGGCTATTTCATGGTTGTAAAGTTAGGGTGTCCCCTTGTTAATCATTTGTAGGACACTGACCTCCCCTAACGCATTTATTTAATGTTTCGGACAGCTTGTGGATTTTTTCTTTTGCTTCTACTGTACATATCTCTGTAAACTATTCATCCTGAGATGAAGAAGATTTGGGAAATGTTTGAGGCCCAGTTACGTTCTGGCCACCTCTGTTAGGCTCAGCCTTATTTGCCTTCATCACAGTCACCTGCTTCCTCTGTGGATTTCTTAGCAAGTTTGCTCTTTTAGGTAACACAGGAACCTTTCATTGGGGGACCGACAATGCACAAGAAGTTGAGGGATTGGAGCAAGCAGTAAAAGAAGGGTGATTTGACAAACAACACGAGTCCTCCCCTGGAGGTGCTCAATCTTTGGGGGCTGTTATGGGGCTTCCTCAGCAGTTGGGTGGTGGAGGGGCCTCTTGCCTGTGAAGCTGGATTAAAATGGACCGGGACAGGGTCCCTTCTGATCGGGGGCATGGATTTTCTCCTTCACAAATGCCTCGGGTACTTTATAAAGTATACTGTAAATATGGGGGCAAATTCAGACAGACTAAGCCGTATCCGCTTGTCCATTGAAGTGCAGCTACTCACCCCACAAGTTGATGCTGCACTTTAGCATGGTAAGTTAGGGCGACAGGCGCTCTGCAAGTTGGGGAGATGGGTAGTTTTGTGCCGGGGTAGCAGGGAAGGGGGACATGCTGAGCTGGGGGTTATTCTTCTTGTTTACCTAGATTTGAGTTTACATTCAGGTACACTCAACTGCAACACGATATACTCATGCCACTCCTCGCAGGTTTTATAGGGGCGGGAGTAGGCTAATGGAGACTGGCTGCACACAGAGGGATATCCTGTTCTTGGTCACAATCTCGTATGACTCCACGGCAGCATAACAAGTTGACATTCTGGTCATGGAATGTCAGCGGTTTGGGTAGTAAACATAAAAGCACCTTGCTCTTACAATACATACGTAGGAATGCCCCAGACTCTGCCCTAATGCAGGAAAAGCACCTACAAGGCAACCACTACAGTGCTCTAGACAGATTTGGTTACAAATTGGTGGCACATGATGGCCACGGGACTGACTCCAGGGGCGTAGGGATTCTCTGCAAGAAATCTGTCCCTCTTAAAGCTGACCGGGTACAGACAGAACCATTGGGCAGATATGTTTTTCCAAGGAGGAGCTGGTAAGGTCTCTCCTTGAATATCGGATCCCTCTACATGCCACCTAGATTACATGGGCCCACACTGGAGGCTCTGGGGACCCTGCTTCTTGGGCTCTCACCAGGGCTGCTGATTCTGGGAGGGGATGTTAACGATGTTATAGACCATCCCATAGATAGTTGGTACGGAGCGGCAATAGCAGTAGGCCAGGTCGGAGAATTTTCAGCAGTTGAACAGAATGAAAGATATATGGAGGGCACATAACCCAATAGTAAGACAGTGTACACATATCTCGTAGTCCCATGGTAATATGGCGGGTCTGCACTGTATCTTTTGCCAGACCACGCATTTGGGCCTCTTTAGAGCAGCATCGATAAAGGCACGCAGGATATCTGACCATTCACTGGTAGAGGTGGTGTTGGACGGCCCGTTCAGATGCTGGGGCTCCCCCTGCCCACCCCCTGTTATTTGAAGTAAGTGGGATTCAGGGACAAAGGGCGAGCAGGGGTAATTCAGGACAACAAGCTTGAATGTGGCTCGGCTGGCAGTGGACACTGCGGACCCGCACCAGCTCCTACATAAGTTGGCTGTGAAACAGCACAAATTAAAGAATGGGCAGAGACAAAGCGTGCATACAGCGTCACCTTTACGAGATAGGGGATAAAGCAAACAAGCTACTCGCATGGCTGGCGAAATGAGACGAAGGCCATAACTGGGTCCAGGTGATCCTAAACAGTCCAGGTACATGACAGACCACCAGTACAGCTATAGCAGAAACTTTTGCTAGCTACTATGAAAGTTTGTATTCCTCATCCACAGCCAGGGCAAGCATGGATTGCTCTGACTTGTTGAAGGATATCTCTCTTCCAACATTAACAGTGGAGGATCGTGAAACCCTGGATCAGGACCTGACGGTGGATGAACTGACCAGGGCTGCTCTCTCCCTGCAGTCTGGAAATGCAGCGGGCCCAATAGCCTACCAATAGAATTATACAAATGTCTGATAGATAACATTGGGGAGCATTTATTGCAAATGTTCCAAGCCGCTTGAAAAGAGGGGATTCTTCCCAAGGATCAACGTATGGCCACGATCGTACTAGTCCCTCAACAAGGAAAGCCTCCTAAGGACTGCAGCTCTTACAGGCCCATCTCACTGCTTAACTTTGAAGCCAAGGTCCTCACTAAGGCTTTAGCCTCTAGAGTGAGAGCAGTTATCTCTAAAATTGTGCACCCAGACCCGTTTGGCTTCATGCCACACAGGGGGACCAGACTCAATCTTTGTCACCTCTACGGCATCCTGCACTCCACCAACGACCCTGGCCATGACAATGCTGTGCTGCTATCCTTGGATGGCAGGATGGCATTCAACAGTGTGGAGTGGCCCTACTATTTGTTTGAGTCGCTAACCAGGTCTGACTTTGGCCCAAGGTTCCTCGAGTGGGTCAAACTTCTGTATAACGAGCTGCTGGCCTGGATGCACGTTAATAATACCAATAACGTGTTGCTAACATTTACCCTGCAGAAGTGCATGAGAGAGGGCGGCCTGCTGTCTCCTATGATTTTTGCACTGGTCCTTGTACCATTGGCTGCATAGGTTCGGCAGGACCCGCTCCTGTGGTGTATCTTAGTGGGACGAAAAATATCCCTTTATGCGGACGATGTGCTACTCTGTGACCAAGCTGGCACGGTCAACAGACCGGGTCCTACATATTTTTGGGATCTTAAGTGAGTACACTGTATACCACATTAATTTGGAGAAGTAGCTGGTCTTCCCTTTATCGGATGCAACAGTGTGGCTGCGTCGTCGGTGTGAGGCTCCACTGACGATTCAGGGCTTGGGCATCTACGTCACCAGGGACTCAGATGCATTTCTTGACAGGAATCTCCTTCCACAGCTGGAGTGTCTGGGTCGGGATGCCCCGCACTGCGGCACCTCCTGCTAACGATAATGGGACATTTTTAAAATGATGTCCATACCGCAGCTGTTGTACGTAATGGAAAATACTCCAGACAAGATCCCCCTAGAATATTTTCATAAGTTAGATAGCGAACTACGACAGTTACTGTGGGATGGGGGCACCTCCCGTATTGTCTTATGTATTGCAGAGAGGTGTGTACAAGGGCGGTTTGGCAGTCCCTAACATACTGCATTATTACTGGGCCTCACAACTGGTGACAATTTATGAATGGGCGTTCGCGTACAGAGGAACCAGCCTATAGAGTCAACAGGTTGACAGTGGGATGGGCTAGTTATCTAGTGACCCTACACCAAAAAATGACAGAGCAGGCATTGCCTACACAGGTGGACTTCAATTCACTGAAATGCCAGGGGAAGTGGAAGTGACATCACACGCCCTTTGACCTCCACTTTCACTCACACACATATTTACACATACACACAAATTCACACTTACGTGCATTCTCTCTCCCATACACTTACCACAAGCATGCACTCAGAACGCACACAACATACATTTAATAGCCTTTTTTGCTTAGCTCAGCTGCCATGGAAGGGCATATTGCAGCTAACTGTACTTCATTTTTATTACACTACTAGTGAGTAATATAATATTATTCGCTCTTAGTGTAATAACAAAATGACAGAAAACAAAGAGAGTGGGCCTCGACTGACATCCATGAGGAGTAGCTGCCATTGTGTTTCTGGCACTGTATTTGCCACTACTGATGCCAGGGGTCGCAAAGGCAATGAGAGTGGTAGCAAAGGGCAAGCCAGGGGTCGCAGCTGTGACCCACACATCCGCACAGTAGCGAGAACATGAAGGTAGTCCCCCAGATTTCTCAGGTGGGAGGGTAAACTCACGGACCTTACCCCACTATGGACTAGCAATTTGCTGTGGGAGGTGGTGGGCCTGCAGGGCTTTAGGAGATGGGCTCTGATCGGCCTTGGGCACTTAGGTGATATTTGGATGAACCAGACCTACATTACATTTGAAGTCTTACAAAAAAAGAATTTAGCATGGGCAGCTCTGAGAAATTTTGCTATTTGCAATTCGGACATGATCTGTGACTCACATTTACAATCAGCAGCCCCTCTCGAGAATAGACTGCTGACTGAACCCATGCAGGAGATGGCCATTTCCCTTAAAGGAAAATAATCAACAACTCCCCAGACCCGCTGGTAGACCTGAGGGCAGCATGGGTGAGATATCTGGGCCCGCTGGAGGATGAGGAGTGGAGTGAAGCGCTTCAGAGTCCTAGGGAGATGGCTATATGCACTTGTTTCAGGCTGATTCAACTAAAAGTACTCCATAGAACTTACTATTCACACACACTACTGCTCTGTATAGTAAAAGCCCAATCCCCATCGTGCCTCACAGGCTGTGGACAGGAGCGGACCTTTTTCCACATCCTGTGGAGCTGTCTACATATTCAACAATACTGGGAAGGGGTTCTGAGAATAATGTCCAGTGTCACATGGCTGGAGGTCCCACTGGAAGCAAAAGGGGTCTTGTTGAACATAAATGGGGAGTTATCATGGCCTAGGTGTCAACGAATCTGGTTGACATTGGTAGCAGCGGTTGTGAAGCTCAGTGTGGCAAGGGCCTGGGGATCGCCTACAGCACCGCAGGTCCAGGACTGGGAGGAAGATGTGGACTGGTGCCAAAGAGCAGAACATGTTGTGTACACCAGGAGGGACTGCCCGCAACAATGAGAGAAAATCTGGGAGCATGGGCAACTTTCAGGGAAGTGGGGTGATGGCCCAGGAACGGGGACAGTGTGTGATGGGCTATTATGACAATGTCTTAATAGTCTAGGACGATGATAACGATATCTGCTGTGGAACAATCCATCAACCTGTATTGTTAAAGTATGTCATGTGGTAGCTTACTATTTTGTGCAACAGTCTGATATCCTATTGCTTTTTGAGCGCTTCTTTAATAAAAAGATGTTTAAAAAAAAAATGACCCTTGGACTGTTTTCTTTCTTTGACAAAAATTACATAGGTACATAGGTAGCAAGTAATAGATGGGTCACCTAATTTTTGCATAGATTTCACAATCTGTTCCATGCATTGTAACCCTCCTGCAAAAATCTTTATGTAAAATGGGCTGAATTATAAGCAATATACATGGTGGGAAATTGATTTTTGTTTTGCCCATCTGCAAATGTTACTGTCATGGCCTTGAGGATTACATTTATTGCAACACCTCGGTTTGTTCTGCTGTCAGGAGAAACCAAAGTTCCTTATTATTGCTCTTTACACACAAGCGGTCAATCGTGGATTACTATTTCCCTGCCTCCTCTTAGAAGACACAAGAACATGTGTTTTTTTTTTTTTTTTTTTTTTTTTTAAATTAACAATATGTATTTGCAATGGGGTGTGTGGTTAGAGCTGGGCAATCAATACAGTAATGTCTGGAGCAGGCATTAAACATTCTTATGTATTTCCTACTAGAGTTTGTTTGACTTATTGTTTTCCAACGTGTCTGCAACAGACTGTAAACAAGCAGTTGCAATGCCAATAGGTCTGACGTAATCCGACAGACCTTTGGCTTTGCTAGTGCTTGGTTTGTCAAGGTGTTTGCATATTTTTGTTGTTGGTTAAGCTACTTGAACGTCATCAATCTTAAACAAAAATGGGCTAAACAAAAGCATGCATTGCCGTACTAGTCCCTGTCATGTAAAGGAACTACTTCGTGTGTGGACAGAAAACCTTTGCTCACAGTGGATTTGGCCTTTAGCTGACCCACTGCCCCATGCTACATGCTCTAGTGGCCAGAAGAAAAATGTGAATTGCTCAATAACAGACCAATGAATGACGAGGGCTGGCTGAAAGCTCCTATTAGTAAGTACAGTATAATTGTAGTAAACTCAAACGGTCTTGGCTAAAGCAAGACTTAAAACGCAAATATAGAACATAGATGGTGTCAAAAGTACGTTTGAACGATTGTGCCTCGAGTAAGCAGTTAATGCATGTTCACAGCAGCCCTAAGCTGGCTAGGTCTGCACAGCAGAGAACTTCCAAGGTAAACATGTCTGACTTAAGTCAGACGTTTACCCACTGGAGCATACAGTGGCTGCCATGCCTTACTACTTTCTTTCATTGTTGACGCACAGAAAGCGTGTCCTGTCTTCAAACTGACCAAATACCTATGTAAGTCTCAGTGCACAGAAAGCCATTAATGCATTTAAAATATTACAGATAGTGGGGATAAATGGATTTTCCCATACTTGTTGATAGCCCAGAACTCTGCTATCCTGCTCTTACATTGCCTGAAGAGTACAGATTTGATTTGTTATTTGTAAATTGCTGTGCCGCCTGCGGGTCTCTTGACGTTACTGAGAAATTGGTTTAATATGATAAATTGGCGCGTAATGTTGGAATAAATGTGTTTTGGGAAATTTTACAAATATCAAAAATGTGTTTTTGATTTATTGTGCTGTAAAAGGGAATCCCATAGTTTATGGGCTAATACAGAAAAGTCTCTCCTTCCCACAATGATCATTTGTACATCTTAATATAAATACCAATGTGTATGTTTTGAAAAGCTTCGAAAGGGTGCGATTGGGAAATATGCCTGGAGCTTTTTTTCAATAAGTTATGGTATGGAAGAATGTAAGGCTTTGCCTGTAATGCAGATTCATAACTTGTTATAGCTGTCGTGGTTTGTGTTTGCTTATGGGTGACATTTCCAGTGTTTACCGTGCTTATATGTGATATTTTTATGCATTAAGTGTGACACATTGAGGGACACTTTGTGTCGTGCACAAAGAATGTGATAAATTACCCAATTTTTAGGTCGAGCGTGCAAGCGCTTTGACCTGTTAGTATTGTGGGCTTTTAACCACGCCCATCACTTTCACTCTTTCGTGGACTTGCCCTTCAAAAATCCTTTCTCTTTAGTAAATGCTTTATGTTTGTCCCTCCTTGGGTAGGCTTTGGTACCGCCTTGCAGACTGACTCTGTTACATGGATAATTGCTAATATGTTTGACTGCGAGTGAACTTTTTGTGTCTCTCCCTCGGGCTCATGGCGGCCATGACACTTTGAATCGGGCTCACTTTTGTCAACTAATGTTTTACTTTTCATTTTCAATTTATGTGGCAAGAAAAGTCCAGTTAGGAATTTACAACGCCAATAGCTCTGTCCAGAGCAAATGTGAGACCGATTTCATTGCAAATGCTTATTTGTAGAGTAACTGTCTACAAATGGCCTCACAACAGGTGCAACAACCCTCAAATGTTTAAGCAAGATTAGTAACTTATTTCCCTGAATGTAAAATTGTCTTGGCTGACAATTCAAGGCTGGCCAAGGGAGCCAGTTACATAAGACACTGCCAATTGGAAGTTTACCTCCTCCAAAACCACTCCCTCACACCCAGTTAAACATACTGATTGATGGGAACCAACACTCCAGGGGGATGGAACTCCAGCAATGTCTTCCTGTGTGGCCTTTGTATCACCATCGGTTGTGGCTCATGGGTCGCAAAAGGGTCGGGGCAGCGTGCAGAGGGTTGGGGGGACATATTACATTATATAAAAATAAAAAAACACTTACCTTCGCCGCAGCCATGCCACTCCTCTGTTTAATCACCGAGCCGGGCAGGCACAGGCTCCCAGCCTGCCCTGCAGCCAATCCTGACACTGCTCAAAGCAGCATCAGGATTGGCTGGGGGCACTTCCAGGCAGACTAGGAGCCTGTGCAGGCTCTCTCCAGTCCAGCAACAGTGTTGCTGGGCTGGAGAGAGCCTACTGAGCATGTCTGTTTGACCGGCCCGAGACGGCCGGCCAAACACACATGCACTCTGAGGGAAGTGCTCTGTGCGCTTCCCTCAAGTACTTGTCACCCCAATGCCCCACCCCTTTTCAAGAAAACGATAATAAACACTGTTTATTTTCGTTTTCTTGAAAAGGTTTTGCAGCTGGCGCTGCTGGCAGAGGGCAACTTTCCTCCGCCCTAATGGAGGGGCCGCCCCTGGTCACCATTATGGAATGGCTACATAGGTGAGCTTTATTTAATAGCTGCCAATTGACCTCATATCGTGTGTTACCTTCAGTCGTACTAGGCTTTCAAGAACCAGCAGAGCATATTGCGTTGTGGGATTTCTAGTTTCACTTACCATTGCAAGAATGTGGTGATGGCAAAAAGGCAAGATTAGCTGAAGGTGTCACGCGAGTTAAAATAAATCTTTTTTAAGTTATGGGCCAGCAGAAGTGGAGGTAAAACTCCAACAGCCAATGCCACACAAAAAAGCATTATTTAATATAACGAGCAATTTTAGTGCTTTTTAGACAAATATAATACCAGCCTGGTGGGCAAACAGCATTAGAAAGTCATATTATGTGTGGAAACATCTATAACATGCTAATTGTGCTTTTGCTACATACTGCAATATTTTTGCTTAAAGTAGTTTACTGCCAGCATACAATCGCTGTGAGGCTTTGACCAGGGCGAAGATGTATAGTGAGGGCCACTGGAATTATAGGGCAGGGGAGCACCAAGTTATGTGGCAGGTTGACTAAATTATGCAGCAAGAAAATGCAAATTAAGTGGCTTAATGCAGCACAATCTTTGATACTACTTCATGATTTGGTAAATTTTATACTTGGTAATTCAGTCCGAGCAAAGATTTCACCCCTTTACTACCGGTTTAACAACCTTAAACAGAAATAAGCAACTGAGAGATGACTAGTTAACCTTTCTGAAGGGCTTTCCTCTGCACGTGAAGACATAGGCACATTTTTAGTGGTTTTTGATCCGTTTAAGGTAGAAACATTTTATGTTAAAATCTGCAAATTATGCAGGAGGCGATGGATTATGTGGCAAGTGCGGCAAATCCACAATTTTGTGAAAACAGCAGCCGCAGAATCCCATCATTCCAGTGGCCTTTTATGTAGTAGACTTTCCAGCATGTAGGACCACCTGAAGTGCTGGTTGCACAGCACTGAATCAAGTTATTAAAGTGCAGGCGAAAGCTGATAAGTGGGTGAGCATGCACTTACCTTCTCTCCAACTGTGAACCCGCCACCACACTAACCCACAGCGCCAGTGAAGGAATTGTTGCACAAGTACTTCTTAAGGTGTTCACTAACAGACATGTTGAAGAAACGGAGCCAGCTCAGCTCTCCCGTGTGTGTCCAGTCTCAGCAGGCACGATGTTCTGACAACAAGAATGAAAGTGATTTACGAACTATAATGCATGATGGAGTCATTCCGAATGGACTGCAGGTGGGAAGTAGCGTAGCATGCAAGCTGTTGCACGGAGTGAGTAGGAACAGCCGCTCGCAAGTAATTTCACAGGTGGTGGGAACTGGGGGCTGATAGTCATACAGTGTTTTTTCCAAAGAATATTTACTCTCCCCCATCCCTGGTAACATTTTCTTGGATTTTATTGTATGTCGCATTCACAGAGTACTAGCGTATATACCCTGTTGGAACTTCATATATCTGGGCTGGGGCAGAGGTTTCCTTTACCCATGCCGTCCCTTTATGATGCCGGATAATACGCAAGTTGTGGCCTCTGGGCAGTTTGAATATGTGATGTTGGTGATTAGATGTGCTGTGGGTTTGGGATCTCACAACCCTATCTGCAGTGGGGGCGCTTGGCTACAGCCGAGGAAGCGAGGATACAGGTGTATGAAGACTGAGAGCATGGGCTAGGACGAAGACTATCCTCCTCAGTTGAGTAAGCTTCATTAATACTTTCAATCAGTGCTTAATTTGTAAATAAAGAGGTGCCGGTGCTCAAAGCCCTTCTCTTAAACACGCGGCTGCTGTAATTAAATCTGCCAGCACTGAATACTGAGGCAGCGTAATCCTGAAGCCATCTCGGGCCTCTTCAATCCATTTAAGGGCACCCCCGCCCCTTAAACTCATCCTGCAGCTTTCTGCTTTCTCCCTTTATGACGCTTTTTAGTTTTTCCTTCTTCCTCCTTTCCCATATGTGGCTTTTGCTCCCAGCAAATGCTTGAGGCATAAGAATAAGCCCCGGCCCTCACAAATAAGTGCCGGTGCTCAGCACCGGAAACAACAAGCACAAATTAAGCACTGCTTTCAGGTGTTAGTAGCTAAACTGCGAAAGAGAGACTGAAAACCTCAGAGAGGGCTCTTCCGTTTGTCATTTCTTAGCATTTGTTAGCATGAACAGAAAAACAGGCTGAGGCACGTTACAATTACGCTAAAACTAATTTCACACATCTGCTGGCGTATCTAGGTTGTATTGGGATGGGTGTCCATAAATACTCTTAATAGGTGTTTTGTACTATCTTGGTGTATGGATATGGTGTGATTTTGTGGACACGCTGATGCTCATCCAAGTGGTACATCTAGTCAGTGCTGAATGTGTGTTTTGTGTTCTTTCTCATACGTTGTGGTGGATGTTTGTGTGTGTTGTCATCTAGTGGAAAGTTTGATCAGCGCACAATGACACCCAGCTATGTGGTGTCTGTCTGCTGTTTGGTTATACAGTGATCTGAATAATGCATTCCATAGTCTGTTGCTTTGGCGTTAAGTGCCTTTGGGTCACCACAGCAGTGAAGCTTTTCAGACCTTGACCTTGTATGATTCTACATTCCTCATCATTCTTGCCACCTGCCATTTATGTATTGTGCCGAAGAGCTGCATTGACAATTCCATTTCTTTCCCTTCACCTGGACTCATCTCTTTACATATTTGTAAAGGTCTTGACCCCGTTACAGGAGATGATTCACTGTCTCTGAATTCTCCTCCAACCCTTCATGGATGATTTGGAATATATACGTGGCTCTCTGGATCAAGCACAGCCTGATACTTCGGCGGGTGCATGCTGTGCTGGATGCAGAAGCTCATCAGAGGCTTCTACACCAGTGATTCATGGATTCCTGTATCTTTGTTCTCCTCTGAGCCTGCCTGCTCCTTTGGTCCATGGCCAGATACTTTATGGCCCATTTTTCATAGAATTCTCTGCCATTGAAACATCCTATTTCTGTTTCAGCACTTCAGTTATATAGATCTTCAGCAGGAATATGGCTAATGGGTGACCTTGGCCATCTGCTGGCCTTCATCATCACAGTAGGTGTCCGTATGCTGGCCTGAGGGGCTATACTGCGGCACCATTTCCTTTGGTTTCATACTGTAGTTTCAAAGGCAGCAAGCATCTCCAACTGGGGGGCGAGGGGGAATTAACCTTTTCCAATATTTTTATTTCATTTACCCCCTTTATTTTTCCAAGATCATTCAATGGGTGCTGTAATAATCAGATGGCCAGACCCGCTGTGTAATCCATGTGGGCGCACCAGCTCTGGAACCTTAAATGTCATGATTTATCCTCTTAAATGATTAAAGGGAGTGAACTGTCAATCTTTAAGGACCATGTACATTCCAGATATGGACAATGTCAGGCAGACCATTTAAGGCTGGTTTTCCCTTCCTCCCTACAGTATTTTTTAATTGGGAAAAAGTTTCTACAGATCATTCAAAGCTAGTGTCTCCCTGGTGATATATGTTTGCAGGGCCAGCTATTTTGTCCAGCCTTTTGCATCAGTTAGGGATCTGTTGGCTCGGTGTGTCTGTTCTATGACACTCCACGGCTGGCTGATCCTATCGCCTGCTTTCCTCCATTCTTCACTATGCGGAGGGTGTTAATGGGCATCAGGCAGTGAAGGCTCAGGTGATGTTAGCTGTTGCCCACTGAAAACAAATGTCCTTCGGGTTGTCTCTCCTTACATGTCAGATGTTTTCTTTTGACTTGTGGTTGCCTCTCCTTACCATGAAACACTTTGTCCGAGGTTGTGTGTCTGAGGTTGTGGACATGGGTACTGAGCATTTGAGTCTTCACTGAAGGTCCCTCTCAAAAAATACCTATGTTCTCTGAACTATCTCTATGTTGCTACGCCTAAGTCCCGTCCTCGTCACTGGGCTTTCTTCAAGCCTCTTGTACTGAAAAGTGTTTTAGCATGTGATTCAGATTCTGGACCTTGTCCTTGAAGAGCAATCCTGGTTTGTCAGTCTCTTTCCTCAGGATTTAGTTCTAATCAATGTTTACGGTTCGTATTAGTACTATTACGAATTTTGAAAACTTGAGTTCTGGTCATGCTAGAATTAATCTATTACCTGCAGGTCCCATGTAGAGGGGGATTAATTCAGTGAACTATGTTACAGGTACTCTAGGTTCTGAGATATGCTCGGTGGGAACGCACAAATGCCGTCCCACACAATATAAAATGTGTGGATAAACTGCTAATCTAAGATTTTAGAAAGATGGATTACAATCCCAGATTTTGCACTTTTACGAAAAATATGATTCAAGCCAAGTCAGTTTGTCTGCCCGTTCCCGATTCGTAGATATGTATGTTGTAAATCAAAGCATGTTCCCATGTGCAGCATAGATGTCATGTGATGTAGTGTCATAGTATTGTGGCTTTTGTCACTAATCATGTCCACCCCTGAGCTGTTCACTGCCCTGTTGCTATTTTATTTATTTTTATTTTTAAGAGTTTTCTATAGCGCTAGCAAGACCGAGAGGGTAACAGAGCGCTTTACAGCATGACAGGAAGTAAACATAAGAATAAACATGATAAACATAAGAATAAACATAAGAAACACAACAAGACAAGAGTCATTTTGTACAATGGGGGTACAAGTGGGTTCTCACGGATAGAAGGGTGGCAGTTCGGGGAAGGGGGGGTGGAGAGGGAGAGATTCTTATTACTGAGAGGGGTGGTTTAGGAGGAATTCTTTCAGTAGTTTCTTAAAGGACAGGTGGGAGGTGTTAGATCTGATGTGGATGGGTAAGGAGTTCCATATTCTCGGAGCGTTTAGAGAATGAGCATGATCGAGTTTTTTGCTTGTTGGGTTTCGGAAGGAGGAGGAGGAGAGAGTTTGTGCTTCTCAGAGATCTGGTTTGACCAGCTTTCACTAGCTTGTTAGCGAGGTATTCAGGTTTTCCAGTGTGAAGGGCTTTGTGTGTCAGGCAGGCAGTGCGGAACAGGCAGCGGGCCTCAATCGAGAGCCATTTCAGGTTCTTCAGGGCTGGGGAGATATGGTCAAATTTGTTCGTTCCTGTCACTAGTCTAGCTGCTGCATGAAGAGTGGACCTCATAGGGGCGAGTCGGGATTTGGCCGTGCCAGTGAGGATAGAGATCCCATAGTCTAGTCTTGAGAGTGCCAGTGCTTGAGTGGCCTGTTTGAGGTCATCGTGGGGTATGAAGGATTTGATTTTGTGAAGAAGTTTAAGGCTGCGGAAGGCATTATTAGCGTTTGACTTAATATGGTCCTGCAAGGTCAGGTTAGAGTCCAGAGAGATTCCCAGGGATTTGACCGTGGTAGATGGGGAGAGAGTGCAATTAAGGGCGTCAATAGATTTTAGCCATTCTTGCAGTTGAGGAAGCTGGTTAGATTTCGAGAGGAGGAGTATTTCCGTCTTTTCATGATTGAGTTTGAGGTGGTTATGAGAGGGCCAGCAAAGGGCTTCTTTAAGGGTATTTTTCAGGTGGTGGATGTCATCTAAGGAAGATAGTTCAATATAGAGTTGCGTGTCATCCGCATAGAGGTGGAAGGGGATATTAGCTCGGGTGAGGATAGTGGTAAGAGGGTCCATGTAGATGTTGAAGAGGGTTGGAGAGAGGACAGAACCCTGGGGGACCCCTCTGGTAATGGGGGAGGTGGGCGAGGTCGAGTTTAGAAGCTTTACTAGTTGTGTACGGTTTTGTAGGAAGGAGGAAAACCAGCGGAGGACAGTGCCTTCAATGCCTACTCTCTTTTGGAGGGAGTCGAGAAGGAGTTTATGGTCGACAGTGTCAAAGGCTGCTGTAAGATCAAGGAGAATGAGTAGGCAGGGTCTGTCAGAGTCAAGAGAGATGAGGAGGTCATCTACAATGTTGAGGATGGCGGATTCAGTGCTGCAGCCTTTCCTGAAGCCAGATTGAAGAGGGTTTAGGAGGCTGTTGGAGTCAATATGTTGGGTTAATTGTTGGAGAGCACATTTTTCGAGAATTTTGGCCAGGAAGGGAAGGTTGGAGACAGGTCTGTAGTTGTGGAGGTTGTTCGGGTCTGCTCCTGGTTTCTTCAAAATTGGCGTGATTTGGCCTAGTTTTAGGCAGTCAGGGAACACGCCAGTCTGAAGGGAGCTATTGATGATCATTGTCCAAGTAGGGGAGAGGGACTGGTGGAGTTTTTTTGCCAAGGAGGAAGGGAGGGGGTCAGCTAGGTGGGAGGAGGTTTTGGAGGAGGACATGAGTTTGGAGATGTCCGATACCAGGAGGGGTTGGAAAGAACTCCAGTTGGCAGGGGCCGGCCGATGCGACCGGATGGGGAGAGTGATCTCGGTTAGGGGGGAAGAGTTGTCAGAGGGGTATAGAGTGGGGGTAAGATTGACAGTGGATGGGAGGAGGGGCACAATGTTGGGGGGAGAGTCCCTTGCTAAAGAACGTTCAATCTCAGTGATTTTATCGTTGAAGAAGTTGGCAAAGTTAACGCAGGTGGTCTCAGTGGTGGGTAAGGGGTTGGGAGTAGGTTTGGTCGTTTGTTGTTTAATGATGTTAAAGAGCTCTTTCGGACGGTTTTTGGCTCTGTCAAGGGTATTCTGGAAGAAGGATCTTTTTTCATTATATATGTGTTTTTTGTACCTTCTCCGTGCACATCTGAGCTGATCTAAGTGGGTGGAGGAGGGGTCAGATCTCCAAAGTCTTTCCGTGGCTCTGAGTTGTCTTCTCTCAGAGTTGAGATCATTGTTGAACCAAGCTCTAGATGGGATATTTCGCAGTTTTTTCAGTTTTAGAGGGGCAAGCTGATCCAATATGGTAGTTATAGTTGAATTGTAGTGGGTGGTTAAGTCCGTCGTGGAGAGGATGGTCGAGGGGGGGGGAAGAAGAGAGGTGATTTTTTCTTCAAGGGTAGATAAGGGGATTTGGCTGACATTTCTTTTCCAACTAAAGGATTTTTGGGGATGGGGAGTGGGTTGGGGGATAAAGTTGAGATGGAAAAGGATGATGTGATGATCTGACCAGTCGACAGGAAGGATGTCAACGACCTTGAGGGAATCTTTATGTGCTATGATCGCATCTAGTATAGCACCTTTGCTGTGGGTTTGGCCCTTGCAGTGTTGAGAAAGGTTGTTGCTGTGAAGGAGGTCATGTAGGGATTGAATGAGTGCATTGTTCTCATCATTCCAGCGAAGGTTGAGATCGCCCAAGATGATAAAGTTGGGGTCAGAGAGGGAGCAGTGAGTTATTAGGTCAGCTAGGTGATCCGCAAAAGGTTGGGTATTACCCGGGGGGTGGTAGAGAAGGTGGAAGGACACCTTAGAGTTGGCGTTGGTCTTCAAGGAGGCGTTCAAGTGTTCACAGGAATTGAAAAGGAGAGTTTCTTTGAAATCAATTTCTATGGTATTTTTGTGAATGATGGCAATACCTCCCCCCCGTCGGTTCTTTCTCTCTTTGTTGTAGATAGAGTAGCCGGGAGGGACAAGGGTGTCCAGGATTGGTTGAGAGAGTTCAGTTAGCCAGGTCTCTGTGATGAAGGCAATGTCAATGTTATGGCTGAGGATAGCGTCAGCAAGATCCGTAGCGTGCTTGACTGCTGATCTACAGTTGATGAGCATGCAGTTGGTGCGAGGATGGATCTTAGGCTCGGGATTGGAAGGGAGAGGGGGGATAATGACGAGTTGGGCAGGGAGTCTGGGAGAGGGAGGTTGTATATGCTGTCTCCTGAGACCGGTGATGACTGGGATGTTGGAGGGGGGGGGCGGTGTGGGGAGGGGGGGGTTATAGGAGAGAGCGAGAATGGTGGCTTCCTTATGGGATAGAGGAGGGCTGGTTCTTCTAGGTCTCGGGGTGTTACGAGGAAGGGGAATAGAGGGCCAGTGGATGTACTGGGAAGAGTTGTTGGCCGATAGAAGCAAGAGTGACTGGGTCGGCACAGGGGGGAACAGTGAGTCAAGGCTTCTCGCTAGTTTGTTAATGCCTTGAGTGATGAGTTTTAGTTGGGATTCAAGGTTGGAGAGCCGTGAATTAATGTTGGTGGAGGGAGAGAAATTAGGGGTGAAGGAGTGGGAGGAAAAATTCTTCTTAGGAAGGGGCTGGGGGGATTGATTACGATGGGATATAGGATCATTGGGCAGAAGGTTAAGGGAGGCTGTTGAGGAGTGGGAGGAGTTAGAGTCGGAGTAAGGGTAAGGTGGGAAAGGGGAGGCAGGCTTGGTAAGAAAGTTACTACAGGTCAACAAGTTGGGTCTAGAGGAGATCCGGGGGAGAGGGTGGGAATGAGGGTCGATAGAGGGGGGGGAGTCGAAGGGGGGTTCGGGGAGAGGAGAGGTGATGTGGGGGAGGATCAGGGGAGTAGAGGAGGAGGAGATAGGGAGGGCGTAGTAACTGGGGGTATTGAGGTTGCGGGAGTAAGAGGCTTGATTAAGGTGAGAGGGGAAAGTGGGGATGGATGGGACAGACAGGGTGGGGTTGACGGCACTGGGAGCCGGGGGGGTGCAAGGGGTGGTGGTAAGGGGAGTAATGGGGGTGGGGAGGGGTGTCAAAGGGCTGGGGGTGGATTGGGGGGGAGGGAGTGTGGACTTAAGGGCAGGGAATAAGGATTCAAAGGCACAGAGGTTGGAGTCATTTGCTTGAATCATGATGGTTCCATTTCTGAAGATGGAGATGATGAGATTTCCCTGGAAAGCCGGGGAGCTGGAGATAGAGAGTTTGCAACCGTAAGGGATATTAGTAGACTTGAAGGGGTGGAGGTGAGTAGTGAGGAGGGTGTTCCATTTAGCCGGGCGTCTAGTGAAGAAGATGAGATCAGTCTTTTTCGGGCCTTTATGAGCAGTAAAATAGGTGTCCACGAGAAGCAGCTCTGGATATTGCCTGGAAAGTTTGCGTTTGAAGTTTTTCAGCGCAGAGGGGGAGAGGTGATTAGGGGGGGAAATGGAGAAGGAGTTGGGCCCATGGGGTTTGAGGAAGGGGGAAATGGAAGAGGAGTTGTATCCTGTGGGGGGCGACATCAGGAGGATGAGGACAACAGGAGGGCTACCCCAGGTTAGGGGTCTTCAGCGTCGGCACAGATGGTTGATGGGCAGCTCCTCATGGGTGAAGACCGGAGATGGGGGCACCTCCAAGGTTGGGCCAGGGAAGGGGCTTTAGTAGACCAGCCCAGGGTGGGGGCCTTTAGGGGCGGTGTAGTCAGGCGGCTCTTCGCGGGTCAGAGTCGGGGAGGAGATTCCTTAACCGTTGGAGCCAGAGATGAGACTCCGGGAGGTGGGAGTCCGGTCCTGCCTTAGACCCAGGCTGTTCAGGGCGGGCAGAACGCCCGTAGCCCGGCAGTGGGATCAGGGACGCAGAAGAATGCCCAATTGCCGTCTCAGTACATAAGGCGGTCGGGTAGGATCCCACGAGCATGAGCTGGCGAAAACAGCTCCTCAGAGGACGGGGCGAGAGCGGAGACTTAGACCAGTCTGACTCACCCGGCGGGACCAAAGACACTGAAAAGGATGCCCTCAGCTGCCAAAGAGCAAAGACAGATCAACTGCGGAGGGAGACAAGGCTCTGGGAGAGCGGAGATCAGGTCCAGCATCAGTCTCATCCAGTGGGAGCAAAGATGGTGAGAAATGGTCCCCAGAGGGAAGGAGGAGAATCAAGACTTACATAAAAAAAGAATGATCCCAACCCTCAAGAGCTTCTCGAGGTGCGTCCGTCGTGGCGGCCATCTTGTTAAAGCTGCCAGGATCAGCAGTGAAAATCATATACCCAGGGGGGGGCACCCCAAAGGGCAAGGGGCTGACAGAGGGCCGGAAGGAGAGGCAGCTCGAAGTTGAAGGGAAACAGCGCCAGGGCGATATCGAGATTACAAGCCCGAAGGAGCAGCCTTCCTCTCTGGCTGCCAGGAGAAGATGCAGAGCAGTCCTCCGCCCTCCCCTGAACGGCGGCTCACGGAGACCCGCGGCGGGTCTTCCACACCACCAGGACTCAGGGCCAGCAACAGCTTCAGTGCCCTGCTGGATCCAGGGACCTACGGCCCCAAGCAAAGGGGTGCCACCCCAGGACTGAAAGGACTGGAGATCCGGAGAGGCTTTCCCAGAAAACCCAGCCCTCCCTCTGGCCGTACCAGGGACAAAGGACTGAACCTGAATCACTCCCCGATGTTCAACTGTGTCTGGTGCCTACCTCGGCCAGATGGATGGAGGCTGCGTGCGAATGTCGGGTCCCGGCACAATCCCGGATGACCGACTGCTCCAGGAGAGGACGCTTCCTCACGTTTCCTCTGATGCGATCCGAAACTTCGGAACGGCGCACAAGGACCAGGCTCAACGTCGGGGGCGCTGCTCTCTTCGCTGCAGGAGACCGGGCTCTCCGTCGGGAGCGCTGCTCCCCTTGTCACAGGAGACCGGGCTCTCTGTCGGGAGCGCTGTTCCCCACGTCACGGGGACCGGGCTCACCGTCGGGAGCGCTGTTCCCCTCGTCGCGGGAGACCGGGCTCACTGTCTGGAGCACTGCTCCCTTCGCCGCGGGGACAGGGCTCACCGTCGGGAGCGCTGTTCGCCTCGTCGCGGGGACCGGGCTCACCGTCGGGAGCGCTGTTCCCCTCGTCGCGGGAGACCGGGCTCTCTGTCTGGAGCACTGCTCCCTTCGCCGCGGGGCCTGGGCTCACCGTCGGGAGCGCTGTTCGCCTCGTCGCGGGGACCGGGCTCACCGTCGGGAGCGCTGTTCGCCTCGTCGCGGGGACCGGGCTCACCGTCAGGAGCGCTGTTCCCCCCGTCGCGGGAGACCGGGCTCTCCGTCGGGAGCGCTGCTCCCCTCGCCGCGGGGGACCGGGCTCGACCGTCGGGCGCGCTGATTCCCTCGTCGCGGGAGACCAGGCTCACCGACGGGAGCGCTGCTCTCGGGATCTCCGTCGGGAGCGATGAAGCTGAGAAACGGACGCCGGTCAGGGGAAAAATCGGGATTTACACAAAAGAGTGATCCCGTCCCTCAGGAGCTTCTCAAGGAGCATCCGTCGCGGCGGCCATTATTGTGGCTTTTGTCACTAATCATGTCCACCCCTGAGCTGTTCACTGCCCTGTTGCTATGTGCGGTATTTACAGTAGTAATGCTTAATTTACAAATAAATGCATATATTTGCACATGCTGCCTTTTGGTGTTGCTACTTTTCTTAAATATGCACTACTTTCTGCGGACTATATGAAATATTTCTTGGGTAAAGGTCGCTATAGCTAGGTTCAGATTTTACACACACAAAACCATAGAAATTCAACAGTTATAGTTATCTCAAGTAACTATAACTCATGCCCTAAAGTAACTATAACTCGTGCGCCTACCATGCACAGTTTTCTCATCAATAATTTCACTGCAAATGTTGTAGTGATATTATTAATGAAGTCATAGAAGATGTCATCGATGATGTAATATGTGGGATAATTAGAAGTGCATGGCGAGGGCGCAGGTTATAGTTACTTGAGATAACTAGAACTGCTGATTTTCTGTGGTTTTGTGTTTGTAAAACTTGAACCTAACTATAAACTTCCCTGTAACCTTTGCTTTTTTCAGTGAATTCCTACGGATTTATTACATTTTATTTCCTAACTATAACGTCCCTATAACCTTTGTTTAATTCAGTGAATTTCTACATTTTTGATCCTATTGCCTAATTATAATGCCCCTATAATCTGGGTGTGAGTGTGCGAGTCTCTGGTGGACGTGTGAGTGGGTCTGAGTGTGTGTGTGACTTGTTTTGTGGGTCTGTGAGTGGCTGTGTTGGCCTATGAGTGGGTGTGTGGGTCTATGAGTGGGCGTGAGTGGTTGTGTAAGTGGTTGGGTGAGTTCATGTGTGAGTGCCTGTGGGGGTCTGTGAGTGGGTGTTTGAGTGGTTGTCTGGGTGCGTAATTGGGTGTGTGAGTAGGCAAGGTGGTCTGTGAGTGAGTATCTGTGTTTTTTTTTATTTGAAGTCTGGCTCCCCGCATCCTTGAACGTGTCAAAATAAAATGGTTTTGGACTATTTCTTGCAGATGAGGGGTCCCCCACAGAGCCCACATCAGTCCCATGGGGTCAGGGTACCTCTATCCTGACCCCTTCTATCACTTTTAAATTTCAGTTTCATGCTGGGTACAGAGTCCTGATGAGCAAAATGGTGACTGCAACTTTCTACTCAGGTTGCAGCCAGCCAGTCAGGGCATTGTTGTTGACATGTGGATAACTGAATCAACACGGCTCCACGAAGGATCTGCAGCAGATCCACATCTCAAGATACACATAAATCTTTTTACTTTACTAGTGGCAAAAGTACTGAGCAGATTTACACCGAATTACAAAAAGAGATCTTTCTGAACTAAGTTATAGCTTTCTGCCAAATCTTATTTTAGCATGTCCAGTTGTTGATCCAAACATCTGCAACGTTTCTGAAAGCTGCACCTATGGCTGGCAGTGCAGTAACCCTCAAATAGAATAAGGCTTAAAAAAATGTTTTTGACATCGAAATTCGGAAATGAGGATCTTCATATATACTAACATTAGCCCCTTTGCTGCCAGGCCTATTCCCCCTCAGGTGCCAAGCCTTTTGGCTATTTGGGGCAGTTCGCGCTTAGGCCCTTGTAACTTTTTGTCCACATAAGATACCTATGCCAAATTTGCGTCGTCCTTTTTTTTTCCAACATCTTAGGGATTTTAGAGGTACCCAGACTTTGTGGGTTCCTCTGAAGGAGACCAAGAAATTAGCCAAAATACGTTTTTTTTTTTGTTTTGTTTTTTTTTTTAAATGGAAAAAAGGGGCTGCAGAAGAAGGCTTGTGTTTTTCCCCTCAAAATGGCATCAACAAAGGGTTTGTGGTGCTAAACTCACCAGCTTCCCAGCTTTCAGGAACAGGCAGACTTGAATCAGAAAACTCAATTTTTCAACACAATTTTGGCATTTTGTTTTCACATACCCCATTTTTACTATTTTTTGTGCTTTCAGCCTCCTTCCACTTAGTGACAGAAATGGGTGTGAAACCAGTGCTGGATCCCAGAAAGCTAAACATTTATGAAAAGTAGACTAAATTCTTGATTCAGCAAGGGGTAATTAGTGTAGATCCTACAAGTGTTACCTACAGAACATAACAGCTGAAACAAAACATATTGAAATTGAGGTAAAAAAAACAGCCAATTTTCTCCACTTTTTACTCTAACTTTTTCCTGTGATCACAGATTTTTTAAACCACAATTCCATTACATCTGCTGGACTCTTCTGGTTGCAGGATGTGTAGAGCTTGTAGGTTCATCAAGAACCCTAGGTACCCAGAGCCAATAAATGAGCTTCACCTTGCAATGGGTTTTCATTCTACACCGGGTATACAGCAATTCATTTGCTGAAATATAAAAAGTGAAAAATAGGTATCAAGAAAACCTTTGTATTTTCAAAATGGGCACAAGATAAGGTGATGAGAAGCAGTGAGTATTTGCACATCTCTGAATTACGGGGTGCCCATACTAGCATGTGAGTTATAGGGCATTTCTCAAATAAACGTCTTTTTTACACACTGTCTTTCATTTTGAAGGGAAAAAAAATGCAGAAAAAGACAAGGGGCAATAACACTTGTTTTGCTATTCTGTGTTCCCCCAAGTCTCCCGATAAAAATGATACCTCACTTGCGTGGGTAGGCCTAATGCTCCCAACAGGAAACACAACATGGACACATCACATTTTTACAGTGAAATATGACATGTTTTTTGCAAAGTGGCTAGCTGTAGATTTTGGCCTCTAGCTCAGCCAGCACCTAGGGAAACCTACCAAACCTGCACGTTTTTGAAAGCTAGACACCTAGGGGAATCCAAGATGGGGTGACTTGTGGGGCTCTCACCAGGTTCTGTTACCCAGAATCCTTTGCAAACCTCAACATTTGGCCAAAAAAACACGTTTTCCTCTCATTACGGTGACAAAGTTCTGGAATCTGAGAGGAGCCACAAATTTCCTTCCACCCAGCATTCTCCCATGTCTTCCGTTAAAAATGGTACCTCACTTGTGTGGGTAGGCCTAGTGCTTGTGAAAAGAAATGTCCCAAAACACTATCTGGACACATAAAAATTATCAAATACGAAACTACCTGTTTTTGGGGGGGAGGTGGGAGGCACCTGCGTTTTTGGTACTGGGCTCAGCAGCCATCTAGGGAAACCTACCAAACCCAGACATTTTTGAAAACTAGACACCCAGGGGAGTCCTGGGAGGTGTGACTTGCGTGGATCCCCCAATGTTTTCTTACTCAGAATCCTCAGCAAACCTCAAATTTAGCTAAAAAATCACTTTTTCCCCACATTTGTGTGTGGGATCACCGCACCGGGACAAATTTCCTACCACCCAACATTCCCCTCAGTCTCCCAGTAAAAATGATACCTCACTTGAGTAGGTGGGCCAAGTGCCTGTGACAGGGAAGACCCAAAAACATGTTGAAATTGAGGGAGAACCAAAGCGGGTCCAAAAGGGCAGTTTGAAAAAAAACATTTTTAGGCTGACGAGTGCAGCAGAATTTTTATCGGTATAGATGAGACACTGTTGGGTGGTAGGAATTTTGTGGATTCCTGCAGATTCCGGAAGGTTCCATCCCAAAAATGTGGGGAAAATGTGTGATTTCCAGCAAAGTTGGAGTTTTGCAGGGCAATGTGGGTAAGAAAATGGTGAGGGTGCATGTGAAGCACACCACCCTGGAATCAACCAGATGTTTAGTTTTCAGATGTGTCTGGGTCTTGTGGATTTTTC
Organism: Pleurodeles waltl; assembly: GCF_031143425.1. Classification (NCBI taxonomy): domain Eukaryota; kingdom Metazoa; phylum Chordata; class Amphibia; order Caudata; family Salamandridae; genus Pleurodeles; species Pleurodeles waltl. The sequence goes on from NC_090442.1 coordinate 241,358,640, forward strand.
TATATGGCAGCGTCCCAAAGTCAAAAAAGTGCAGCCCTCACCATTCCCAAGTGGGACGATTTTGAGAGTTACCAAGCTCTCATGGTCCAAATGTAAAACCAAAACAAAATAATCAAATGTCCTCTTGCTTGCCGTGGGATAAGATGTTTTAGTGTGCGGGGGAAGAACTGAAAGATCCATACTGGTTGGTAGCCACCACCCCATTATTTTTTATTTTATTTTTTTATTCCATTGCATCTAGTAGACTTTCTGCGGGTAATTGCTCCATCTGCCACTGGTGGGCAGAAAAACTTTGGCCCAATTTATTTTGAAAAAAAATCTTCCCTGGTCTCTGGTGGGCTTTCTGCCCACCTTGGGGGCAGATGGGCCTTCCAAAAATAGGCTGATATGCCCCCAGGGGCAGATATGGCCAACAGTAATGTGCCACCATGGGGAGCAACCCTTGCCTAAGGGGCAGCCCCCCCAAACAAAACACACACACCAATCCCTGGTGTCTAGTGGTTTCTGCCCCCCTTGGGGGCAGATTGGTCTATCAAAACTAGGCTGATCTGCCCCCAAAGGGGACAGAAATGGCCTTAATACAATTTGCACCCTGGGGAGCGACCCTTGCCTAAGGGGTCGCTCCCCACACATAAATGAAAAAGAAAACAAAATTATCCCTTGTGTCTAGGGGTTTTCTGCCCCATCCTGGAGACAGATCGGCCTAATTATATTAGGCCGATCTGCCCACAGGGGAGGCAAAAATGGCCTGAAAACAATTTGGTCGCTCCCCACACATAAATGAAAAAGAAAAACAAAAGAAATTATCCCTGGTGTCTAGGGGTTTTCTGCCCCACCCTATGTGCAGATTGGCCTAATTATATTAGACCGATCTGCCTCCAGAGGGGGCAGAAATAGCCTAAAAATGATTTGCCCCCTGGGGAGCGGCCCTTACCCAAGGGGCTGCTCCCCTCATGTCCATTTCACACACAAAAAAGTTCCCTGGTGTCTAGTGGACATTTCTGCTGCGGGCAGCAGAAATGCTTGCATAGACATGAAGGGAAAGGCCTTTCCTTTCCTTTCATGCCTCTGCCAGCACCCTCCTCCCTAGTGGAAGAGAGATGCTTTTGCATTTCTCTTCCGCATCGCTCTGGAAGCATGCTTCCAGCGCAATGAGAGGTGACCTCTGATGAGGTCAACACGCTATTGCGTGCTGACATCATCAGTTGTCACTGGGTGAGTCGGGGTGGAATGGGAAGCGATTCCCCTTCCAGCCCTGACCTGGGGGGTGGCCCTCGGGGGGAGCACTAGGACTTCCCCCGAGGGCCGGTAACTGAATGTACTGGTTACGTCCGTGGCACCTGAGAGGCGCAGCCACAGACGTAACCATTACGTCCGTGGCCAGCAAGGGGATAATATGTGCAGTTTTGTTGTACCTTTGTTGCTTTTCTGCCAGCTTTGGTTGTTGTACATAAAAACTACTACTACTACAAACCCTAAGGAATTATTTTTTTTAGACGAAACACATGTTGGCTGTACAGTATAATTGGACCACATATAAGAAATGATCAACTATTGTCTATGGTGTCTTCCATTACCTGAACTATTCATACGCTGACCTAAATTATGGACATTTGGTACACTATTGTCATACTCTGAGCATTTTTTTTTTGATCATGATATGATTTGTGATCTTTGTTCTGTTTCATGTATTTCTTTGAACTAAATTATTGGAATAAATGTTGTTAAACTTTTTGTAATCAAACAATATTTGGTCGATTTGTTTAAGTGGAGTGCTCCAGCTAACTACAGACATTGTTTTAACGTAAGTTAAAATCTTACCACCTTCTTCTGATATAATTCCACTTTAACCATTAGTTTTTTCTCAGTGAATTTTTACGTTTTTTATGTGACATTATATCATATTACCATTTGTTTGTGCCCATCCCTCACATGGGGGGATGCTTTGCCCGCCCTTAAAGGCTAGAAGGTCAGTGTACCCTACTGTGCCCCCAATACCTTTTCTTTTCAAATTGCTTGCAACCAATCAGATTGTTCCAGTTTTCCAATTTGAGTCCTGCTGGAGTGTTGTAGGATCAACTCTCAATATATCTATAAGTTTTGAAACTCAATTGCTCAAAATCTACTGAAAGGCTTTGCACCACATCAGAGAAAGCATGCTTTCTGGGTAAAGATATAGCTTTCTGTCAAATATGGTGTAATTCTATTCAGCTATTAGGCTATATCCTTGTCTAATATTTCCTATGGAAAATGCATTGGGAAAAGTGTTTTGAGGTCCCCCTTTTTTTCTTGGCCCCCTGCTTGACGGTTAACCCTTAACCTTTGAAGGAGGAGCTTAGGTTCATTGTCACTTTGTCTTGGAAAGTTTTGTGAAGAATCTTCTAAAGCGCCAAAGTTATTAGCAAAACAAAAATCTCTCTTCCTTTGGTAGCACAGGAGCAACCACCACTGTGTAATGTATATATGCGTGTGTGTATGTGTGTGTGTGTGTATATATATATGTGTATATATATATATATATATATATATATATATATATATATATATATATATAATTTAAGCATTTCCTCGCCTCTATTTCTTTTAAATTTTAGTTAAAAAGCTGGCTACTCAACTGGGAAGTAACCTTTTTGGGCTGTGCACAAGACGAGTCGAGTGGTAATTATGCTACTCACTGTAGTTCTATAGTTAGGTTTAAAATAATATGGTGTTAAACTTTAACACAAGGCGCAGCAAAAACAGTTACTATAGGCAAAAATAACTTAATGCCCTATTTAAATCTCATATTTCAGTCTGGGGCAGTAGTCCAGTAGTTTCAATTCAGGCACAAAAGCTGAGGTTTCACCAGAATGGGGATTATAACTTTTGGACAAATTCTGCACTCCCTCTAAAGTCCCTCACGAAATTTCATGGTGAACCTGAATGAATTTGTGCCGAACAAATACCACACATTTTGGGTTTTTGTTGCTGAGAATTAGGGAAACATGCTGTATTACTGTGTTGGCCGTCCCTTTTGATGTGTACATCATGGACTGAGTACATAATATCACTCCCTAAAAATCCCACACCAATGGGTATCAGTATGATGTACCAGGTGCGATATTACCTCACAAAATACCACAGCACTCCGAGTGGGATCCTAATCTTAAAAACTTGGACCTCACCTGGTGAAGTGTAGTTTGCTTTGAGGTTGATGACACTCCATTTACTCCAAGGTCTAAATGACCCCCTTTGTGTAGCATGTGGAGAAGTGTGGCTCAATGGTTAGAGGTGGAGAAGTGTGGCTCAATGGTTAGAGCGGCAGACCCTGAAGCAGAGATCTGGCTCAAGACCAGGGTTCAAGTCCCGCTTCGGCAGGTCTTGGGCTCAATTCCCCTTGACCAGATAATTCTCGCCTCGGTGCCTAATCTAATTCATGGGTCCCACTCTGCAACTCTGGGCAATAGCTTGCTTAATCTCCACAACGGCCCCAACAGCGCTTGGATGCCTGGCTTCACCCTGGGGGTGCTCAGGAGTGGGCGCCTCACAGGGAAAAGCCAGGAGGGGTTCCATAGCGGTATGAGTACAGCGCCTTGAGACCCTAACGGGTGAGTAGTGCGCTATACAAGTGCTAATTTACATTTACATTTACATGTTTTCCCCCTTGCTAGAAGGCCTGAAAAGTAATGCTGTCGTAGGCTGCAAGGCACACACACTAACACAAGTGTGGCATGCACACTCACTTCCATTGAGCCGCCACTTGACTGTCTGCCATGCCGGAGTGGAGCAAGGAAAGCACCTGCCAGGCAGTGCAGCCAGTGCCAGACCCCGCGCGCCCCTTCACTTGAGATTTGAAAACGAGGACAGAGCCCAAGTACAAAGGGTGCGTGTGTTGCCCAATCGGCAGTAGTCACCGACGCCTCTGCCAATCGTCTGGCCGAAGTGCGGTTACCATGGCGGCTGCCATCTGCTCCCTCCCTCTAGGAATGTGATTATCCACGCTGTGCCGGGAGAGGCGCGTGGGCTGCGGGGAACCATCCGCAGTGAAGTGTGCTCGCGCCAGCCGTTCCCGGGCTGCCTGACGGAGGGAACACTTGCACGGGGACCTGCTGCTGACTCCAAGCCAAGGGTCGACGGGGAGATGCTTCTCGGATCCGCGAGGTCAGTGCACCCCGGGAAAGGAAGCAGCTGCTTTTTCGTAAGAGATGAAGATGTGCAGTTCTGTAAATAAAGTACTGCATGCAGCGCAAGAGAGGATGGGCACTGCATTGGCTTTTGGACTGTATTTGACAGGGCTTGTTTTTGTCTGAACTCTGGGGTGTCATTAGTCGGGGCACACGGGCCGATCTGGGGGCTGCAGCGGGAAGGGACGCGGAGTTTTCATTGTGTCAGTAGGAGGCATTCTCCAGTAATCCAGGACACGGCTCCCCTGAGACAGCCCTGGTTGGGGGCCGCTTCTCATGTCCTGTGCTGCCCCAGTTCTCTGCGACAGCCTCGTTGCTCTGCTGTGAGTTAAAACCCCCGCAGATCTCCCCTTCGCATCGCTGTCTGTGCTGCTGGCAGCTTGTTTTCTATTTCTTGAGTTTTCCATCAGTGTCTTCACTGATGACGAAAGTAGTGCTTGTTCTCAAGCTCATTTTGTAAGGGTCCTGTTGTTTTCGTTTTTCGACGCGAACAGTGGTTTCAGTGAGCTATGGCACTTAGTTTGGAGGTTGGTGTTGCGTTGTGAATTTTACCCTGCCTGATGACAGCAGTGGTTTGTCACAGTGACTTCTTTTTCCAAAGCTTGCGATACTTTCTCTTCCTCTGGCGGTGGAACTCTCTTGAACATTAACTTTTTTTTAGCTATTTATTCGCAAGTCAAGCCACGTAATACTGACTTTTTAATATTTATTTGGAGTGGGGGGGGGATGCAGCGGGGATAAGAGTGTGCAAGTGAACCACTGCACTGTCAGTAGTGGCTCAGCTATTGGAGTGGGGGGAGGGGGCGTCGGTTGGTATTTGCCAAGAGTGTAGAGATCTGGGGTCTCCAATTATTAAGCGGTTGTATTTACTGTTTTTCAACCTAGCAGCTCTTTCATTTAATTAGAGACGCATTTGCTGCAATAAAATTAGCAAAATCAAAAACTTTCCATTGAGTAAAAAGAAGATATATGTATATTACACTTTACATGCTGATTTGCATTTATGATTTATAACAAAAACGGTAATGGATGGAATATTGCACTCTGTGCATCTGTGTGTGTGTGTGAGTATATGTGTGCCTATAGATAGGTAGGCACAGACACACGTGTAGCGTGTAATATGGCATTGATTACTATTCAGTGTATAAAGACTCCATGATTCACAAGAGTGGGGTTGGTTGTGATGCCGCAGCCCTCCCCTCCTTCAACATTGATAATAACCTTGTCACAATCTGCTGATATGGTTTGTGACCTGGTATTTTTCACGTGCATTGTTTGTAAACACTGCATTGACTCAAACCAAGATGCGAGAGTTTACATTTTTTGCCGAAGGGTTAGATCAGTTTGAATAGGCCTCATCGCTATTGGCAGCATTTCCTCGTTCAGCTTTGCTGTGGGAATAACACGGAATGGGATCTGGGTCCTGTAGCAATGAACGCCTGGATGTGCGTGTTCAGTACCTTTGCTCTATACTCCATGTGTTATTGGACCGCACCGTGGCGTGGCATATAGTTTGTGTGCGGTGAAGCGGGCCTTGGGGGAGGGAGAGGGGAGATGGGGCTCCTCGGTGTCCTTTGTCAGCCCTCCGCCATTCATCCAATGGACGGCTTCCGCGGCGCTCGATGGGGAAGAGCCGGCTAAGATGCCCGAAGAGCGGAAATCTTAGGGTAATGGCCTCTCACTCGGCTGCACAGATGGCACATGCTTCTAGGCACTGCTGTTCAGCACTGCGCAATACGTGAAAAATTAAGCGGCTTCTCGTTTTGTTTCGTATTGTTTTTTTCCCAAAATACGGTTTTAATGACTCTCTGCTTTGCGAGCTGGTGCACATGAAGTCTGCTGCCCCTTAATGCCTGTCAGCTAATAGAATGTCCTCCAAATTAACGCTTCACCAGCGCACGTTTTTTTTGTTCTCTGCCAGAAAAAGTATAGCGCTGCAACACAGCGCGCATTTGTTTCCTATTATGATGCACCAGAGGAGGCCAGCCTCCCACGATTTTATCCTGAAGGGCCGTCCTTTATAATTATATGTAATTGTGTGCAGATTGGAGACACCGTTAGTTGCGGGTTCTGGATGCATTAGTACGGACATGCTGCTGGCAAACACAGAATAATGGGTACCCACAATCTTCATTTCAGAGGCATTTATTTTTTTCAAAAGGCCCCCGCCGCCTTTTATTCCTCACATTCTTTGGAATGCAGGTCACCAGAAACCTAGTCATAGTCTCCGATGGCAGTTAAATAGCTTACTTCACAGTCGAATGTAGACTGCTCTAAGAGAAGTGGGAAACAGTGCTTCCATTTTAATAAATCAAAAACAGGTCTCATCAAATCTATTGTCAGTTTCAGTCAAACATGGCTTGTTAAAGGAAGTGCAGAATTAGGGTGCAAAGATAATGTATGCCCCAGAGGTGATGATCTATGGAGTGCTAAAGCCCTAATATGACCACCAAGCGCGTTTTTAAAGATAGCTTTTGAATTTGTTTCCGATAATTGGATGTTATACGAATGGGCACTTCTTAGGTCGTTGGGTTTAGGCACTGAAAATGTGCAGTAAGTTAAAAGTTAGACAATTTATGGATCCTCCCTATACTTCTTGAGAAATTGCCCAAATCTAACTCTTCGAAAATGAGAAATAGTTACATATATACTTGGCATTCATGCCTTGAAGTTGTATTTGCAGAGTCTGGATACCTGCTGAGCTGGGAATAGAAAACATTTACTCTGACGGCTACCTGGTGTCGGGAGGGACTAGTGAAGCAAGCCCAGGCCAAAGGCACATGCCTGGTAGATGACAGCAAGAAAGTTCAATGTTCAGATTTAAAGATTTCTTCAACTGACCTCACTACCTACCCTCGTACTCCCAAGAACTGCATCAAGTCCAGGCTTCCTGCATTAAATAATTGTTTGCCTCCCTTGCTGCGTTGGGAACTCTGACAGTGATAGGGCAGGGTGTAGGTGAATTTTCAGTCTCTTTAGGACTTTCAGATCTGGGGTCTTCATTATCAAGAGGAGCAGATTATTCTTGAATTGTGGCACTACTGTTTACATAGCTCTTCGCCTCACTTCCCCCTACAAATTCCTTAGAAAAGACTGTACACATCCACGGCTGGCCTACTCAGAGCCCTATTAAGGACCTACCAGAATGTGGTGTGTTCACTGCTCTGGTCCTCTCTGGTGCTAGATTTACTGCATATGCACAAGCCGTCTGAACGTCATTCTTAATTTAACAGGGAGCCAATACAAAGGGTGCAAATTGGGGAAAATGTAAAGGTGTTAGCTGCATGACCTTGGATCTTTTGCATCCAGTTTTATTTATTCATTTACGATTTTTAATAGCTCATCTTTACCTAATAAGATGTACAGTCCAGTTTACAAGTAACTAGAGAAATATAAGCCAGAGTAAGGGACAATACATTAGAGACATGTGGCAAAGGGGAAATACTAGGCTAAAGGGATGAAAATTAATTCAGTTGGACCCGTAACATGTAGTTTTTTAGAAGCGTCCTGAAGGATAGCAGCCCTTGTTAAGTCTTATGTGAGGGGGAGAGTTCCTAAGACAGGAGCAGCGCACAATAATACTTGTGTTTGAGTTGAGGCGATGTTCCAGACAGTGTTTGTAGGAGTGAGTTCTTGGTCCTGAGACTTCTCTCTCTGCCTGAGATGGGAAGATGTGCAGCATGGCGGTATCCTGAGATGGATGGACGATGTGTGAGATAGCCAGTCAACGTGTTTCACAGAGACTCCATTTGCTGAGTAGTTTATGAGCCTATATTGGCCCAGACAGAAGTTTCCCTTACCTGTTCCTGAAGGAAAGGGTCAAGTTTGCATTGGTTACCAAAGGATAAATGGCAGTCAAACAAGAATTCGTGGTATTTCCACTTTCCTGACCAAGGGTTTCTACTTTTCTTCCAGTAGTTAGCTGGTCATTGAGAAGTTAATCTTACTCATAGCTTGACACAAGACTACTACCATCAGCTCAGTTATGAAGTGTAAGAGCCAGCGAATAATGAGTCATCCAAGCCTGACTGGTATTTACGTGTTGATAAAGCTATCTGATATCCTCAATAACATTGCCCAAATGGGAAAGAAAAGCTGGCTATTATTGGCACACATTTGAAAATCACTTCTTCATCCAAGTTTGTTTAGGATCCCATGCAACAGCTGCCTGGAGGTTGTAAGCGGGATAGGTCATCACAGGTACTACAAATCACCAGGGAGCAAGGGTTCAGCATTTCCCACACTGCATCTGAGTGCGGTCTGCAGTCTAACATCCATACCACTCTCATCAGCTCATCAGCTTGACTAGGAACGTGCCATGCTCTATGCTATCAAATGCGGGGGTGGAGAAGTCCAGTAGCAGCAATGACTCAACTAAGAGGCTATCCGCCAGCCAGAGCAACCGTTCCCCAATCCCCCAAACTGCAGATTCTGTCCTCCTGCCTGGGGAATTCAGACGGTCTAGCCAGTGCAAGTGATGTTCTGTAAGATGCTAGGGAAGCTTTGAGGATGCTAGTTTTGCAAGAAGTGGAGCTCCCAGCAGTGCTGTGGTAGTTGGCCATATCCACAGGGTGCAGAGAACATTTCCTCAGCGGTGGGGTAAGAATAGTAAAAGAAGCTCACACTTGATTATGCATCCTATTCCGGACTTGTTGAAAACGTTTCTGCAATTTAGGCTACCTTTATGAATCTGGGAGTCTGTTTTTTCATGACATACGTTTTTAAGCCACAGTACTGCAAACATCTCCGCTTATAGGACTAGATGTACGAACCATTTACCAGGCACCATCAGCCAATTGGGCTGTTAGCAACCGGTAAAATGTATTGTGCCACGTGCAAAAGGCAAAATGTAACTTGGTAACTTGTTATTCGGTATGCGATTTGGTATTAGGAAGGGGCGTGTTTAGGGCGTCCCTTTCTAATAACGAATAGCACTGGTATGTATGAATGTTTTGCGACCGGAATGCGGTCGCAAAACATTAATATTTTACCAACTCCGTAGAGGAGGCGGTAACCCATTTGCAAACGGGAACGGGGTGCATTTTGTAATACATCCCGTTTTCCATTAAGGAAAACGGAATACACTACAAAAAATATTTGGTGTATTGCAAAAGAATCGCAGACATTGTGGTCTGTTGACCCCAGCAGGCCACATCCCTGTGATTGTGGCGTTCCCAAATGGGTCGCAAACTGCGATCTGCCTCATGAATATTAATGAGCCAGGTCCCTTGCGACCCATTTGGGAATCGCAGACAGTTTCTGAGACACTAGTACATTGCAGTTTGCGATTTCCTAATAGCGAATTTCAAAAATTTGCTATTAGGAAAGTGCCAATCACTTTTATGTACATTAGGCCCCTAGCATCCAGAATAAAAACTGATCTATTCTGAACTCTGTGTAATACCGTAGTGGTAGTTTAAAAACAGAAAGAAGGGACATTATATTTTACTTGTCAGTGTTCCTCTAGTTATAACCACCCTCACCTGTTTAAGCCGTGTCAGTAAATGCGACCGAGATAGTTTAGCAAGTCATGGGCTCGCTGTTTACATCTCACGTGATCTGCAGGTGGTGGGGTTGGAGCCCAGCAAGGCCAATATATGCCTTTAATTTTGAGCACCATCATATTGGGAAACATTGAGCACCAATAATATGCAGCACATAAAAATGCCGAAATCTGTGACGTGTGCTATCTTAAAACAAAAACAACTGATTATTATTTTTAGCAGAATGTTAATATCATGGCAAACGTGGATTCTTATTCAGTGATACACTTATGCTCAAAAAGGCGTTGCTTTACTACCCATGTCTTCCCTTTTGTAGATGCTGATAAAGGGCGAGGTTGCTAAAACCCTTCACTCGTCAGTGTGACGATGTTGACTTGTACAGTTGTCAATTTATTTTTGGCTGAGTTGCAAATGAAAGTAGGTTGTTTGCAATTCAACAATTTAGAATCCCTTAATTTTTCAAATTGTTGTATTTTAGAGCAGAAAAAACTGCGATCTTAGAGTAATATCAGCTTCGTTAAGTTGCATTACTTTCTAAAGCATTTTTGTTTTTCTTAGATGGCTTTCATGGTAAATGCTTGTGTACATCATTTGTGCGGCATGGTGGCGTGTGATTAAGAATATCAGCAAAGGGATTTCTCCTACGAGAAACCTGAAGTCTGTAGGAAGGAAACAATTACTAGATCCTATGAACCAGCCCTATTCACTACCTGTTATTATTGACACAAAGGGCTATATTAAAAAAAAACATTTCTACACTTTGATAGTGCAAACTATGCTTTCAGGTTCGAAAAAGTTATAAATCTTTGCTCAGAGTCTTGACAAAAGGTGTGGTTCGGCATACCTTGAGTGTATCTGTGATTCACAACTTGATGTTACAGCAGATGAGTCGCATTCTTCCCCGGCTGGTCCTTCCGTTGCACCACTGGGAATAGGGCAGTGTGCAATGGAAATGTGCTCAGGGAGACATGTAGGTGGGATGATGAGAGACTGCTACTATGAGAAACCCCCTGTCTTTTCTTCCATGCAGTTGCTGGGCACAAAATCATAACGTATGCTCTGTTGGACCTGGTTGGCCATGCTGTGCAGCCCTTGTCCTCCAGCGGGTCTCCGACAACACTCCTGCCCCATTCATGAGGAAGGAACCTGCTTATTCTGATAGTCCCCCAACACATAGCCAGTGAACACACATCTGATGGACCTTTCGTAAGTCAGCCGCCTTATGATCCCCGTTGTTGTACTGGTCTGTGAAGAAATGTTGCTTCCTTTGACCAGTATTACGCTTTTTCATTTTTTTGCCTGCTTTTTGTTGCCACTATTTTTTTATATTTCTTCTGATGCTTCTTGCCTGTATAATCTATTCCCTTCTGTTGGTAAGAACCAGTCTATTATGCTGTGCTTCTGCTCTTCAGGCGTCGGACTATCTTCTATCACTTCTTTTTATGGTTCCTTTGCTCCATTGTCTGTTATTTGAGTGGCTCCTCATAGGATCTGTGATATTCTGCACCCGCTGGTGGCCCATCTCCAGACCGTCACTGGTCTGTCTCTTCTGCACTCCATATGAGGGATCATCAGAGAACCTGCTTCTTTACAGTCGACTTGCGTGTCATCTGTGTCTTTGCCATCCTCTTATCAGCAGACATCCCAGAGTCAGGAGTGTTAATAAGTGTAGTTCACTGTTGTCTTCCCATACCACTGTTTATTTCCGAAAGATTTGTTATGGAACATAAAATTAATTCTATGGCATAAAGCATGTCCGCTGCAGAAAGAGATAGGGTGGGATCAGAAAATTCATTAACTGTTCCGTCATATTTTAAGGATGTACTGTTCGGAAGCTCTGATTTGACAATCTCTCTGCTTGATGTAATAGGGATGTTGCAAAGAATGCAGACATTTAGAATATCGGGCAACATGAAATATTCTTGTATTAGTTCCTGGGCAATTTTCTATTGTAGACTCATACATAATTATAAGTGTAGGGAGCATGTAGATCCGTATAATATTGATGACTTTATCTCACTTTTGGATTATTCTATATTTTCTGATGTATTATCCTGTGTGGCTTTTCCCACAGACCCATAAAAACATATTTGTACTTGTCACACGCTCTGTCACAACAAAATTGAAGGCGCCTCTCCATCTCAAGATATCACTCTGGCAGGAGTCCATCTTCACTGGGTCAAAGCCTGGAGCCTCAGAAATACACTATAGATGACGGATGTGAGGAATTACTGTGTGCTTGCTTTCATGAACTTAATGGTGACACGAGGCCTCCTTGAGTTCCTGTTCTTCTATGCATGCACTGGCATGCGGACCATCAGTGGAAATCTCGGGCAGCACATGCTCTGCAGCCTTCGTAAATATTTAGTTCACTTAACTATGGTTTTATCCTTTCAGTTTTGAACTTAACTCTTGATTTCCACATAGACCCCTCCATATGTTTCTGCTTTACTTCATACCCACCCCATCGTACACTCATAACATGTATGCCCTTGGTACAAGTTTTTTCAGTTTACTGCACTAAACCTAAAATTACATCACCTAGGTGACTCTTGGTCACATTTCTATTCCACACCTATTCTTTTTTTAATTGCTGATTAGGTTATACCATGATTGTCTACACAGTGGCACACTTGACTTATCTCTTTAATAATTTGTTTATAAATGCAATGTAGAGCCCTACCAAGAACCAACAGTCATTGCTTTGTGTTATTCCATAGAAATAGCTCTCCTCCATTCTCTGCTACCCACTACTCCAGAACATCCCAACCCACTTGCAAACGTGGTACCAGCTCAAGGCTTTTCAAGTGGATTACAAGCCTTCTGTCTGAATACCACTGAAGTCTTCCCTGAAGTCTATGTAAACCATGCATCACTTTGTTGTAGTTAGTATCTTGGTCACTCAGTCTCAGCAATCAGTTAGATTGATCTGGTAAGACTCTCCTAGTGAAACCACTGCTTTAGAACCGATAATCCACTCTTTTCCTGGCACGTTATCTAATCTTCACTCTAGAATTGATTCTTTAACCTTATCAGTTAATGTCGTGAGGCTGGGTGCCCAATGGTTGTCGGCATCATTGGTGGAGTGGGACTACATTTCACTCTGGAAGGACCTCCAACATTTTATTAACAAATATTGAAACAGTTTCTGGAGATCTTGCCGGTGGATTCCTTGGGTTTTCAGGTCCTAGAATACATCTTATTCATTTGTGTTAATAACTGTACAATATTTCTGGAAATGAGGTACAATGCTGCTTCTTGTTGTGGAAGTTGACTCTTTTCTTGAAAAATGTTAGCACATCTCTGTGCTTTTTGAAGAGCCAAACCCCAGCTTAGGTCCCGATTGTCACCCTGTGGGATATTCACAAACATAGTGGCACATCAACTTCAGTCCCAACTTACCACTTATTGCTTCTTGATCGCTACCATGCAGGATCCACAGAGGATACTGAGGGTGTCCTTTTGGATATCTGGGACATGATGTTAGTGGAACAATCTGAGGGCCTGTAGACATGATGATATTGCTCAGTCTCTCTGTTGCTTTAGTACCGTAGATTATCCCACTCTGTCGACACATCTACAGGTAGTATAAAGAGTGAATAAAACAACTCTTTCCTGGTGTAGGTTCTTTCTGGAGGACAGAGAACTCTGTAGTACATTGGGTTCATCTTCTCTCCCACACAAGCTTGACCTTTTGAGTCTTATGGTTTTCGTTTATTCATGGCTTTTTTTTCTTTATGAGACTTTCAGGCATAATTTGAGACCAGAAGGTTTTTTTTTGCTCTCCGCCCATGATTCTGTCCAGATCAGAATATTGCCATTTTAGGAATCAACATATACACCATACAGTAACTGCATACATACCGTTTGTGTTGTGAACGATTCAGGTTTTCAGCACAACTCTTCAAATGAAGCTAAATAAGTACAAGATGCAACCATGTTGAATTATTAGCACTCTACACTACTAGTTTGTGCCATGGAGCTGCGCACTGTGCGTCCAGGTACACAGAGCTGTACGGGCTTACTCTTTGTGTTGTTAGCATCACAGGAAAGAGGGTTACAACATACGTTTTAGGTAGCGTGTCGCTCCAAAGTATTAAGCGCCCAAATATTCTGTGGTTTTCACCTAGTAATACAAGAAAGATTACGTAAACATTATGTTTTGGAGCTATTGTATTATTATTATTATTTGCATTAGAGGAGTCTTCCTTATTAGATCTATGCAGACCCTTGCAAAATGTGACTTATTAAAAAAACAAAATAGTTCCTCACTTGACTTATAGCTCAGCATCCTTCCCATCCTCATACCCAATGCTAAGAGACTTCGCCAAGTTAGAGGGAGATGGATTTTGGGTCTCCTTACCACAGTGGCACACCTCGAATACACTGATAATGAGTTCCACTAACAGTCTAAGTTTCCCACTCTAGCCACGAAGAATGGACTGTGAGAGGATGGTCCACACCCTCACACTTGTACTCATTCACACTCTCCTAAGCCCCCCAAAGTCACTCACCCCTACACACACAGAAGAGGACTTATGGCAAACCTGCAGACTTTGAGGAAGGTGTCTGAGCAATAATGCAGTAATTGTTATCTCCTTAACAGAAGAAAATGTTGTGTTGCTTCATTGTGTTCAGTGGTAGAGATGCTGATGGAACCCACATAGAAAATAGCATTAATTCAGCTCAAGAAATTTGCTCTATTTTTCCTTAGATGTCTGTGTTACATTTTTGACACCTCATTCTTTTAGGCCACCCCACTCGTGCAAGTCAGAATTATATGTGTTGCTGCTATACCGGCTGTTGTACGAGTATTGTGCATACATCAGCCTTTGGTACCCAGAGAGATTAATCCCAGAGTGACGGTACGTGTGTGACTTCGTGGTTTTTGGATTAGTGGCCGGTGTCATTCCGACACTCTTAACCCGCCTTTAGTGCCTAAATACCTTTGTTTCCCTTGCATTGCCACATAATAAGCGCGTGACACGGCCCTTTATCGCCCTTCAGTCGGCTTCGTTTGTTTCAAGGTTAGAGCTGTGAACGGCATGTGCGTGTTGTGGTGAGGCGCGCTGGCACGGGACCCGCCGCCTCCGTGGGGCTCGCTGGGAGTTTATCACTGCTGCTGGCGCGTTCTCCAGTCCTTGCTGTGTCAAGCTTGTTCTTTCCCGCATAATGCTGAAGCGGGCACTTCTCCCCGTCATTTCAAATTAGAAACTGCTGCCTAAGGTTTTAGGAAGTACGTGAAACAGCTTTTAGTTGCCATCATGTTGCCTGGCCGTGAGTGTTGTGAAGTTAATTGCACTGGTGGGGCAGCCTGTTTGGAGCAGGTGTCCGTGCTCTGCAGCTTCACGTGCCTCACTGGATGAGCGGAAGCTGCGGCGGTGCAGCAGGGACTTCCGGGCCTCCCCATCCGGTCAAAGTATTACCAAGGAGTGAGGTCTTGGAAACAAAGGGGCCTTTCTGTATTCATTGAAGTAAACAAGAGAAATGAGCCAGAGGGTTCAGAAGTGGAAGAGTGGAGTGCTTGCCCAATTAATTCTCATTTTTCACATGACAAATTATTTTCATGCAAATTTTGATAATTACAGTGCCACACGCATGGACGTAATTTAGGGGCCGCGCGACCACTGGCTTGCCCCTTGCGAGTCCTAGCACAGCATTTGCGACCCCTGGCCTCAGAGGTGGCAAATTGAGGGCCAGAAACACAGGAGCAGCTCCCCCTAATGAACCTCGCTCTTCTTTTTTGTCAATTTTTATTACACTAATAGTGAATAATAACATACTATTCACTATTACTATAATAAAAATGGAGTACAATTAGCTGGAATTCCTAGCTGTTGAGGTAAGGAAAACATGCTTTTACACGTGTGTTGTGTGCATGCAAGTGAGTGTGTTTATGTGAGAGAATTTGTGCATGTGTGATTGTGTGTGTGTGTAAGCATGTGTGTGCGAGTGAATGTAAAGGTCAAATGGCGTGTGAAGTCACTTGTGCTACCCTTGGCTCTTTGGTGAATTGACGTCCATTGCCACACAGTTAAGTGTATGCCTTGCATACTGGAACTGGGCTGCCAACGAAAATATATGTAATTGCCAGGTCGCTTAAACCATCCATTTTCATGTCCAGCATTCATCTACGAGACGTGTTTTCCAAGATGCAGTCAGTAAGTGGGGGACATGTTCCGTAGTTCACATAAGACATAGATTCGCCATTACGGATGACGTTGCCGTGCACACATGGCTACAGTGCCCCTTATTTTTATTTAGGCTTTTGTTTTTACTTCCAGTTATCTATTTTTAAATAGCTATACAGTCTTAAAGCTTTAAATAGCCTGCGCTCTCTAAGTGGCCAGCAGAAGAACCCAGTTGCGTGACCACGCTGGCGTTAATAGAGACAAACAGGTAAAGATACCGCGCCTCCTCCACTATCGGCACTTTCTGTTCTGGAGAGGAGTATGGAATGCCAATCTGCTTGGAATTTAACTAACATTATGAGCCATTAGTTATATCTCCTTGCTTAGGACATTCAATTCCAGTATGTTACCATACTACCAGCATTAAGACAGCACACACCCTTAGTTTGTTCATTCATTTGCTGCACAGATCTGTGAGTTACCTAAACATTTTTCGTTTCATATCCTGGTGGATGGTTCAATCTTTCATTTTTTTTAGGTTGATAATATCATTAACGTTCTTTATAACCCATTCACTTTAAACATTGTAGCAATTATTAGCAGTAGCGGATGGTAATTTGAGCAGGAGGGGGTGGGCGGGTCAACACACGCACACGCACACACACATACTCACCGATCTACATGCACACTCACAGCCATACATTAACTGTATGCACATACACCCACCATTCTCACACATTCACACATATTCGTTCACAGCACGCACTAATCAACATGCATTCATAAACACACACTCGCACGCACCAAATAGTAAAAACAAAAACAAACATTTGCCAGGCTGCACTGGTGATCTCAGGTAGTAAAAGGGAAGTCTCAGTGGTTCATTGAGGATTGGGACTGCCTCCTCCTCTCATTAGCTGACCTTGTTATGGGTCTCCAGTGAGAGGAGGCCGCGGTCCCTTTTTCTTCACGGAGTGGGATGGGGTCAGTGAGACTGCTGACTCCACCCAACTCTGATGGACACTCGGACCTGGATACTCAGCCCTGACTACTTCAGGGCTTAAAACTGAAGTGTCCAGGTCCAAGTCTGCAAGTGACGCGCACCCTCTTCAAAAGGAGGAGGCTCACATAAGACTTTGCTGGGGTGCAGAGGTCACACCCATCAGGCTATGAAATCTTCAGCTGGGCTAATTTCGGCTCATGCAGCCAGGCGCCTGCACGTTTAGTGCATGTAGAGCACCTAGATGCCAGACCCAAACATAAAGAGTATCTGTCAGACTGACCTTTGCAAAGAAAAAATGCGAATACTGGGTCCCTCCATCCTTAAGCACAATCCGTGTATGATTATTAGGCATTAGGGAGGAGGATGACTGGTTAGACAGTGCATAATATGACAGTCTGGCAGTTCTAGACTTCAGAGTGATCCTGGTGGTGTTCTTTGTCCCGTGGATCTTATTGATGGGAGGCCCGTGCATTGGAGGAGATGTTTTATGTGGCTCAAAACTCTGACAGGAGGCAGGTCTTTTAACAGGAATATTATATATTTTTCATGGTTAAGAGGCTACTTATGTGGGTGGCACAATCAGCGCTGCAGGCCCACTAGTAGCATTTAATCTACAGGCCCTAGCCGCATGTAATGCTCTTTTCTGGGGTCTGACAAGTAGATTAAATAAACCAATTGGGTATTAGCTAATGTCACCATGTTTTAAGGGAGAGAGCATATGCACTTTAGCACTGGTTAGCAGTGGTAAAGTGCGCAGAGTCCTAAAACCAGCAAAAACAGTGTCCAAAAAGGGGAGGGAGGCAGGCAAAAAGTTAGGGGTGACCACCCTGAGGCTGTCAGGTCTAACAGCGCCCACCCTTCAACTAATGTAAAGTGACCCTGGTTTTTCCATACCACCAGCAGAATGCTGAAATTGGAAGATTCTCCCAATGTACATTCCGATGGGATTTTTTTGCCCACCACTCATCTGTATGAGATTAAGTTGTGTTCATATTTATTTATTCACCACATGTTTTACAGCAAATACCTGTCACCTTCAGATAAATGTAGAGAACATAAGTATAGTTGGTGTGCATTCTACAAGGACAAAACTTTAGTAAACGTGGTTCCAGTAATTCGTGTAGGGCTTGGATTGGGGAGAGGTTAGCTAAAATAGTCTGTGGTGCTTGTTTAGAGCTGAATTCTGAGATGAACGATGGTTTCTTATTGGCCTCCAGTGCTCTCTGCATTCCGTGCTGGCCCTACAGTTTTGTCAATACATTGTGCATGTCCAAGTATCTTTAAAAACATTTTTTCAAGAGGAACTTTAATAAATAGTTCAGGCTTTGTGTGCAGCTTCCAGTTTTGTTACCATCTTGAGTGTCTGAAAGCAGTAAGTCCACTGTTAAAGGGGAAGGAGGAGGCCGGAAGGGCACTGTGGGAAGACAGTGCCTGCTGACAAGTCACTACATGCACAGGAGGAGCCTCTTGGTTTTGTGGTTGGCTTGTAGACAAGAATATCATTAGGATTCAGTGTTATCAAGATAGAGCAGCACTTGCAAGGACAGGAAAGCCTACGCAGTTTGAGACTTAAAATACTCAGTCATTAATATGCCGGATTCAGACCAAAGAGTTACTGCAAATCAAAATAAAGCAATGCAGCAGAATCCTATGTTATCCATGCACTTCATCCAGGGATCACTGTGCACTGCAGCTTTGAGCTCTGTGGGGCATATTTGCAAAGGTGCTTTCTCCTTTACATACTTGTGGCTTTGTGAATAGGACCCCTTAATGCCCTTGTGTCCCTTATGCACCCGTGACCTCTGCCTTCACATGCAAACTTTGACCTCCTTGAATCATATCATTCAAATCAAAGCATGTTGTTTTAAGTAAAAACAAAAAAAACAACCATTGTCCACGTTGTTCCTTGTTTGTGGTGTGATCTTTGGCAAAAGGTTGTGTTTCCATGCTTGGGGGATTTCTCTTGTGCTAATATACATTTTTTTTGCCATTTAAAATGTGAAAAACTGCACAATTCAATTTGTAAATAAGGAGTAAATGCGATGCCTAAGACGAGTGCAGTTATTTTATTTGCAACGTGCGGCGAATTGACCAGGGAGCCCTCCTCAGCATTTCATACTGAACAGCGTCTTTTTTCTTATGGAATAATGTGCAATGCATTAATATGATGATAGGCGGATTAGGTTGTTTGTGATATTGAAAATGTTACTGTATGTGCTGTAATGAGAAGCATTTTTGTAAAGAATATCACGCAGTAGGGCTAGACCAGAGTTCATGTTTAATTTAGTAATACTTGTGCCTATAAATTTAAAGAATATGGTGTAAGACAGTAGTCTATTTATCTCAGTATTGTTCAGGGCTTAGACAGTGCAGCTGTCTAACAGACCTATTGCTAACAATTATCAGACTATACAGGGCGGACTTTGAATACTCCCTTTTCAGCCAATGGTTTTCTTTTAGCCATTTACTTGAGACTTTGTCATTTATGTTGTGGCTTAGCCCATTGAAGTGTTTATTTTCACCTAATGCTACTGGCTATTTCTTTGTTACCTTTTGCCTCCACCGAGTGGTTGCATTGAACTGCACGAAGGACTACTTTACAACTGTAACCTTCTCCATCCTCTTTGCAAGCTCCCTCCTGCCTGTCTCACTGTAATGTGCTAGTGCAGCGGTTCCCAACCTTTTGACTTCTGTGAACCCCTACTTTATCATTACTGGAACACGGGGACCCCCACCGAATCATTATTGGAATCCACGGGCCCCCAACTAACTCATTACTTAAAGATGGGGACCTAATCTGGTAATATTATTTAATTTTCTAAGCAGTCGCGGACCTCCTGAGGAGGCTTCGTGGACCCCCAGGGGTCCCCGGACCACAGGTTGGGAACCACTGTGCTAGTGTTTATCGCGTTAGCACCTTAAACTTAGACCTCTAGGCTTTCCCGATGCTTGTTCATGTTGCCCGTGTGCCATACATGTACCAATGATTCAAAACTAGCTCAACTAACTTTGCAGAACAGATTTTATTGCTGGCTAAATCCTGAACATTCATATGTTTAATTCTGATTCTGTATGCCTTAAGCGTATAAAAAAGTGCCTTATGAAACGCTACAAATGTGCCACAGGAAAGTATGATACTGGGGAACCTTGCACACTTACCTACTGGACCACAGCCAGTTGGTTGTTACTTCCATATTGTTGGAGGCTGTAGGGTTGTTAGAAGAGATAAGTATACACCTACCACTAGCAACAAGGCCACCACGCCAACATAAGGTCCAGTCAAGGTGTCAAAACATTTGCCCCTTGCTCAGCCTGTGGTAGCTTGGCAACGAGCAAGCAGGCTTAACTTAACAGACGGGTATGTAAAGAATTTAAATACACCAGTACAGTAAATAAGTAAGACACAACGCAAAATAAAAATCCCACACCAGTTTATAAAAATAGGAAATACTTGTATCTTTAAAATGACACCAAAATGACAAAAATCCAAATTAGGGAACCGTAGATATGAAATTTTAAGGATTAAACCAAAAAATGTGCTTTCTAGTGCTTAAAAGCCATTAGCCCCAACCAAGGACATGTGGCCACAGTAGATCAGGACCAAATCACAATTTGAGGCCAACTGCAATGGAGCCCCGCTCGGATACACTGAGCGGAAGGCCTCAGTCAAAGTTTTACCTGCAGACTTAGTAGTTTTTCTGGAGTGTTTTTTTTCTCTCGTCGTCTGGAGAGGCTCTTCACCAGGCTGGGATTCGATGCAGCGTTGTCAGCTTGCTTTTCCACTGGGCCCCAGTCAAATCCTGAAAGTCTCGTCAGCGGGACGAACCTGAAATTCAGACCAGGTCGTGGTTTGGCAGTGGCGGCTTGACTCTTATTGACAGGTCGGTCACCTTACGGAGCTTTTTTTAAAGCTGCTCCAAATTTATCCAAACTTCGGCAAAGTCTTTCTGAAGTTCTCCTCTGGGTCTCAAAGTGTCCAAAACACAAATCCAAAGGCTTAGAAGCTCTGAGGTGGTCCTTTGAAATTTGGACCACAATTCCCACAATGCACCTGCCCATTTCCTCAAAAGTCCACTGGATGCACTCCAGGCTGGGGATGTCTTGTGGAAGTTGGTGCAAGGAAGCTTTGTTAACCTGTTGCTTACAGGGAGTCCACTCCTTAGTCCTTTTAGAAGCAAAGTAAAGTCATTAAGGCTGTTGTTCCAGTGTGCAACAGGGTCAGTCCTTCAGAGTGCAGTCCTTTGGGTTGCAGCAGGACAGTCCTTCTTCTTGTAGTTTCAGGCAGAAGATCGGAGTTGCTATGCAGCTCTCGCATGTTTATTCAATGGTCTCTGGTGGGCAAGCCTGGGGTGGTATCCCTGTCCAGTGAAATGCAGGGTGCCACACAAAAAAATAACAGCTCCTCCAAAATGTTTCATATTCTTGTCCCACAAAGCACTGCACTTCTAAAATCCAAGATAGAGAATTCCTTTCCAGCAGTGTAAGACTTGAGTAAGCCAACCAACCTGAATTATAGGTGAGGGGGTAAGCCTGCCTGACATTCCTTTCTGTCCTGTGCTCTTTGAAGCCCAGTTTAATTTACCCAGCCCCCTTTCTGGTCTGTGCTCTGCAGCTGCAGAGCTCCTTCCACCAGATAACCTCTCCTTTATGCAGGCCACTTATCACCTCATCAAAGCAGCCTGGCTAATCCTGTTAAGGTTGACCAATCAGGAGAGGCCACTAGGGCTGAATTTTGACTCACAGAAAAGAAAGACCCATAACTTCCTCTCTGTTCGTTATGATAAATTCAACAGTGGCAAGTTGTTGGATTTATTATTACCAATCTTTTGAGTCCTTCAAGGTCACATTTAGCGCCTTCCTAGGAATATTCATGCTTATATGGAATATTCCAGTGTTGGCCTGTGGAGATAAGTGGGGGAAAAAATGGGCAGTTTATCGTCACCAGGGCATAGAAAACACCTTTTATAATGGCCCTTATTAGTTACATGTATCCCGCACCTGAGGCACCTAGGGGAGACCTTAGGGTTGACATATGTAAAAATAAGGTAGGTTACAATTTGGAAGTACCTTTAATTCCAAAGTCAAATTTGCACACATTTTAGTTTTTAAAGACAGCCTGCAACGCAAGGCTGCCTTTAAAAATGACAGCAGGCAACACAGCAGTGCACCCTCCAGTGCAGGAAATCCACTGGGCCTCTAAACCTCCCTGCCTTATTATATACTAGGCATAGGTAGTTTGAATCCCCCTTGTCCTATTGTATACTAGGAACTTACAGGGTTCTGTCATTGCCGATTTTAATTCTACCACATTACCATATACTTTGTGATCAGAGCGCTGGCCCTGAGCCTGGTTAGCAGAGCCCAGGGCATATTCAGGGTCATTTATCACCAGTATCAGTAAAAAAAAAAAAATGGGGGTGAACAAGCTAAAAGGATGACTTTCTCACACATAGTGAGAAAAATGTTCTTTTCACTCATTCTGAAAGTTAAAATTAGTTGAACTATGCTTAAACAATTATCTGTTAAATTATTTAACTATTCAGTGTTTCAGATGCCCCATCCCCCCAGCATACTGTTCACTGGAGGGGGTGGACGGCATAGAGGTAATATGAATTGATTTTTATATGAGCATTTTATAGATTTACAGAACATTTTATTTATATGAAGTCTTTATGAAAGCAGGAGATATTCAATCAGTCCTCAAAGCTTTCTCAATTTTTTCAATGCTGACATGAACATTGCCATTGTGTGGACACATTGTTATGGTAGTTATTTCAGGTCTTAATAATCTGTGCTATTTATATTGAAATGTGAGTTTTATGATGGATGTTGGTTTGTAATTGTTACACAATTAATTGTGTTTGGTGATTGTTTTAGGGTTTTGAAATGCCAAAAATAAAATGTGAAATTGAATATAAATTAAGGATACAACCTTCAAAAACTTTGCACTGGATAAATGTGTCTACAGGCGCGCAGCAGGGGGTAGGTTCCCCGATGAACTGAGGAACAAAAGAATTTGTTCTCCTTGGTTGATGCTAGCGCAGACCTAGGGAGCCCAATCTCTAATATGGGATGGGCGACTGTACTGACCAACTGACTTAGACATATTCTGTCTTCCACACTGTAAGTGACTTTATGTGCACTCGATTTATTACTGACACATAGGAGAAGTAGTTTAATAATCAAAGGTTTTTTTGTGGGTCCTGAAGAAGCGTCACTGGATCACTTTGTGACCAACCATAGACGCGAAACATGTTGACCATGCAGGATTAGGTGAACTACCTTCCCTGAGCATAGAGTTTAACGGTACATTATCTCCAGCCACACTCTCATATTTTTTGTTTTTAATCTTGGCCTGAACCCATTCCTATCACATTAAAATAATGTCTCAGGTTCAGAGCTAATTTTAAGAGAAATTCCTTTCTCATTCTATACTCTCCTTCTTTATTCTGTCTTGTTCCCAGACCCTCGTTGCTAGCGAATTAAAAATGGTTGAGTGCCACCCAGAATGCTGGGTGGCCCGCCAGGCATTGCAGCACCAGTCTGGCGTGGAGTAAGCCCGATGATGATACCTGTCACCCTAGTGGGTGCTTGAGGGCCCTCCTAAGAATATTCAGTATAGATTCGCCATTTTCTGTCTTTCTCTCTCTTGTGGAACAGTGCACTTATTTCGATATTACAGATCATTCTTAATACACAGTGTACCATGTTAAAATTCCTGTAACTCGGAAACCCCTAATTTTAGGTTGGCCTCTATCTGCTCATTTATAGGACTCTTGTTATTCTGTTATATGCTGCCATTTTGAGCATTTTGATGACCCACTCCGAGAATATGATTGTGACCCTTAAGGGGCTTCTCAAAATGCCTGCTACTGTACGTAGGTTGATGGTACCAGCTGCTTTTCATTCTAAAACATTAACTTTAATAGAACCAGACCCCTTTCATTCACAAACATTACTATATGTACTACAATATATATGTCCATATCAACAGCTTTCTTCCTCTTTTTTTAGCTGCTCCATTGAACACATAAGTATGCTATCGAACTGTTCTCTCTGATACTGTTTTGTTGCTTATATTCTCTCTAGAATATTTGATTACTATTTAGTTGTTCCAATTTGTGGAATAAACTTTCATTTCAGGCGTCTGTTTTGTTTGGGTATTTTGCTTAATGATGTTGTTTTACTGTTATTCGTTTTCTTTTTTTAATTAGTATACATTTTGAGTTTGCTACATACCGCTCTTATTTGAAGGCGTAGAGCGTTTGTCTCTTGGCTATAGTTTTCCTCCATTCTTTCTTGACCGATGGTTCTCAATCATCAGAGGTGCTGGGGGAGTCTGCTGGGATAAGAATTTTGTGCAGCTGTTGTACTAGTTCTATGAATACACGGGGAGTCGGCCAAAGACAGACAGACCGTTCTATCTTGACAAGCATCAACTCTCCCTTGTGCTGCCTAATGTGCCTTTGTTCTGCTTCTAAATGCTGCGACGCGGCGGGGCTGCCGCATCGAGTCTCTAACTTTACCGACAGCGGCTCGAGCTTTTTTGTATGATTCTGAGCAGGCGCATTGAACGTCCACCGCTCTGTTATGGTGATCTTTAATTTCAGTGACCCGGGTCGTGGCGGTGTGGTATTTGGTAAAAATTGAAAGCGGACTGAGTTTCAGGCGCCATTACAGTTTGGGTTCCCTTGTTTGAGCTGTTTCCATGACAACGCCTTCTTGAAATCATAAGCCGGTTACTGTTAACTGGCTTTCATTGCCCGACAATCAGCTGTTGAAGTTTGTTGCTCTTTATTTAATTATTTCTACCCTTACAGAAGATCTAAAAAAAAAAAGGGGTGAAGTGCCTATTTATAGTGCCTATGATTTTTAATATGACTAACTGATTTTAATAAGAGTTTAGATTTTAAGGTTTAGATTTAAAATTTTGGATATTTAGTATGATAATAATATTAAGTGTTCTTAAGGTAGTGTGGCTGAGGAAAAAGCCTTCTCAGCTAGAGGTAAATTAGATGTTTGAAAAGTTTTTGGAGGAAGGATTTAAAACCTCTATAAAAGAAGCAATAGAGGCTGCTTTGTCTAGAAGGAAGAGAAGGAACGCCTGAGGAAGAGTACTTTTCTGTCTCTGATGCAAATAGACCACCAATACCTAAAAAGGGTGGCAAAGTTTTAATTAAATCAACATTTTTAAACAAAACTTTTCTCACTGAGTCAAGATCAAAAAGGGATGAACACCTTTCTTTTATAAGTGGTAGCCTTAGCGCTACAAAGGGTTGGGGTAACCTTAGCGCTACAAAGAACAATGATGTCCATTTTGGCACAATAGAGAGTGGTGTACTTAGCTTCACAATAGACAACCAAGATTCAATTAGCCTGAATGACTTAATCACTGTCCATAGTGACGACAAAGATTTGTATCAGTTTGTTTTTGACCTAGACAAAGGTTTAAACACACTTGGGAGTCTAGATGATTACCTTCAGGGTCCCTCAACTTCATCCTTTTAAGCCCATAAAAGATCTTTTGGGGAAAGAAATGTTTAACACAGACACAGTAACACACCTACGTAGTTCTGAGTGGTGGACTCCATCACATGTATCAAAATTAAACAATGGATGAGAAGGCCCCTTGAAAAACAGCACCGTAATCTAATGTGGGCTGACTGCACTAGACCAGCATTAGATGACCAAGCTTATCATACACCAAACATGGACCCTGAATTGATAACATTTTAACTTAAATCTGATAAAGACCCCAGAAAAGGGTTGTAACTGTGCCATAAACAGTGTGAAGACCATCTACTGGACATTTTAGGTCTATTAGCATGTATTTTATGTATGGCCAAAGAGGCTTACATTAATGACACTGAGGTGGACATAAATTTATCAAGAGGCTGGGGTCAAAGGGCAATTTGCATGCTGGGCAGCGCCTATGTAAGTTTTATATTAAAGAGAAAAACTGCCATTCTTTAGAATATTAGCCCTAAATTGACTGAATTGTCTAATAAAGATGCTGAGGGTGACTTTGGGGGCCTACTCTTTGGACATGACTTCATTATAACACTGAACAAATATGTATTCACCATCGTGTCTTTGAGCAAAGCACAAAATAATATGAGGTGTGTGTTCAGCACATGTTTTTGCAAAGGCCAACAGGTGGGGACTATCTGCTGGCTGAGGTATTAGAAGAACCTACTACTAGTCTCAAAACCAATACTCGCAGGGCCCAAGAGGCGGTGGAAGGGGTTTCCAAACCTTATCAGGGTTCTTACCACAAAACGGAAGATCTAGAACCAGAGGAGGAGGTCCAGAGCTCCAGGCACAGGATTGGAAGGTAAGTTGAACAATGTGTTCCGGTTCTTCCTTGATAAAGGTTGCCAGAAGTCTAAAACTACTTATTCAGAAATGGGGAGAAGTGAAAAACGATCCCTGGGTTCTGCAAACTTTTTCAGATTTCAAAATAGATTTCTGATGGATACAAACTACCTGTGGATTCCTCGCCTTTTGAATTCATCCTTGCGCCACCATCCGACGGAAAGTTCTCTTCCTAGTTCTCCACATCGACGAGGACGTCACAATTGCATGGCTCCACACGACTCCATCTGACATCACCGTGCCAATAAGAGGTCCTCGTCGGCGTGCTGACGTCAGTTTCCTCTTTTCCATGCCTTCGACGCCAATGGTTTTTTTCCTGGCTCGTTGGATAGTGTGTATCTTTGGTTGTTACAATGCCTCCCCCGAGAAAATCGGGTTTCAAGCCTTGTAGTGAATGTGGCGGTAGGATGTCGGTCACGGATCCGCATGAGAACTGCCTTTGGTGTCTTAGCTCTGAGCACAATGTCGAGGGGTGTGGTTTGTGCCAGAAAATGAATCCTAACGCACTTAAGGAAAGAGAGGCCAAGCTTTTCTTAGCAAAGGCTAAGAAGAAAGACCACAAGAGGGCTTCTTCTCACACCCCTTCCAGGAGGCATAAGAAGAGGCGTCGGCATGACTCTCGGTGCCCTCATGGTTCACGGTACCGATCGACACAGAGCCGGTCGAGCTCTCCATCATCTCGACGTCAAAGTAATTGGGAGGTTAGCCCTACTGTGACTCCGCAGCCCCAGAGCCCAGAAGTATCTCCGACGCCATCAGTCTGTGAGGTGGCTCCTCATAGCTCTCAGTTTTCTTCGGCACCGCAAGAGCCTGATGTGCAGCAGCAGGATCAAAAACAGCGTTATCCAGCATTCCTGCTCCGGGAGCGGATCCAGTGGCATTTTTAAATGCCATGTATGCTGTTTTCCAGGCTATGGCCCCTGCTGGTGCACCGGCGGGTCCCACGGGGCCTTTAGCTTTTTCTTTGGGCTTCCCGGCTCCATATCAGACGAAGCCATTTATGCTGTTCTGCCCGGTTGAGGGTGCCGGGTCGACGTAGAAGATGTCTCCTCGAGGTATGGCGTCCCCATCTAGATCCGTGGCGCCATTGCCATCTCCGCGTCAGCCGATGCTCTCCCCTGGCCAGTCGACTCCATTACCTGCGTGCCAGCCGACTCCGAAGGAGGCGCTGTTGGAGTCCGTGTCGGCGCCGGTTCCGAGTGATGCTCGGATCCATGCATCTTCTTCTGTGCCTGGTCAGGATTCGGCGTCGATGCCGAGGTTAGAATCACGCTTGAGATCTCGGAGAAAGGCCTTGCGTCTTCCTGAAGAAGAATACCGACAATTGGAAGAGGGTGAGCTTATGGAGCCTTCGGAGGAATTCCAAGGATTGGGGTCGGCCAGTGGATTGGATACTTCCCCGGAATGGGACATTTCATCTCCGGGGGAGTTTACGGAGGAGGCAGCGTCATTCCACTCGGTCATTAGAAAGGCAGCAGACTATTTAGACCTGCCTTTATCTGCAGCAGAGGTAAAGAAAAATCTGCTGACTAAGGTGCTGCATCCTTCTACATCCTCAGCTGATCCTTTGTTGCCCTTCAACGAGGCATTGTTGGAGTCTATTATGGACTTGTGGAGGAAGCCAGTTTCGGCTCCAGCTTTTAATAGAGCGGTGGCAAGGAGACATAGAGGGGCACCCGAGGATCCTGGGTTCCATTCACGTCATCCAACCCCGGAGAGTTTAGTGGTTCAAGCGTCTTGCTCCACAAAGTCTGCTCCTGGTTCGTCCCCTGCGGCCCCGTCTGATAGGGAGTCCAAATGAATGGAGCAGTCTTCAAAAAAGATATTTTCGTCTTGCAGCATGGCGCTTAAGGCTGTGAACGCTACCTGTGTGCTGGGCAGGTATGTCCATGCCCTTATGGATTCAGCCAAGGCTATGGTCGGGGATCTGCCACAGGAGGCGCAGAAGCCTTTTGGAACACTTTTCGGATGTGCAGGCTGCAGCGCAACAGATTATAAATCTGCCCTTGATACCACAGACTCGGTTGCTAGGGCGATGGCGACATCTGTTGCTACAAGGAGGCATGCGTGGCTGAGGTCCTCCGGATTCTCCTCGGACGTACAGACCACCTTACTTGACTTGCCCTTTGATGGTGAACGGCTGTTTGGAGAGAAAGCTCACTCTGCCCTGAACGTTTTAAGGAGAGCTGAGCGACTACAAAGTCCTTAGGTTTACAAGCTACCCCTGCTGCTCCGTATAGGTCTTTTTGCAGATTCAGAGGGTTTGGTCATGGGGTGGTTTTTCAGAGGCCCCAGTACTCGGCCCGACAGCCTGCCAATCCATCTTATCGACCCTTTAGAGGACGTGGGAGGGCTAGAGCTAGAGGGGCAGTCCAGCAACACCCTTCTTCGTCATCCTCTTCCTCTGGTGGACAACAGCAGGGAAGGCAGCCCTAGTTTTCCCCACTTTATCGAACATGCCTCTCCTGTAGGGGGAAGGCTTCATCTTTTTCTCCGCAAGTGGGAGTTGATAACAGCAGACTCCTGTGTGTTGAATATTGTGGAAAAAGGATTTGCTCTCCCCTTTCAGGAGTTCCCTCCTCCTTTCCCCCCGTCCCTCGTTTTGTTCGGAGGACCATCTTCTGTTGTTGCAACAGGAGGTTCTGACCATGTTATCAAAGGGTGCGATAGAGTTGGTTCCAGAGCAGGAAAGGGGTCAGGGTTGTTATTCAAGATATTTCCTGATCCCCAAGAAGGGCAGTCGCCTGAGGCCGATCCTAGACCTGAGGATTTTGAATTGGTTCCTCAAGGATGAGAAATTCAAAATGCTGACTCTGACGTACTTCTGGCGTTGAACAAGGAGGATTGGATGGTGTCTGTCGACTTGCAGGATGCGTACTTTCACATCCCTATAGTCAAGTCGCAAAGGAAGTATCTCCGGTTTGTGGTGGGGTCGCAACACTACCAGTTTGCGGTCTTTCCGTTTGGGCTTACTTCAGCACCTCGAGTCTTCACAAAGGTGATATCGGTGGTTGCAGCACATCTCAGGCGGAAAGGAATAGCGGTATTCACCTACCTGGACGATTGGTTGATCAAAGCCAAGTCTCCAGAGTTGGTGCTGCATCACCTTCAGATGACAACCCAGTTGTTGTTCGACCTGGGGTTTTCGGTAAACGTGCCCAAGTCTCATCTGGAGCCCTCTCAACACCTCCTGTTCATACGGGCAGTACTGGATACAACATTGTATCGGGCCTACCCTCCGCCTCAGCGGATTCAAGACATTCAGGCGCTGATTCCAATGTTTCGAAATGGAGCGGTTGTTCCGGTCCTCAAGGTCTTACGCCTGCTTGGTCTGTTTGCTTCTTGCATTCTGTTGGTCACTCATGCGTGCTGGCATATGAGGGCTCTTCAGTGGTGCCTCCGCAGGCAGTGGTTTCAGCACAAAGGGGATCTCAAGGATTCAATAAGGATCTCCAGGGACACTGCAGCGACTCTCCAATGGTGGGCAGTGGACGGCAACCTTTCCCAAGGAAGCAGGTTCTCACTACCACCCCCAGTGGCCACAGTTGTTACGGATGCCTCCACTCTAGGGTGGGGTGCTCATCTGGGGGATCAGGAGATCAAGGGTCATTGGTCTCCGGTGGAACAGATGTTTCATATCAATCTGTTGGAACTGCGGGCGATACGTCTGGTTCTCAAGGCCTTCCTCCCTTCCCTTCGCGGTCGGTCGATTCAAGTCCTCATGGACAACACTACCGCAATGTGGTACGTAAACAAGCAGGGAGGAGTAGAGTCGTACCTTCTCTGCAGAAAGGCTCTGCGGCTCTGGTCCTGGGTTCAGGACCATCAGATTTGCTTGATAGCAAATCATTTGGCCGGGATTCTGAATATACGTGAGGACAGTCTCAGTCAGCGCTTCTTGGCCGATCACGAGTGGCGTCTCCATCCAGATCTAGTCCGGTACATCTTCGAGATGTGGGGGTCTCCGCAGGTAGAGTGCCTGTCGTTCTGCAGTCTCCAGTATCTGTTGCAAGGAGCGTTGGGGGGGGCGCGTTTCAAATACCCTGGGGCAGCCAGTTGCTTTACGCGTTTCCCCCCATGTCCTTGATTCCTCGGGTCCTGAGGAAGATTTGCCAAGACAGGGCCCAAGTCATCTTGGTGGCACCGGATTGGCTGAGAAGAGTGTGGTACACAGACCTTCTACAACTCTCAAAGTGCCCTCCCCTCCGTCTCCCGCTCAGGGCAGACCTCCTCTCGCAGTCGCAGGGGCAGGTTCTACACCCCCACCTCCAGAGCTTACACCTACATGCCTGGAGATTGAACGGGGCAACCTGAGTTCTTTTTCTCTCCCACCGGATGTAATGGATGTTATTATATCGTCCAGGCAACACTCCACTAAATCCATTTATGCCAATAGGTGGCTAAATGTGTTAGTTGGTGTGGAGAGAAGCAAAAAGATCCCTTGAAAGCCTACCTTTACGATGTTTTGTTATTTGCTCTTGATTTAGCAAAGAAAGGCTGTTCAGTAGCTACAGTGAAAGGTTATTTGGCTGCTCTATCGGCTTTTCTTTGTCTCCCGGATCAGCCCTCTTTATTCAAATCTCCGATTGTAAATAGGTTTATTAAGGGCTTACTTAATAAGTTTCCCCCCCACGCCTTTTCACATGCCTCAGTGGGATTTAAATCTTGTGTTAACATTTCTGATGGGTTCACCGTTCGAGCCCATGCATTCATGTCCTTTAAGGTATTTGGTTCTTAAGACTGTATTCCTTATTGCTATAACCTCTGCTAGGAGGGTTGGGAAGCTTCAAGCCCTTTCCGTAAACCCCCCCTTTATCTTGTTTTTCCCTGATAAAGTGGTACTGAAAACCAGGGCGGCTTTCCTGCCAAAAGTTGTCAGTCCAGTTTTCATATGAGGCAAACTATTACCCTTCCTTCTTTCTACCCTCCTCCCCACCCCTCTAAAGAGGAAGAGAGACTCCATCGATTGGACCCTAGAAGGGATCTCAGTTTTTAAATTGA
This sequence comes from Pleurodeles waltl, assembly GCF_031143425.1. NCBI lineage: Eukaryota > Metazoa > Chordata > Amphibia > Caudata > Salamandridae > Pleurodeles > Pleurodeles waltl. The sequence goes on from NC_090442.1 coordinate 241,389,817, forward strand.
GAGGATGAAAGACTTTTGCCTAGAGGATCAGCTGTTCGTGGGGTATGTTGGTCAGCGGAAGGGCAGAGCAGTCCATAAAAGAACGATCTCCAGGTGGGTCATTCTTTGTATAAAAGTTTGCTACTCACTGGCAAAGAAAGTTCCTCCTGAAGAAATCAGGGCTCACTCCACCAGGGCTAAGTTGGCCACTTCGGCCCTGGCAAGGGAAGCCCCGGTGGTGGATATTTGTAAGGCGGCAACTTGGGCGTCCCTCCACACTTTCGCTAAGCATTACTGCTTGGATGGTGAGGTTCGGAGGGATGGCCATTTTGCGCGATCTGTTTTACAGGATTTCTTGGTGTAATCAGACGGGCACCCACCTCCGAGTGTGGTACTGCTTTGGGACTCTATTCATAAGGTGAGGAATCCACAGGTAGTTTGTATCCATCAGAAGAACAAGTTACTTACCTTCGGTAACGCTTTTTCTGGTGGATATAATAGCTACCTGTGGATTCCTCACAGTCCCACCCACCTCCCCTTTGCCTGTCTGATTGCACTAGGATATGTGGTTGTATAGATATATGTGTATATTGATATTTTTTCCTGTATGTATGTATGTATGTATGTATATATATATATATATATATGTATATATATATATGATGGTTTTTCATTATGTTGCATCATGAGGGTTTTATGTGTATATGTATTTATTGGATTTATTGTGGAAGTCGGTTCGCACCTGTACGCCTCAAAGGCCCGTAAAAAATGGGTGAAACTGACGTCAGCACGCCGACGAAGACCTCTTATTGGCACGGTGACATCAGACGAAGTCGTGTGGAGCCGTGCAATTGTGACGTCCTCGTCGATGTGGAGAGCTAGGAAGAGAACTTTCTGTCGAATGCTGGCGCAAGGATGAATTCATAAGGTGAGGAATCCACAGGTAGCTATTGTATCCACCAGAAAAAGCATTACCGAAGGTAAGTAACTTGTTCTTCTGGTGCACCCCTATTGAGGTCTCTCAACACCGGCGATTGTCTTCGACAGAGAAAAAATTTAATTGGTGGATGGAGAGGTTTTTTATTTGTTACAGAAGGGGGCAATAATACAGGTTGTAGATTCAAAAGATGGTTTTGTGAGTGCAATTCCCTTGGTACAGAAGAAAAACACAGGATGGTGCCCTGTGATACATTTAGGGGAATAAACACATTTTTTATTTACAGGCATTTCAATATGGAAGGTATCCGTCTTTTACAAGATATTTTACAGAAAAGGGAGTGGTTAGTAAAACTAGAAGGATGTGTATTTCACAATTCCTGTGGAAAAGGATTCTCAGAAATACCTCAGATTAAAATGGAGGGGTGGTGTTTACCAATTTTGTTATCTTTCCTTTGGTTTTTCCTCTGCCCCTTGGTGCTTTACCAAGGTGTTAACACCAGTGGTAGCCTTTTTGAGGGAGAGTGGCATTTGATTAGTAATATATTTGGACCATATACTCTTGGTGAGCCAGGCAAAATTGGAACTTCAAGAGCATTTACATATGACAGGATAATTTACAGAAAACCTGGGGTTTATCATGAACATGGAAAAATCGGTCTTGATACCAAGTCCATCTTTGGTATTCCTAGGTTTTCAGGTAGATACTCTATGGGCCCAGTTACTTTTACCTCAGAAAAAGATAAAATAAGAAAGGAAGTAAGGTACATATTGAGAAAAGAAGTTGTAACTCTCAGGGATCTAGCAAGAACAATTGGTCTCCTGTACTCATGTATCCAGGCAATTTCCCCAGGCCCCCTGCATTACAGAGCTCTTCAAAGGCTAAATAAAGTTGGGTTGAGAAAAGGTCTATTACACAGGTAATAAGAAGGCCCAGTACTAGATTCCTCTTTAACCCCAATAATCAAATACAACCAGAATCACCAGAAAATAAACAACTCTTTTCCTACCCACCAGACCAAGCTATTTCTCAGCAAAGTCTTTTCTGAAGCCACTCCCTGCAGATCATCATGCTAGGTGTTTCTTTTGGTTGCAATCCTGCCCTCTTCAGCTACAAGTCCTGATTATTTTTTTTGAAGGGGCGCAGACCACCTTGAGTTTATACTGGTGAGTACCCCTTCACTGACTCAGAGACCCTACGATGGGTATGCCTGGCATTTTGGGATAGCCATTGGTATCCCCAGACCCTGCAGTTACTTCTTCTGGTGCAGTCCCCTCAGATTGCTCATTTCAGGAAACTCCTTCCAATATGACTGTCTTATTGAAGTGTCTTCACAGGCTCTCTTTTTTTTTGTCAGGTTATTCACTCTGCCACCCCCACTGCCCAACATGTCGGTGCCATCAATACTTTAAAAATATGTTCCTCGTGACCCATTCTGTTCCTTTGCAGGAAGACATCATTGCCTCCTATATTTGAGTCACTCGCTGGGAGGCAGCCAAAATTTGCTCCCCACTCTGATCTTCCCAACTCCAATCCAAAACAATCTGTCCCACTCCAAACAACACACTTCCAATCTGCCCCACTCCAATCCCAAACAATTCACTCCATTCCAGTCTGCCTCACTTAAAACCAAAACAATCCACCTCACTTCAGTCTGCCCCACCCCAATCCACCCCTCTAATCCAGTCCATTAAATCCATTCCACCCCGCTCAAGTCCAATCCACTGCAACCCAAACCACCCACTCCAGTCTAATATACCCTCCACACTCCAGGCCATTCAATGCAATCGACCTCAATATATCCCACTCCAGTCCAATCAGTCCACCTTAATCTACATCACTCCAAACCACCTTAATCCATCCCACTCCAATCCACCCCACCCAAGTCCAGTCCACCGTAAGCAAGCCCACTGAAATCCAGACCACTCCACCCCAGTCTACTCCACCCCAATCAAATCTATTCCAAACCACCTCACTCCAGTACCATACCTCACTCCAATCCACCTCAATCCGATCCACCTCAATCCAATCCAGACCACCCCAATCCAGACCACCCCTCCCCAATCCAATCCCAGTCCATTTGACTCCATTCCACCCCACTGCCATTCACTCTTCTCCAATCCACCTCAGCCCAAACTAATCCAATCCACCCCACTCCATTCCACCCCGCTTCATTCCAATCCATGTCACTCAGTACATTTCATCCCACTCCAGTTCATCCCACACCAATCCACCCATCCCAATCCAATCCCCCACCTCATTTCAATCCACCCCACTCCAAACCAGTCCACCCCACTACAATCCACCCACTACAATCCAGTTCAATCCACCTCACTTCAGCCCACCCCACTCAATCAAGCCCCCCCACCTCAATCCAATTCACCTCACTTTAGAAGAAATCCACCCCACTCCAGTCCACCCTACTGCAAACCACCCCACTCTAATCCAATTCACCCCACCCCAGTCCTATCACTCCTATCCAATCCGACCTCCCCAATCCAATCTAATCCACTCCACTTCAATTCACCCCATTCCAGTCCACCCCAATCCAATCTTCTTTACCCGATTCCAATCCACCCCACTCAAATCCAGTACACCCTTCCAGTCTACCCACTCCAATACACTTCACTCAGTCCTCCCCTCCGTACCCCAGTCCACTCCACCCCACTCTACTCCAATCCAACACACTACCTCCAACCCACTCCACCCTACTCCACTCCAATCCATTGTATGCCACTCCACAACACTGAAGTCTACAACAATCTCTGCCACTGTACCACTGAACTCTACTCTCCTCTACGACACTCTATTCTCCCTACAACACTCTACACCATGTAATCCACTCTACAATTCTCTACTGTATGACACTCCACGCCATCAACTATTTAACCATGCTGAACATCAACCACACTGGTGTACAACATGACAAAAACACATTGCGAAAGCCAATAGCTCTTGTCTAGGAGAGACCTATTGGCTTTGCCAATGCTTGTTAACTCCTGGTGTTGGGCCACTTACTGACTCTGCCTTTTTGGTTTCTCCGGTTTGCAGCAACAAGTTCTCAGCTGGTACCACTGACACCTATTCCAGGTGATGAGGGATAATGTCCACTACTTGGCACCCTATGCAGGCCAAGCTTGGGGTGAAAACATTAGTCACATTTGGGGGTGGTGGAAGTCTGCTTGTGATCCATCCTGTATATGAAATAACCACTTGAACAATGTGCATGGCCTTTGCCAATATTCTCATAAATTGTTCTGCTTTCTTATTGACTCAAGGCCATGTGGTGTGATCTTCCTGCACTTGGTGTACCAAGATTGTAAGTACTCTCTTACTTCCTGTCTAATTAATGGGGGCCTGTTGTCTGTTCAGATTTCTTGCATAAGTCCATGGGTTGCCATGATCTCCTCTAGCTGGGGTGCCACATCACCAGCTTATGTTGATGATGCAATCTACAAAATCAACAAGGGGGGGGACCGGGAGGTTAAAGGTCCAGTGTACAATCTCCCAACTACGTCAAAAACAATATAGAATACACTGTTCCTAAAAAAAGAAAGAAAAGGTCTAGGCAACCAAAGTGTTCTAGAGCAAGGCCCTCATGCATCACAATGGATGACAGGCATCATCATCGGGAATTGCTCAACGTCAGGCCGGCACTGCAATGCCTAACGTGCTCCCAAACCGGGAGTTGTCAGCCGAAATTGTTAGTGTGAAGGCTAGTGGAAGGAACGAACCACCAGACCAAGGCAGGGCGAGCAAGGAAAGATAGGTTAAAATTGGTTAATCACTTCCAAACTCCGTCATCATTTTAATCAGAAAAAAGAAGTGACGACCAAGATTAAAAATGCAGAAAGAAAGCCAGAATTGAGTGTGATGCTCAACGGCTTTCAAAATAAACTACGAGGATCCCAAAAAGTGTGGGAGGGAAGGGGCCGGCCCCAAATGCCATTTGATGGGCAGCGCTCTGGAGGTTAGGTCCCCGGCTGAGGACTACACTCTGAAAATATCTGAGCAGTCCTTTGGTTCGCGCTTCCTTTGGAGCCATCCCCCCCCCTAATTGTGGCCGGCCCCTTCCCTCCCCCTTTTTTAGATGTCACTGGACAAATGATTAAATGCGAGTGACTTCTTTTCTTAATACGAATTGGAGAAGCGTTATTCTGGTCCTGAAGAAGCGTCATCGGATCCAGCTGGACCGACAGACGCGAAACATGTCGACCTTTTGGTAGAGGCACCACACTTTTTGGGATCCTCGTAGTTTATTTTGAAAGCCGTTGAGCATCACACTCAATTCTGGCTTTCTTTCTGCATTTTTAATCTTGGTCGTCACTACTTTTTTCTGATTAAAATGATGAGTTTGGAAGTGATTAACCAATTTTAACCTATCTTTCCTTGCTCTCCCTGCCTTGGTCTGGTGGTTAGTTCCTTCCACTAGCCTTCACACTAACAATTTCGGCTGACAGCTCCCGGTTTGGGAGCACGTTAGGCATTGCAGTGCCGGCCTGACGTTGAGCAATTCCCGATGATGATGCCTGTCATCCATTGTGATGCATGAGGGCTTTGCTCTAGAACACTTTGGTTGCCTAGACCTTTTTTTTCTTTTTTTAGGAACAGTGTACTCTATATTGTTTTTGATGATGCAATCTATACTTCTAGATGTTTTGAATAATCATCAATGACAACTAGCATGTATGGCATGTTGAGCAGGCCCCCAAAGTCTGTGCTCGCATGGTGCCAAGGATTTCTGGGGATCTCTTCCATTAGTGTTGGTGCCAGAGGTGCTAGGGTCCAAAACACCTCTCACATTTTACACCTTTGGCTGGTCTGCTCAACCACTTCATCTAGCCGTGAGAAACAGACCTTGCTTCAGACCCTACTCTTAGTCTTGACCATTCCTTGGTGCAAGCTGTGTGCTAAATAGACTACACATTGGGCCAGACTCTGCAGTATGACCAGTCGGGGACCTTCAATGGGACAACCTTCCACCATAACTGCTAGTTTGTTTTGCACATTTTACAGGGACTCCAGTACAAGCCAAGCGTCATCGGTCCAGTGAGAGGATCTTAAGAGTCTTCCAGGCTCCGGAATTTACTGCTGCAAGACAGTTATCAGCCTGTGTGGCTTCAGTTGTCTTGGCCAGGGATATTGACAGTGGTCTTAACCATACCACTATTAATCAAACATACTCCTCCATGTCTAGAGCTATTTCTTCTTCCTCTCTCTTGAGTTGCCAGGCAAGCGTGCCGTGGAAAGTAATCAGCTGAGGTCTGTGCTGCCAGCTTAAATTTCATGGTGAACTGGTACTTCTAGCTAGAGTATCCTCTTTTATATTCAAGGGGGTCGCTTGGACATGGATCCTCAGAACAGGGGGTTGAGGGGCTTTTGATCTGGGTGTACGTTAAATTGATTCCCATATAGATATAGATGAAGGTTCCTGGACCCCCAGTCAATAGCTGAAGCTTCATTCTCAATGTGAGAATAATGCTGCTCAGTAGGAGTGAGAGCCCATCTACAATATGCTACAGGGGCCCACCCCTGCAATCCTGTTTCTGCAATAGGACAGCACCTAGTTACATCAGTCTAGCATCCACATACAGCTCTAAGTCGTTACTTGGATCAAAATACGCCAAAGTGGTATCTGCAGAGAGAGTCTTTGAATCTGTGAAACAAATCCCACAAGCATGCAAGGTGCTCGTCCACAGTCAAGGAATGTACCCGAGTGAAAACATTGATGTTGAGAACTGCCAGCACATCTTTTATTGTGACCTGAAACACCTCGGCTGCACTGCATATGCTGAAGTTTAGGCGTTTATAGTGCTGGGATGGTGATAATGTAGTATGAGCCAGGAGCAAGCAGGAGCTCGTAGTACCCTGATCGCAGGTGCATCTTTAAAAGCAAGCACAACCTGGTGACCTCACTCACGATTTCATCAACCATTGTCGTTGGATGTCATCCCACTTGATGGCCAGGGTCTGGGTGCTTATGTTGACGGCAGTTGTACTTCACCCAGCTTCTTCGGCTCTGGCTTACGGGTATCCATGATTGGCGGCAACCCGGGCATAGTACCTACGACTCATTTGATTATGTCTGCTGCATCTAGTTTTCATAGTTTTCCCTCAACTTTGGGTGTGACATGAAAAGCTGCTCTGAAGTGTTGCAGTGCCACTGGCTGAATTTATCTATGTGGAAGGGCACCATTTCCTCTGTCAAGCAGTCTAATCCATGGAATAGCAGTTGGAACGCCTTTAGTAAGCAGTCTATCCCTGATGAATACACACTGAACACAAATTCCTATAGTAACAGTTTCTTAGCAGTTTGGCTACTCAACAGCATGCTTTTTCCTTCTTTTGTAACATACATTTTAGTAGCAGTTGAGTGTCCTTGGTGGCCAATTTCCGTTACCAACATCTCCGCTAGAAGCAGGTGTTCAGCACTGCCAAGAGCATACAATCGCACTCTGGTCGGTCAGAGCTTGAGTTTGTTCTCTACAATCTCAATTAGCTCCTGCCCCAGTGTCGATGACTGCCATCATGTATTATCCACCAACTGAGGTTTTCTGGCCCAATTCTGGAATGGCTCGATGGTTTGGACGAGCTATATGGTACCTTCAGTTCGTCTTCCTCCATGTCACTATCCTCTTGGGCTTCTGCTGAGAGCTCCATGGTATTCACCGCCTTCTTCGGGCAGCTTTGCAGCCAAGGAACAGAATGACATATCTTGGCATAATGGTTCATACCGAGCAGCTTGTTCCTGCCACAGGCATTCTTCAAATTGCGGGAAGGGCTCGCTGCACCATCTTCAGAGATTGCGAGGCGACTGTGGTATACTCATGTCTTTCTTTCCCACCAAGGTGTCTCGAGACATTTGGTTGACAGGTTTGACTTTGGTCAGATGCTGTAAAACGGCCACTATGTGGGACACTCAGGCCTTGGATAGTTTTGGGGAGAATCCTAGCGTGAGGATGCTTTGCATAGAGTTTCTTGGGTCTTGTAGGATTTGTTCTCTTAGTTTGGCAGATGCACATACTAGTATGAATTGAGCCCTGATTTAATGCTTTTCGTATAGCAGGTGCACGTGCTGGCCAGTTCATAAACAGTTCCGACTAAACTGTTCGCATGAGGAGCAGGATCAAGACTGATTTACATATGGTTAGGTCGAAACTGAGGTGGCATGGTGGGCAAAAAAATGATGGATTGTGATGCGGCCCGAGGGATTGCCAGTGGCTGAGATTAATTCAAGCATCCCATCCATCATCTTGTTGCCTTTGTATTTGAGGCCAGTTCAAGGAATAATGCATGGATGGTGCCTACTGATTTCTCCGGCTCCTTCCTCGCTTGGTGCAGTAGGCATCTTTGATAAACTGGATTGGCTATAGGTTTGAAATAATTGGTCAGGGCTGCTTTCAGTTTGGCATATGTGAATGGCTGACCAATGTCTGTGACCGTCCATGACAGCTCCTAGATTTCCGTCTACTATAAACGGAGCACCACGGGTCTTTTTTGATCATTATCGATGCCCGTGCCTGAAAGTACATTTCTAGTCGTTGTACCCAAATTTTTCACCTTGAAGCTTGTGTTGACAGGGAACCAGCTACTTTGAAAGGGTCTATCGAAGCCATGGTGACGGCAGTCTTGTACAGCTCTCATAGACTTTATATTGCTTCACGATTGCGACCCCATCGGACTTGGTGTCATGGTTTCTTAAGCTGGACTCAGTAAATGAGATGGAGTTGTAATGATGTGTGTCGCATCCATCCCCATCTCACTTGGACCTGCTATGTCTCTGTGGTTTATTCTTGTCCTCTGTTGTGGGCCTCAGCTGGCTGTGCTGTGTGGCCTCGGGGAAAGCAGCCATTTTATGCTGGCAACCTTCACATCCTGACACAGTTGCATACTGGCTAAATACCCCTTGCCTCACTGCCAGTGTCGTGAGGAGTCAGAAAACTGCAAAGCCTGCAGTTACAAGAGGGTGCTCATGCACAGTGGCAGTGATGGATCGAGGAGCAGACTGACTCATTCGTGCTGAATATCTAACCACGGTAGTGAAGAAAAAGGTTTTGCGTCATGGCAAATCTTTGTAGACAAGGCTTGGGGTGGCGCTGGTCCCAACCGTGCGGTGGTAGAGCTGGATAATGTGGGAGGAAGACGGTACAGTTTAGGCGCCCTCAACGTGCCTTCGAAATTTAGGATGGTAGGTGGGGTAATGAAGGTGCATCCATTAATTTCTAGGCAGACTGATGCTGGTTTGACGCTAAACCACCTGACTCATTGCCATTTTGTTACGTCAGGGCCTGCCCATTTGGAACCTTGGATGTGCAAGAAATAACATGTACACACTATGTAATATGGGTTATTAGCCTGTTGAGTATGCTTGGTAAGACACTTTTATTATCTTCCTTACATAACCGTGGAGCGTACCACCACTCACTCAACTTGCAGGGGTTATTGGCTTCTCCACTCCCCGACACAGATGCTGGAAATACCCAATACTGCAATTGTTTATTCATGGAACCAGATTCCTTTCATTCAAAAGCACTATAACAGCAGTGCGTTTGTCCAAATGGTTAGTAATTAACCTATGTTAATGTTCAATAGTAAGCAGTTGTTAATTCTTCCTCATTTCTGCATTCTAACACACAGGAATTGTTCTGTGCTTGTTAGTTAATAATTATTTACTCGTGTTACCAGTGTGTAAATTTCTAGGTGCTCCTTTTAAGTGGTAGTGCTTCCCCAGTAGCACAAATATCAGGGCAGCTCTCTTATCTAGATCGTTCTCTATGTTGAAGCCAAGATATAGTTTAAACAATTTGTGTTCCTTCAGTGCACCGTGACACGTTTTGAATGTTCTGAAAACAGCTCTCGAATACTAAAAAGTAAAAACAAGTGAGTTACAGCTGAACTAAATCTGTCAGAATGTGAAGAAACCTGGAATAAGCTATTATTTACACAAAGCAACAAAAATGGTGGTGCTGCTACGTTCCCTACTGCTTCCTAGTGAAGAGTTTGTCAGTGCCATAGAGATGATGACTTCATTTTACCTTGAAAAATGTGTCTTTCTTTTTTTTATCTAGGAGGTATCCATTTTTTAGCAGCTGTTACTCCAAGAATAAGAACATGTTGCTAAGAGAGATCTTATTTTAGGTCGAGTCTAGTAGACAAGACAAGCGCTGTCTGCTGCAAGATATAGGATAGCTTACCAAAAACAAAGAGAGGCTTGGAACTTTTCCATGGCTTACTGTTGGCTAGCTTTCCTGTCACTCTCATTTGCATGCTTCTTATTCATGTCTCAACTTTGTATTTGTCCCTCCCATGGAGCATTGCCTCTTTACCATTGTTTGATTGGCTGCTATCTCAGCTTTCACTGATTGCTTTTCAAGCCCTACATTTTTATTTTTTATTTTATTAAGTACTTCATAAGAGTGCTTGAGTTTTTGAGCTGTCTCCCTCGTGTACATCCCTCCCCCTGCACTACGTGTTGCTCTCTTGTCACCCTTGAACTTCTCCCCATTGCTTCCCAACACCCTTCTGGTTGCCTTCCCCACCCCTCCTTCACTCTCCCCATTGTTGCTTCACCCCAACTGCACCATCTGTGTTGCTTTCCGCCATTTTTTCTTGCTTCAAACAACCCCCACTGTGTTGCTTTGTTGACCTGTATTGCCTTTGCATCCCCCAAACCTCTCTTGTGTTCCTTCCACATCTCCCTATTCCTTCTACTCTCCCCACCGCCCCTTTAAATAAAAAAAAATAAAGGTAACCAAAAAGAAAAAAGCAGCGAAGTCCTTTTTGTAGGCATGCGCATGTGTGGTGCATGCACCACCTACAAAATGACATGTGCGTCCGAACCAAAGGCTTTTTTTTTTTTTTTTTTTTAATAATTTAGTCATCCTGAACAGTATCAAGAATGCTGTGCGACGTGGCTAATCATGGAACAAGTCCACAGGTCTCAAAGGTGAGATCAATACTTGTTAACGAATTGCCTTTTAGACATATAGATATATTGCATGTTGCCTCTTCAATCAAGCTCAAAGGGAATGCAAATAGCATCCATCCCCTGCTAAGTTATTTGCCTCTCTCAACTCTGAAATACAGCACAGGCATGAATAACGTGTGCTGGATCTCTGCATCAGGCCATATAAGCCCCTCAAGAAAGAAGCTCAAGAAACACTTCAGTCGTTCTTCTTTTTCCATGGAAAGGAATGTGTTTACAATTACGTTCATTTTGCTGGGCAACCAGCCACGTTTCTGGAGACCCAGATTTACGCCTCGTTTCAGAATAGCTTTTTCCATCAGTTCTTCATTGCTTCGGGCACTTATTACATACATATTATTTTTTCTTCTAAATACTTAATACTGGTGTATCAATAAGGGAACCTTAGGGATACCAGTTTAGTATGGCAGATTTTTAGTAAAAAAATTGTTGTTTTGGAGTATTTAAGCACAGTATTAAAAGGCGGGAATTAAGTGTACACGCTCTTGGATTTAAAATAGGTTTAAGAAAATTATCCAGCTAGGTTTATCTTTATCGCTTGTCATCTCTGGCAGCTTGTTGTGAAAGTGTTTTGGACTTTTGTGGAAGTACTTCGCTACTCAAATATTTATACATAATATTACATTTATTTTGTGTATATCCTTAAAGCCTTTTAGTAGGAGGCAGGACACCGAACCGAGGGCTGTAGATGTCACTTTATTATACACACACACACTCGCCTGCCATGTTGTAAACTAGAGGCATCCACAGCATGGCGCTACTGTCTCCTCAGTGCCTGGGAGCCCGAGTGATGCAGTCGAAACACCAGGGCTGTTGTGCCATCACCTCCATTTCCAAGAGACATAGGAGAGCTATTTCTTTCACTTTCCTTGGGTCCAGGACAAGCGGCCTCAGCTCTGATAGACGTGTGGACAGAGAGTTGTGGAAGGTGTCCTTGCTGCTGCAGTGATAGTAGTGGAGGGATCCAGATCCCCCGTGGCACACCTGAAATCCATTGGTGAAAGGTATCCCCTTTGTGCTCATGTGAGCCAAATCGAGTCCTCTTCCGTAACACCCCTTGGTAGATTTGCCTTATCCCTCATACCCACGGAGCTAGCCTGTGTTTAAAATACCTTCAAATGTATACAGACATTCATAACATAAACAAATTATACAACGCATGTCATGTTACACGCTTCCAGGGGGCAAGAGTCCTAGAGATTATAAACCGCAGCTGGAGGGGGACACCTGCAGCAGTGGGTGACGAAGACTGTTCAGTTCTGCATGGAACAAGCTGGTCTGCTCTTTGCTTATTGGCTTCACAGACGAATGACGCCGGACCTGGCAGCAGAATCCGGCCACACAACCACCACCTCTTATTTGGGAGACATTCCATGTACATTGTAGCGCGTGCACTGCGGTGCAACCCTCCTGCTGGTGATATTTACAGAGCGCGTGAGCCGTTTGGCACTCGTGTGTCCTGCTCTGCAGGAGAGGTGTAAGGATGTGCACCTTCTCTTTGTGTGGAAGATTTCTCCCATTCCAAGCCGCTGCCTCGAGTTTAATCATCTGCATGGAGTGATCGGTGACACAGGTTCTGGCCTCCTGGCGCTTTGAGCGGTCTTTGTTGGAGCTGCGGAAGGGTTGAACACCTGTGCTTGCAGACCTTGCCATTGTGCTGCCGTTTGCTTTGGCACACGCATTCCCTGCTGCGACTGTGTCAGGGATGCCAAGGTCATACTTGTTTTCCTGTACGAGTTTCATTTCTGTCGTTCTGCACAAATGCACTAATTCGACACTTGGGAAACAAACTGCAAGAATTAACCTTTTATTAGTGCCGTAAAAGCTTAATTGCAGACCTTTCTTGCACCCATTGCTGATTTCGTCCATTTTTCTGCTTTGCATTTACTGTTTCTCTTGATGTGAATGCAGGGGGTTCATATGTGGGGGTCATTATGTGCTTCCTGTGACAGAGACTGGTGTTTGCTCTGCTTCCACCTGCTCTAGAGTGGCCTTAAGTGAGAAAGCGCCCCAGCCATACCTATACAACGTAAGATGACGTAGGCTCATGGGGCTTTTCTTTAGGGACAAGCAAAGGTCAAAGAATAGTCTTTTGGGATACTTTACTCCTTGGGCCTTGCCGGGAATGTTAGTAGAGATCAATTAGAAAGCAACTTGTCGTATTTTATTGTTAAGGACTGCCCTGTGCACATTTAGACACATTGTTTAGTATGGATGGAGATGCACCATGGCTACTCATTGGCATTGCTGGGTATGGGGAGAGGCTACGAGTCATGGGAGGCAAGGCCCTGTAGGCTTATGGTGCCCCCCTTCATGAGAGCAGTCTTTGGAAACCCTCATATTCTTCCAGCCATGGCAACAGTAATGGACGCCGGCATTCCCTCTTCTCAGCGTCTAAATGTGGACATTCTCTAGGCACCTGAGTGGGCCGGGGTGTGCAGCAATAAGTAAAAGAATGTGCCCCCACTTAAGAGTCTATAGTGTTGTATATTAAAACATATCTAACATTAATCTAGTCCTCCCAGTAGATACATCTATCCTCATGTGACAGACAATACACAAAAATCTCATCAGTCAACAAAAAAGTCAGGCAACATTCAGTAGCCCAGTGAGAAACAGAAAGCGATTGTAGTGCATCAAATGTGTATTTAATTTCCCCCTTATTATTGATACATAAATATTGACCTTCAACCTGTGTTTCATTGTCCGTTTTCTATATTTTTGTTTTCTGTCCTATATGTCCATATGTGCCCAATGGTCGATGCCTATCCAGTGTCAAATGTGTAGCAAGGGTGTAGGAACTCTGGGAGTTGGGTACTAAATCAGCAAGTTAAAGGAGGTCAGAGACATGAAACAGAAAAACGTGAAGACCTACTCACACCACGGGTGAATAAGATTTAGTAACACAAGCGAACGAGGGCAGATTCAAGTAATCCTGCAAACCTGGAAGACATCAAAATTGTCTTAAAAGGTGGGGGGCCAAATGAAAAGAGACTTTCATCTCTCAGGTCGCTGTTTGCTAATTGGAGGTACTTTTAGGCTGGAACCTGCATTATGTTTTTTTCATTCAAAATCTTACCAGAAAGGCGGAAGGGCAGATATTTGAAAACGCCTTTTGTGTGATTTATTGTGTTTTTGTGTAACCGATTCAGCCGGATGACACTATGATGCAACATCCTAAATCTATCCGTGGCAGAGTTCCCTAGGACTGTCTCTTCTTTGCAGTAACGGTAAACAAGATGCTGACCTATCCCTGTGTTCAAAATTCCAAATGCAATAGCAAGAACGTCTTAAAGTTGACTGCAAAGAAAATCGAACTCGCAGTACAAAAGCAAAAGATATATCCAAGTCTGTCTGTAAAGTACACTTAAAATTGAACTGCGATTTACTTTTCCCTGTGACTTAAGGCAGCTTTTTACACTGTAAGCCTAATAATATTTTTTTACTATCCGGTTATAAAACAACGAACATGTCTGTCGCTGTGAAATTACATTATTATAGTCCTGGGCTTGTGGCCTTAAGTATTTCTGCTCGACTGTCATAAGAACATTGGGGTATTTTTTTTGCATCTTTGCTTTTACTTAAGTTGTCAGAGAGCAAGAGAAGTCCTTAATACACTGTCCTGTATATCAACCTGGGTAACTGTAGAGGTTTTCAAGTTACAGTGGCAAGTGACAGCTCCCTAGAATGAATCTGGGAAAGTGTACATTTGCGTCAAGCCTCCCAAATTAGGTCACCAGTGTACACTGACCTTATCCAGGAACAAGGAAAGGTTATTTTGAGAAACTACTGAAAATGATATCTGGCGCAAAGTCTTGGAAGAGTAAAAAAAACCGAGGGCCAACATTTTCTGTGGTCACACACTGTCAGACCCTTTATCCCTTAACCAATTCCCTCGGACAGACTTCAGGAGGGTGTGCACTGAAGCAGACCGAAGATTAATGGGGACCAGTTGTTAAATGTATGGAAGAACAGGCACACATCTTCATAGTAGTGTCTCAATGTTAATGGCCATTCCGAAATGCCAAATCCACTTTTCTAAACATGCACTGAAAGTCATTTCGGATATATCTGTATGGCAAAAGAATATCCTGGATTTATTATTATCCTGGAAGAATGTCACAACCAAAACACCGACTACCAAATATCGTCAAGCTAAAATATATCAGTAGATATAGATTTATTTTACTTCTCTCCAGATAGCGGTACATTGACAATATATATCTCGCTAAGCTACACAGCTACGGAGTTGAAAATGACAAATCTATGCTTAAGTGTAAATACTTAAGTTGACGATATTTGTGTAGATGATATTTTGCCTATGAGATTGTTGGATAATATTAACAATCACAGATTTTTTTTTATTTTGTCATAATTTACCTCAGGTTAGACCTCGAAGATCTTTTTCTGTTTGCACCCTTACCTGAGAGGGAAACTGAGGGCTGGGATGTGTTGCTGATTCTTCAGTGCACCATAGCCTTTCGGCCCGCTATTAAAGTGCCATAGCAGCAAATAGGTGTAATCACAAGACTATACACTAACTCCTAGAGCTCGTATGGTTCTTCCCTTTTCCATTACCCTTTCTCTCTAGCCACTTCACTAGCGGCAGCCAAAACGTATATCTTCTACCTTCCAAATCAATTGCACCAATTTTTAAATTATAAGTAATCGAGCCAGTAAGTGTATATTGGTAGGAGACAACTGAGCCACTTCCTACAGATTTCCATCCGAGCCAGAAGGATCATATAAAAAAGCAATTTTGCTGCTCTGTCTTTATTCCATTCAACCTTGCCCTTTGGGGCCCCAAAGATAACAAGCATTTGCAATGCAATACGTGATGCATTTACTTGAGTTGTAGCTGTTGGCATTGTAAATGCATAACTGGACTTTTTTGCCACATTAAATGGTCAACCCTGCCTTATATTTTGGTCCTTTCTGCTACATAATTCTACTGGCCCTGCATATATCTAAAGTGCTAGTAGACCTACTGGAATATCTTCTAAGCAAGGCCCTTAAAATACAAACTACTTCCAGGTGCAAAACATATTTACTTGGCAGTTGGTTCAGGCGACCTTGCCCACTGGGCAATGAATAAATAATTGTAGTCCAAGAATGAATGCTTATTGGATCACTGTCCCTTTTCTGCAGTCTGGGAAGTCAAACAAAACGCCCATGATTTTTCACTCGCTTTAGGAGAGCCACCTCACATGATATTAATGATCCTCAGTCAGCCTTGAACTGAAATATTAGTTATAAAATATTGACCATGGTACAGCATAATCAACTGTAAACTCTCCGCGAGGTTAGTTTTATAACCACAGGCACACAGCTTAAGATTCACAGACTCAAACCTGTGTAGTTCATATAGTCAGGTTTTTGCTTTGTATTAGTAGCTTGTATCACGTTATATAAAAAAAAAAACAACAAGTCCCAGAATGCAAAGCTGAAACATAAACTAAATGAGTGAATCACTCATCGAACTAGGGAGCTGAACAACTCTACAAATACTATTCCAAGTGCTGGTTTCCTGGTTGTATCACGTTATAAAAATAAAACTACAAGTCCCAGGATGAATATGTGTGCTGCAAAGAATGTGTGCTAAGTAGATCAGAGTGCATATAATGTAAAAATGTCAAAATAACTCTGGAGATTAATGTTCTTTTTGTAGAGAGAACGTACTTTTTTCTAGTGGAAGTTTGGACTCATTATAAGGTAGCACAGAGGTTTAATGTGTCTGCTGCAAAGAACGTGTGCTAGGCATATCACAAAGTGCATATAATGTAGAAATTTCAAAATAACTGGTGATTTATGTTCTTCCTTGAGAGAGAACGTAATTGTGTCTAGTGAAAACTTGGAGTCATCATAAGGTAGTGCACAGAGTTAATATGCCTGCTGCAAACAACGTGTACTAAGCAGACCAGTGTGCACATAATGAAAAAAAGATACCACTGATCAAGTTTGCGCTGTGAGCGCCACGGCAGCCAAGAGAACCTTCTTTTGTTTAGTGGAAGCTTGGAGTCATCATAAGGTAGCGCTCAGGTTTAATGTGCCTGTTGCATAGGAAGTGTACTAGGCAAATCAAAAAGTGCATGTAATGAAAAATTGTCAAAATAACTTTGGCGATTTATGTTCTTTCTGGATGAGAGAATGTACTTTTGTCTAATGGAAGCTTGGAGTCATCATAAGGTAGTGCACAAGGTTATTATGCCTTTTGCAAAGAATGTGTACTAAGCAGAACAGAGTGCATATAATGTAAAAACAATACTGTTGATCGAGTTCGTGCTCTGAGCGCAATGGCAGCCAGGAAAAATGTACTTTTGTCTAGTGGAAGCTTGGAGTCATCATAAGGTAACACACAGGGTTAATATGACTGCTGTAAACAACATGTACAAATCGCAAAGTGCATGTAATGTAAATATGTCAAAATAACTAAATTTATGTTCTTTCTAGAGAGAGAAAGTACTTTTGTCTAGTGGAAGCTTGGAGTCATAAGGTAGCGCACACGGTTAATTTGCCTGTTGCAAAGAACGTGCACTAAGCAGAACAGAGTCCATATAATGTAAATATGATACCGCCGATCGAGTTCGCGCTGTGAGCGCCATGGCAGCCAATAGAGTGTGCTTTTGTCTAGTAGAAGCTTGGAGTCATCATAAGGTAGCACACATGGTTAATATGACTGCTGCAAAGAATGTGTACTAAGCAGATCAGAGTGCATATAATGTGAAAACGATACCGCCCATCAAGTTCGCGCTGTGAGCGCCAAGGCAGCCAAGAGAATGTACTTTTGTCTAGTGGAAGCTTGGAGTCATCAGAAGGTAGCACACAGGGTTAATGTGTCTGCTGCAAAGAACGTGTACTAGGCAAATCACAAAGTGCATGTAATGTAAAAAAATGTCAAAACAACTTTGGTGATTTGTGTTCTTTCTGGAGAGAGAACATACTTTTGTCTAGTTGAAGCTGGAGTCATCATAAGGTAGCGCACAGGGTTAATATGCCTGCTGTAAGGAACATGTACTAAGCAGATTAGAGTGCACATAATGTAAAAACAATACCACAGATCGAGTTTGCTCTCTGAGCGCCATAGTAGTTAGGAAGCGCAGACAAAAGAAACAAGCATTTGCAATGCAATGGGTCTCGCGTTTGCTCGTGTTAGAGCTGATAGCGTTGTAAACTCCTAACCTGACTTTTCACTCGTAATGAAACCTATCGGCAAAAGTGCATTTATGTACGTAATTGGAAAAAGTGCAATTAACTGTGTAACAGGGTCGATGTTATGTAAAGCGCTCGACTTCTGCCAAGCAAGATCTTGCTAGGAAAATAGAGAAAAAGTAGTCCAGGAGCCAGACGGAAAACAGCGAGCCTCGCATGTTTTCTGTACTTGGTCTATGCGCTCGAGGAGGGCTATCCACCGGAAAAGGCATGACGTATGCAGGCCATCCACTAATGAAATCAAGCAGATTCTAACAGGCAAGCCCACTAGCCAATGAAAGACACTGACGTGACGTGGACAGGGCTCTGAGCCCTTTTTAATTCGTATAGCGTCTCGCTTAGCGAAACGCAAGCGCATGCGACGCAGACTCGACCCTAAAAAGTAACACGCCCACGCTGAAGTATATCAGCAATCGTGCAATTATCCCTGTAACAGGGCCGGTGTCCACGGCTGTAACCAAACCGCCAGAAGGTGGGACAAAGATAAAGCATTTACTAATTACATCATGTGATTTTTGAAAGGCAAGCCCACGAACGAATGAAAGTGATGGGCATGAGGTGGGCGTTGTTAAAAGCCCACAATGCTTATAACAGGTCAAAGCGCTTGCGCGCTCGACCTAAAAAGGGAAAGGCTTACCTGAATCTTTACAATACGAATATCACATACAGCATTGAACACATATTCCCAAAAGCTATGAATACCAGGGCATTCCACAAACAGATGGATATCATTTGCTTTCCCAAGCCCACACTTCGTGCAATTCACCACTTTGCCTTTCTCCATCTTCAATAGTCTGTCAGAAGTCCAATAAGCAATGTGGGAGGGAAAAGAGATGGTTTCCCATTAAACAAACAGGCTTGACAGTTCTGTATGAAAGATGAATAGATACTTGCCATATATCTCTTAACAGCATTGCCGGCAAGTATTTTCCCACAGCTCCTCCGGCAGTGAGAAGTCTCCGTCTGCTAGATCCACCAGCAACCAATACCATCTCAAAACCTCCTTCTTCAGCTCATTCGAGATACCTATCCCAGTGCCAAAGCACTAGGACCAGCTTTTTACTTGGAGATACTTAAACTTTGATATTTTACTTTCTGCCACTTCCCAAAGCTCGTCAAATGGTAACAGCATGCCATTTTTAAATAGTTGGCCTCGTTCATGGAATCCCCCCTCTCTAATGGGGAATGTCAGTTTGTCCTCGGCCCAATCTGGGGAGTCTGGGGAATCCCAAATAGGTGCATATCTACTACAGTAGGGAAGACTAGCAACCTTCCTGGTGCAATACCAAAGCTCTTCCAAATCTTGCAGCACCTTAAGCCTCACCTTCTTATAGAAATTGAGATCACCAAATTTGTACAGGAAGCAAGAGTCGCCACCCTGGGCATCTTTTAGCATAACCTCAAACGAGCTTCCTTCCTCTGAGGTGTCCGGGTTAATCAACAGCATTTTCCCATTTTTTAGTAGGGAAGCCCGTGCATAGTCCGGGAAATCTGTAAGTGCTAAACTCCCTGTTTCTCTTTTCCTTTGCAGCTTTTCAAGCAATACGCACCTCCTTTGAGGCTAAGATGAAACCGTTTATCTTACCCTGTAGCTTATCTAGCCACTCCTTCTTGAACATCAGGGGGATTGCATTAAAGATAAACATAAATTTAGGTAATATGCACATTTTTACCAATTTAAAGGAAGCTACTTATATGGCGACAGATGTATCCAACTCACCATCAGCATACATGACTCCATTGTAGTTTTGAACAAATTAACTTCTGGAAGTTTCCTGATGTCCTGTGTAATCTTTACACCCAGATATCTTATTTCTCTTTGTTTAACCCATTACCCCTCGGTATATTCCAGACCATAATTTCCATCTTGGAGTTGTTAACAGAATACCCTGCCACCTGTCCAAACTCTGTGGTCAACCTCTCGAGAATTGGTAATGTACCCTGCAGATCTTAAATGTTCACCCTGAGATCGTCTGCAAATAGAGCGACCTTCTTTTGCCAACCATTATGGCGAAAGGGGGGAATGCATTTCTCTTTTCTAATTTTACACACTAATGGTTCAATATACAAATTAAACAATAGGGATGATAATGGACAGCCCTGCCTTGTTCCCCTCATTATTCCAGTGCTAAGTCATACTCCCATTTATGAAAACTCTAGCACTTGAGTTCTGGTAAATCAAATGTATCATCCTGCAAAAATTCTCCCTCAAATTAAAGAGCTTAAGCATGGTTTGTAGGTAAGTCCAATTCACTCTGTCAAATGTTTTTGCAGCATCCAGCATTACCACAGCTAGAAGTGCCTTGTAAGCCGTAGCCAGATCTGTTGAGCCAATCAAACTACAAGTCAACTAGTGCAGGACACTCACCTTAAGAAAAACCCTTTTGATCATCATGCAGGAGATCCCCAATCCCACAGTTCAACCTTTCGGACAAAACCTTTGCAAAAATGTTATAGTCGCAAATAAGAATGAGATTGGCCTATATGACTCGCAACTCCTCAGACACTTCCATGGCTTCCATGCTTAATTTCAGGACAGGAGTAGCTGAATCTTTGTCTCAAAGATCTCCCCAAATAGCCTAGTCATAACTGGCAGTATGCTTTCTCCCAATGCCCCTTATTATTCAAGAAGAAGGCCATATGGACCTGCTGCCTTGCCTGGTTTACTAGTCTTAATTGCCCATTTGACCTCAGACCGTTCATTATGGCTGTTGAGAAAAATGTTCTATTCCTCTTTAATCCTGTCTAGATCACCCTTATTAACCCAACTCCTCATCCTCACCTCAGTAACCACTAGATTTTCACAGTAAAGATCTTTGAAAAACAGACAGAAGGCATTTTCAATGTTCTCCCTACTCCTTATATTGGCCCCAGTCTTATTTCATTGATAGAATTCTTTGCCAGATCTGATTTTATCTTCTAGGCTAATAACTTCCCGCATTTTTCTCCATACTCAAAGTGACCTAATTTACTGGCTTTCCATCTTTTCTTTTCTTTTTTTAAAAGTCTTTTTAATTGAAGAAAAAGATGTATGCTAAGAGCACAAGAAAAGAGAGCAGACAATTTCCCCTCAACCTCCCAAAATTTAAACTCCAACTCATTGATCTCCTTTTTATAGGCCTTTCACTTGAAGAAGACTAAATTGGTGAGTCTGCCCCTCAAAAAAGCCTTAAAGAAATCCCATACCCAAGGATGTTTAGTCTAAATTAATGCTAATAAGCTCCTCTGTTTGCAATCAAAGTATCTTTAAAGTTTCCTCACCTAGAAAGAGCTGCGATTGTACGTCTGCCCCACTGCTCAACCTTACTAGCTGGTTTAAAGTCAAGACAGATTGTAGAGTGGTCTGACAAGTGGGCCCCTGTATGTTGGTTATCTTGAACCTGCTCCCTTATTCTCTTATTGACCAAGAGGTAGTCGATTCTTGACTGACGACCATATTGTTTGTTGTTATAGGTGCACCCTCGACTTTGTGTCGCCCTCTCTCGCCATACATCACATAGCCAATTTCAGACGTTTCTTGATCAAAATAGCACCGCCTTTCGTACCGACGTTTTGACTCATACAAACCTTTGTTGTACCCAATTTTTAGATTAAAAAAAGATCAGTACACTCTAACTCAGTCAGGTGTGTCTCCTGCAAGATAATGACATGGGCCGGGGAGTCCCTTAAATATTGGAGCAGTCTCTCCCACCTACCTTTTACCCATAGCCCATTTATATTACAAGATAAAATATGTTTTCCCTGCACTCTTGATGTCTAATGTCAAAAGAGGCTTCTAAAATACCTGTGATTGTCTGAGGACATTTTTTCATGTTTTTTCCAAAATGATCCCCACCCAGTGCCCTTACCTCTATCCCCACCCCCACAATCACCCCACCCTTGGAGAGCTCTCCCTGTTTTCCTCATGGTCTAAAGCCTTTGGGTGGGGGGGGGGGGGGGGAGGGTTAACAATTCCAAAAATAAAACGTGAAAGCCCAAATAAAACTTCAAAACATAGTGGAAAAGGAACTATAAAGTTATGGAGACAAAAGAAAGGCAAAAGTGGAGAATGTCTAATTTCAATTAATTTCCCCTATGCCATTACTCTTGGTCAGTGCTATTAATATCCTTAGTTAACCTCCTTATACACTCTGAAATTATACATCTTATTGTTGTGCATAACTCTGAGAGTAGCAGAGAATTTCAACTGGACCATGGCACCCAGTTTCCTTAGTGGATCTATCCTCTTCCCCAGCTCCACTGCCTGCTGAGGGTGATCCGAGACGCATCTGATCTTATTTCAAAGGTAACCCCATCTACATTCAGCATTTTGTGCTTCAGTGAACTCAAAAGAATATGTTGCTTAATAGTGTAGGTCTGAAAAATCTCTAAGATGTTTCTCAGTTTACTCCTGTTAGAGATCTTTATAAAGGAGTCCCGGTGGATTTGGTCCCCTGCCTTAATCAATCTTACAAGAAAAGCATTCAAGTCATCTCACTCTAATCCTTCTGGTTCATTTAAGATCCTCAAATTGTTCCTCCTTTGATTATTTTCCAAAGCCTCAAGCTTTTCCTGGTACCCCTCTTCATTTGCTTTCAAGATGCAAATGTCTTCCTTATTGGTCTCAACTACAGTTTTTAACTCACTAATTGCTCCTTCCAAGCTAGCCATCCTGCCTGTCAAATCATCCAAAATTCTCACACATTCCTGGAACCTCCTTTTGGTTCAATTCAGAGACTTAAGATCTATTCCTGATTTCTATAGATAAACAGATCATAGCTTCTACGGACCGATTTGCTTGTTCTTATGCCTCTTCCTACTCTATGGTGAATGGGCGGCAAAGCAGCCAGTTCACCAACCTGTACTAGGGTGGTGGGACGTCGGGCTGAAGGTGTACCATCTTCCGCCCGGCGGTCCACCTTATACCGCTGACGGTATTATGAGTCTCCTTTCTGCCTGGGATTTTCTGGCAGCAACCCCACCAGGAAATCCCTGGCAGAAAGGATACTGGCGACAGGAATTAACATTCCTGTCGCCATTATGTGACTACCCCACCCCCGAAACAGCCACGGCCCCCCTCTCACCCCTGAATCCCATAGACACCACCCTCCCCCGAACCCTGTACATATGCCCCACCCCCATCGATGCATGCACACCACACACACATCCAAGCACACACATACACACATGCATCCACAACACCCCCCACCCTCCTGCTGACACACATTCACACAGCTACATG
The DNA here is from genome assembly GCF_031143425.1 of Pleurodeles waltl. Lineage (NCBI taxonomy): Eukaryota > Metazoa > Chordata > Amphibia > Caudata > Salamandridae > Pleurodeles > Pleurodeles waltl. The sequence continues at coordinate 241,413,148 of NC_090442.1, forward strand.
TACAGACATGCACACAAACACCCTCCTCTTCATTCACACACACTCACACCCCTCATTCATGCACACAACACTCAACACCCCTCTCTCCCCCCACCCCCCTTGTCAGACAGTCACCTTACCTGCTCGCTGTGGTTGTCCAGGAGGGAATGGGGTCCATGGGGTCTGCTCTGCCGGCACCGTCCCATCACCGCCGACCACCAGTATTGCTGCTGGCGGTTCTCCTCCCAATTTATAGCAGAGCGCTGCCAGGAGTCAGAATATGGTGGTTTCCTTGCCGGCGTGACTTCAGCGGTCAACTGTTTTGACTGCCGAAGTCATAATGAGGGCACAAGTGTTGACTTGACATGCTACCTAGCCATTCTGAGCTCTCTGCCACTGATTTACCTTGTGGTAGTCATGGCTCAGGGGCTTGAGAGCTTACCTTACTGGGATCTTTACAAGCGCTTCTTAGCACTTATCTAGACCTCCTACTCTGCTGAGTCACAACTGCAGTTTCAGCCTCACTCTCCTTCAAATCGCGAGAAGGTCCTTGCTAGTCCTAGCCCCCGAAAGCCCCTTGGCCCCTCATCTCCTTACCCCTGTATTTGTGCCTCTCTCCTTAGCAGGGGCTGTTGAGTCTTCAGGCGCCATGACCACTGTCTGCTCAGTGCCCTGAACTTCACCTACTGCAACCTCTTCCTCATTCCTGCACACTGCTCTGTAGTTACTGGTGTTGCCTCTGCCTCCCCTCCCTAGACGGGAATCCTCACAGCAGCTCTCCGCCCTCTATGGAGCTTGAAAGCGGCCCTCGACTAGCGCTCCGACTTGCAATCTCCCCCAACTGTGCCTACTGTGTTGCTGCACTATGCCATGTCGGCACAAACAGAGCTGCGCTCCTGTTCCTGCAAAAGAGGAGAGTATTGTGAGTGGGGCAGGGGAGGTGGATAAAAGAACAATGCCCCTCCTCCACTGCTAAGCACTCCTGCGGCCCTCGGCTAGCCGGATGCCATGTTCTCCCCTCACTGTACCCAACCAAACATCAGTCTGACATACAACTATAATAGAATTCTCTGGCACGTGCTTCTCATTTGGAAAAACATTCTTATCATTTATTCACATGAACTTCCTAATTATCAAACACAACCATTTTTTTTAAGATCTTCAGCTGTTGTCACAAATTTACATTTTCGTGCCGCAAATTTAGGCTGCTTCCTAAAATTATGTCAACTGGAAACTCGGATTCGTTGCTATCCGAGTCCAGTTAAATACTCTGGAATAGCATTTGGGCATCGGTGCTTTGGGATTTGTTGATAACAAGGGCACACTCGGACACTTAGCTTAGTGAATTGGTGGCAGTCTTCAGCCAGCTTCTGCTACTGAGGCCACATCTGGAGCCTTCCTATAGGAAGTTGAATGTACAATGGAGAAAGCTGGCAATTCCAGTCTTCCTCTGTACACTTGTTAATGAACTGTTCATAAAACTTCAAATGAGACACACTCAAAGTAAGATTACTCTTCTTTATCGCTCCATTCTGCCTTCACTTAGTCCCATTTTACTTCTACTGTATCATGTGCTTTGATGAAAAACGAAGACAAAAGTTGAAATTGTGGATATGCAGTGATGAGTACGTGTGAGCCAATAGAGAGACTGAGACTATGTTCAGGTCCCACTGGGGTAGACGAGGTAAAGGCCAGGGTGTCCTAGACAAGGTGAAATGTCATTTGCCTGTCAAGGGAGTTCTGCAAGAATCATACATCCTTTATCCAAACTCTGCCTTAGTACTGTGTGTTAGGGCCTAATGGTTATGGAAGATATCCTTGAGCTACATTCAAGGCAAAATGAATGAACTGTTATATCCTTGTTTTATGGGATACAGGCCATGTCACATGCGTCCATTTTAGACCTGGTATTGTGACCTATGACCTTTGGAAAGGTAACATAATATGGTTTTATTGCAGGTTCATGATATTTTTCGTGCAGGTATAGTATGATATTATCGTGCTTGTTTAATTTATATACCGCTACTAATGATTTTGTTTAGCAATAATATATATGTGATGATTTGGAAAACAGAATTTGCATTTCTAATACCGTGGTCTATATATCCGCACTACTCAGATCTCGTTCGCATGAGCATCTTGGGAAACAAATGGGGTCTTTTCAGAAATGTTTGCCTTCTACAAAATGCTGTGCCCGGGAGCTTGCTGGTGGACGATACGATTCTTCTGCCCCACAGACACGGATTTGGATGGATGCAAGGGCTGCACTCTCCGTTTCTGAAAGTGACATAAAATGGCATGAGATTCTGTTGGACTGCTTTTAAGAGTTTAGGTGTGTTCTTTGTATTCTAATTTTTTTAATTCATTTACCTGTGCTAATGTTCTCATTTTGATTCTAGTGCTTGCTTAACCTATTTATACATATAAAGATGTGTAGATAGGATAGTGTTGTGCTCCTTCAGTTCTTAAAACTAATTGGAGCTCACCTATAAATAACTCTACTAGGGTCTTTTGTAGGTCAGTACAGCCTCCATACTGACATGTTGGTTTATTAAGACTCCTGTCCATTCTGCCTGCCCTGCAGATTCTTTGGCCAACTCCACAGGTCTGGGAGCCAAGTGAAATCTACTGGGGGAGGTGCCTCTTACTCTTGTAGCATTAAACAATCTACATAGTAATGAATGGTGCTAATCTTTGCAAAAACAAACATTATTTGTTACTGGCAATATCAGGATGGTTATTTTTGGTATCTTTCAGACAAAGACAGGTAATGATTGTTTGCAGCTTTTCTCCAAGCTAAATTTGTCTGAAGGGCTGACTAATATTTTTCATTTAAGGCTAAAAGAACTGAACTCAAGTATTTAGGGATGGGATGTACTTCATCAGTAACCGAGCAGTAAACTCGCATTTGCAATGCAATAGGTCTCACATTTGTGAGAGTTGGAGCTATTGGTGTTGTAAATGACAATGCCTTTTACCTATGTGTTTTGGTTTGGAGTGTAGTGGATGTATGCCAGGTGCCACCGCAACCCTCCCAGCCCTGTCGCTGCAGGAGAGAGGAACAACAAGGCCGCTACCTTGGGATTGTTTTTGTCTCCTTCCTATAGACTGGCTGTGATATTTTAGAGATGCAACCCTTTTTACTGTGTTTACCTACATTTTTATAGCACCCAACAAGCCACAAAGAAGCACCTTTGTGGCATTTAACCCAAAGAATGAGGGGGTCAAAAGAGTTAGGAGCAATGAAAAGGGGGCAGCCATATATTTCTGTGTGTTAAACTTTTAAAGGAATTATTTGTCTGCATTGGCAATATCAGCCTAACCTTTAAAAACATTGACTGTATATAAGGAGAATAACAGATGAGGCAGTTTAACTGAACAGGAGGCTCCAAATGCGTGCAGATTGGTGAAATAAAGCTTCTGTGGTAGATGGGCCAACAGGATAGGTTCTAGAGGTGAGACATCTGTGACCTTGGGTCGGTGTTTTAAATGGAAATAAAGAAGGACTGGTACTCTATATTATTTAAAGCACTGCCTAGGGTTAATGGTCTCATGACAGCCCTCGGCTCAGGACTGGACTCTATAGAACAGATGTGTAACTGAATCTCCAGGTCCTTGACAGTGCCTTTTTGGTGCATACATGTGTGCACTGGCTGATCATTTTGAAGTGAGATTTATCATAATTTTAAGTCTTGACCTTGCCATCTGGACCACTCAGAGTAGACAGGGAAGCCTGAGTTTGGACGATAGTGTTTTTTTCACCTAGCCCAGTGGTGCCCAGTGAGGCTCCTGCAGGGCTGGTTCATTTGCATTTTTTCAGGCTATGAAAAGGATTTAGATGTATGTTTTTCTTGGCAATCCAAGGTAGGTACAGAACCATGTCAGGGTTTCTTGCTACCCACATAAGGTAAATTACGTATAAATAATTTACATGGAACTTATTTACACCTGGAAGCCTGCGATGCAAGCCTGGCATGGATCCTGCCTTCCCAGTACTTCATGCGTGTTCTATAATGACATCCAATAAAGTGTTCTAGTTACCTCAACATATACCTATGGTACACATATAGCACACAAGAACTGCAACATAAAATTGAGCAGTGCACTGATTCCTGTGTCATCTTGTGTTCTATAAATAGGCCACTCACTCTATCAGCTTGTGAGGTCACCGACGTCTCTCTCCTGTGAGAAAGGAGAATGACAACACAGAGCCAAACCAAGCATTTCCAGCAAGTAGAAAAATCCAGTGTTCAAAATATTTGAAAAGAAAGTACTTTAGGCCCATATGAATTATGAAGTGAAACGTTACCCAGCCTGAAGATGCTATGAAGCAGCCAAGGCTATGCAGCCCAAGCCGCAGATTACTGTTTCAGAATGCAAAGACATACAACTAACAAATTAGGCTTAACTTTGTGTACAGAAGCACACAAAGACATCTACAGTCTTAAGTTTACGCCTACATTAAGGGGGAGATTTTTGATTCTAATTTTTGAATTCTCAAAGAATTCCAGAAGTAATCCTGGGAGCCTGCAACAGTCACAACTTTTCGGAAGTACTCACAATCGTAAGCTGCTACACATACATAACTGCTCATGGAAAACAATTTCATATGAGAAAAAAAATGATTACTGAGATATTTACCTTTTCCCCCTATTTTTCACCATGAAAATGTTTTTCTCGGTTGAGAAGCCACATCTCCTACAACTCCACAAATGTTAGGGATGTTTCCTCTCATTCTATTACTGAGAAATGATTTACTCCTGTCTGTAACAACAGTAAGTCTCTAAACGTTTCCAGGCTGAGAGTGTTTGTGAGTAGTTACCAATTCATAGATTTGTCAGTGTGCACAAACTTTCTATGGCATCCCTATCGTGGAATGCAGACTCTACACCCATGAGAGTAGATTTAGTCCAACCTAATGTTACATAATACAGGTGATATAATGTGTGTGTGTGTAAATTGAGGTATAAGATCAAATTCATATTCCACCTTTATAAATCAAGCCATTTACACAAGTAAGTTGAACCTATACATGCAAATGATTGTGATCCTGACAATTAGTGCTATGGGGCACATAACCCTAACTTCCTTCTTCCCCTGAGATCATTTGGCAAGTAAATTGCATGTTGCCCAATTAGGTGCTGGGAAAAGCTTTGCATTCGAAATATACCTGCAGACCAGAATGTGGACATTGATCCAGCCAAGGGTGGCCACTGTCCACGTCACTGTTGTGGCACTGGATACACAGTTGTGGTGCCTTGTGTTATATCACGCTGATGTTTGGTCCCCTTTCTGGTTTTGACACAGTTTGGTTGTGCGGCACAGCTGTAAATGAGAAATCCCACAGACCTGTTCAAGCTGGCAAGCAGCTCTGTGTGAATTGTAATATCGAATACAGTATTCTGATACATGGTGAGGCACATTCCACTCCATCGTATTTAGCTTGTCTGTGCCATTACAGGCTGTGGCAAACCATGTAAAAATCAATTTGGCCCAGCCATTCAATGGAAATTCTGTTGGAACAGCTGGGCCAGGGAGTGATGCAATTTTGAGCTCCTCAGGCAAAATGGAACTCTGCCAATGGTCCCCATATAGGTTTTTACGGTAAATTGGCAATAATTTCACATAACCAGTAGGTGACTCCATAAGGCACCTTCCCTACACTACAGGGCTTGGTTAGACCATATACCCTCTGAAGGGAAACTTGTGCATCCCCAAATAAAATAAATAGAAAGCATTAGTGTACTTCTAGTGTGTAGTCGAAGAACACATTATGAGAATAAGCTAAGACAGTCATGTCCCCCTCATGCAATGACTCAGGTCTGACCTCTCCCAAAGTCAAAGAAAATGTCCAGAAATAGTCTGGTCATATGACAGGAATATTTGTGTGTATTGAAGATGCCATGAACCGCTTCTCTGAAACAGATCAATGTTGCAGTGATGCTGAGAGAGTATGTGTCCAATTCTGTGAAGCATAAATAGATGTTGTGCCAGCCACAAATTCTCACTGCCTCACAAGTCATAATCATAATCATGTATTACTTTAGAGAAAATATTAACTCCTCCGGAACCTAGACTGCATCATGTTTATGTTGTGTAGTTGTAAAGATGTATTCCTCTTCATAACCCCTTCATAACCCCTTCACACAACTAATGCAATAACAATAATAATACAATTATAATAATCCTTTATGTAGCCCACATTAAGCATGTACTGTCTCTTCTTGGTGCATGTTAGTAAGAGGAAGGACCACTGGAATGATGCAGTTCGGTGACTCTGGCATACTCTGCAGAGAGGCAGATCCTTTGCAGAGGTCATCGGGTCACTTTTTAGTGGCTGACTCTTGTGGTCCTGTGTTAAACTGACACTAATAAGGAGAAATCTTTGCTCACACCATATTAATGTCTGTTAAATGACAAAACAGCAAACTAATGTTGCCAAGGAATGTGCAGCATTAAGTAGCATAATTTGTACTTTCTAGCCACATAATTCAGGCACCTCTGCCACATACTTTTGCCCACCATTCACTTCATAATTCCAGTGGCCCTAATAACAGGTGATCTGAGGAGAAAAGACAGATGCACAGCACATCAGGCAGGCAAAAACATGTGTTGAAGCATTTATTACCTTGTAAATCAGTACAGAGGGTAGGTGATCAGTCATGTATGTGCCATTGTCCTACCAGCAGCGTGATTTTATCACCTCATTCCCCGAGTAGCTTCTCCTGTTTCCAGCTGACATACAAAATCCTGAGGAACCACATGGCATCACACACAAAACCATGACAACACATGACTCCAGAACAATGAAACGGCCAAGAGACCAACACAAGATAAAATATATATATTATCTTCCCACTGTTTGTTTTGCACACTTTTGCCTTCCATATGATGTCATCTGAAGCTGTGGCATCCCTTCAGCTGGGTTCTAAAAGTTCTCACTAACTGGGAATAGCGGTGGTCTGGGCTCAGCGTGTTAGTTCAATGACGGCCAGTCTCTTCCAAGCAGTGATGGTGTGATATATCATTCAAAGGCTCAGGTGGTATCACTCTGGATGATAAAAGGCCAAGGTAGCCCCTTGGGGAATCAAACATTTAATCCACAGATATTTGCTGAGAACACGTTAGGCCTGTGGGCTACCTTAGCCCATATTTAGGCTACCTTCACTTAAATACCAGGACCCCAAATTTCAAATATTTGTAATGTGAGCAAAATGTGTGATGCAATTATGTAAAAAAACACTTGATGTATAGTATTTCAATTGTCTAGTGTCTTTCCACCGAGGCCCTGTGCGAGCCACATTATAATTACATAGCAATATTGTGCCAGCAACAAATCTGGACTCGTCATAGTGTCTAGTTTTGGTCTTTCTTTGCTGTCTTATACAAAAAAAGATTTCAGTCACAACAACACATTTAGGTTACATAAGTACAAGCTGTAGCCACAGATGGTTAAACCACAGTTCTCCTGTTTAAAACATCTCCTGTCCATGGAGCCTTTACTGTCACTGCCTAGGATTGACTTTGAGATGTAGTCCTTGGGGGTGTACCCTTATAAACAAACACACATATATTCCTATAGACCCCAGGAAACATGGTGAAGCACTGAAAAGAACACCAGTAGAAGCAGGAGTGAGAAATGGGCCACTTGATATGGTCAGAAAGATGTTTTTTCCTGACCTTGATTTTCCATGCACTTGGTAACCATGGCATTCAGAAATAGTGCATAGAGTTTACAGCTCAGGCCAGCGCTGGCCAGGCGTCACTTCCGTTCCTTACTTTGGAGACGGATCAAGCACTGATTGATTCAACTTGAACAGTGCCTGTACACTGTTTCTGATGTGATTGTGGTATTATTTCTCCCCCTTCCCACCTCATATTGTCATCCATTAGTCACCACTCCTCCCGTTGTCTGTTAGTGCTGCTCCCCTCTCCTTGTGTTGCTGTAACATTGACTAAGCAAATAAATCTCGCACAGACGAGGCCTATTGACTGAGCCAGTGCTTGTTTTTCTAGGTTGCTTCTTCCCTTTCTGATTGCGGCTGCAATGAATTGTAACCATGGTGCTTGGTCAGCGTACGCTTTGGCAGTCCTTGCTCACGAGCCATGTGTGAAGGTCACTGCCTTGACCTTTCTTCTGCTTGTGGCACCTGCTCAATGGTGCCCACTAGCTCAGAGAGATCCCTTTGGAAGTAAGCTGTTATAAGCTGCCAGTTCAATATTCTTGGCTCTATTCTGGCCCATTCCCCTGGGCCACGTTGGCTTTGAGTCGCACACGATCAGTGAGTTCTTGATGTACATGTGCTGCACCATTTCACGCCGTTTTTTTATCCCGTGCTGTTTTCTCATCTGACTTCCACTGCTGTAAAGCCATTTTGTGTATCTAAGTTTGTTTTACACCAGCAAACAGACAGAAGATGGAGTTTGGTGAGAAGCTGTCTTTGTATGAAGACAGAGACATACCCTGCTTCCCTGGGGACCCTTGGATTTTTCTGTAAAACTATGTAAGTACCCTCATTGGAGTACATCTGGCCAAAAGCAGGTAGCTTTTAATTTGCAATAAATCCAGACCTGGTGTTTGGTTGAACCCCTTCGATCACTGAAGCCCTTTCTCCGTTTGCTGAAAGAACCTCAGCAGACCCCTCCCCGGTCACTACTGGTCAGACCTCGCTTCTTGGTCCCATTCCCACAATCAGTGCCGATGGAGTTTTGCTGCCATTATTATATACTTTTCAGTTCTGTGACTACAGGCCCAGTTACCAGGTTCTGCAGGAGGACTCTGATCTGACAAGTCGTTTGGAGGCGACGCCTTGTGTGTGGATAGTACTAATACCAATACTAATAGTGTTCTCATATTTCCCCTGTACTAATCCACCACTAATTCCTCTTGGGTTTTGGAGTAGCGTGCTACTCGCTGAAAAGTGCTTCAACACCTGGTCAGGGGTAGTAAGCGCTATAGAAAATACAATTACAATTACATCAGATGGTGCATGGGAACTTAGTAGAGTGGTTACATGAAGCCTGGGATTGGAAGAGAGGAGAGCAGGTTAAACTTTACTGGACTGTGACAGGCGATGCATGGATCATTACACACAGGAGCCCCACAGGGTGATGAGGAAGCGCTCTGCACCTGTTACAGCGACTCTGGGGGGGGGGTATTCGAGGTGGGGGCCTCTTCAAACAGGAAGCAGTGCTATTCGAGGGCTGTTTTAGTCAGCGCTTCCAGAAGTAGCATCTGCAAGGTCCCAGTAGCTGTGAGGGGACTGGCATCAAAGCCATGGCACCAGTGAATTCTGGTAGGAGGAAGTGATGGAGTTTTCCCCACTTTTGTGTCCTATGAAACACTGCTTCTCTCACTGTGGCACCCTTGTGTTAGCTTCTTTGCACTACATGGTTAGGAAAATGGCTGCTCTACTAACTGAACTCAATTTGAAGAGGCCTAATTTACATCCAAAGTCTAGATGTTTTTTGCTATATAGCTTGAGGCCATGAAGTGCTTGGGTCTGGAGGCACGACTCCTATTGCACCATTTTGGAGACAACAGCTTTCGCCATCTTCTTGCCTAGACCTAACTTTGGTGGGTGACCCTCAAGTGGTAATCAAGAGCACTTGCTATTACCTAGTGCTACTCAAGTCAGTTGCTTAATGCACCCACTGCAGAGGTCTTGACAGAACGAGAATGTCTCTTGATTACAATCTTGACATAGCTTTTTTACCTCTTCGTCTCTGCAAGGTCAATGCAAATGAATCATAGCGATTTTGTTAAGAATGGCACCTTCTTTGCAGCGCTATGAAATGGCAAAACCTGTATTACTAAGCGCTATATAAAAAAACTAGTTATTCCCAGACTGCCCCAACACGCACCAAACAAAGAACCCTAGGGGAGAGGATGTGACGTAAGGCCAGAACTGCTGACTTTGGAGCTGGGGAACACGGTTTGAATCTCGGCACTGGCTCAACATCCTGTGATTCTGGCCAAATCACCTTGCTACCAAAAATGAATATGTTCTTGTGTAATATAACCGGTGCTCATGTAAAGCGCTGTAATACCTTTGGATTGAGTTTGTGCTATATAAAACTGCAAAAAAATAAAGTGCTCCACTACCTTTGTGCAAAGTTTGTGCTACATAAAACTGCAAAAAAAAAAAAAGACCCTGCATACATCACAAAGAAACAGCAAGATGCCCAAAAACAAGGAACAGGAAGAAAAACATTCCACCAGGAGCGCGAGCCAGCGAGGCAAAAAAAAAAAAATAACGGGGCAAGAGGCTACTGTGACACAGGAGTTAACAAGTGACAGAGGGAGGAGGGTGATTGAGTGGTGGGACAAGCAAGAATATGGTGTGGGGGAATGCAATTTAGGCACTGTGGACTAAGCAGTTAGGTGCGTGTAGAGTGCCCCCGAGCTCAGCATTGTAAGCACATTGACTCACAGGAGCAGGAAACCAAGAAAAAAAAGTCCCCCAAAGAATAGTTGAACATGACAAAGTTTAATTATACAGCAGTTAGTTCCTGCTCCCAAAGAGAAAAAGGAGGGACAAAGAGGCATGACTGACCACTAGCAATCCATGATTTTTAAATGACACTGAAATAAACAAATGGCTTTAAGCCCACAGAAATAAGTATATTAAAAGTATTCAAGAGGCCGTACACTTACGCTCCACCTACAGTATACAAGAGGCCATACGCTTATGTTCTACCTAAAAACCATACTTAAAGTCAGTGCTGTTGTAGACGCTGTTTGACCACTTTCTCCAAGTCTCCGCAGACACAGGGGAGGCAGCACAATGGCTGCTGATTGTCCTCCATTCTTGCCACCTTCTCTTGCCTCTCCTGGATCTCTGGAAGCTCTTGATATAGTCAATGATGCAGGGAATCCAGATGGCATTTTTGCACTGCCAATTCACTACCTCACACTGCTTCATTCTGAAATAAGTGCAGCAGCCTTCAAAGGCCCACTCTGAATTTGGAGACAAAGGTTTTCAGAAGCACCCAAAGTCTGCCTAATCTTCATCCCACCTCGTGCCTCTTTCTTCCACCACCCTGCACTCCCTGCCTACTATGTTTCTCTTCTCTCTTCTTGGTCACTTTTCTGCCATTCTTTCTATTGTTCAAAGTTTGGTGAACAATAATTCCTGGCACTCAAAAGTGAGTGATCGTGTCTACCACCTCCAGTCACCAGCAGAAATTAAGAAAAGCCGCCTTATCTGACAACCACTTTTCTCCAGACCCATTGAAAACATGAATTTGCAGTTCCAATGGTTTCTGACTCTCATAGAGGCACAGTCCGCCCACCTCTGGCTTTCCCCTCTAAAACTAAGAGCAGAAAGCGTGGGTTCAGATGTGTTATGTTATGTGTGTTGTGTTATGTTAATTTTATGTTATGTTTTATGTAATGTCTTATTGCATGTTTATGTTATGTTTATCTGTATGGCTCAGCTTACCACTTGTGATGGGGAGAGGGAGAGAAGGCTGAGAGGGTGGTGGGTGAGGTGGCTATATACCAGTTATATTTTTTAATATTTGGGCAGGGGGGATTTGCAAAGATCAACAGAAGAAGGTACTGGGGGATTGACTGTAGGTCCCTGGGAATGTATGAGATTTCAGCTACGTGTGGGGCTAAGGAAAGTACGGCCAGTTTCTGCATGACTTCTCTACCCACTATCCATGGGATCAGCTGAGAAGACGAAGAGGATCAGGCACATGATGTTGTATATAGGTTTCTCTCAATAAAGTTTCATGTTCCTTTGTGGGAATAGGACTGAGATAATGGACAACTCCAACTTTGCTCTCTTTTCTCTGCAGTGTCACTTGGAAACCCTGGTTAGTAATCACCCCATTATTGAGAAGTACCCATGTATAATTCTATATGTTCCCTGCATTATCTATACACACAGACACCTCATCATTTGGAGAGATTTGAAGGGCGTGGCTTTTAGGAATACCGCCCTTCCATCCAGTCACATCAGTCACACTTAAGACAACCTAAACTTCTATCCTGCCTGATTTCCCCTCCCTTACATCATCTGCTTTAAGTCGGGTACACCCAAGAGGTTGTTGGGCGAAATCTCAGATTCACAGTTCCCAACTCTTGCTGTCTGTACCCAAAGCTTCAGTGGGCAGCGTATTGCTCAAGATGACACTTTAATGTTGTAATAGGTCTCCAATTTCAACCTTCTCCCATTGATTAAGCTGTTGTCACAGAAACTGGAGTTGGGGATTGTAGCCTCCAGCAACTACTTTAAGAATGTTGTTTTGCAACCGTAGTGCTTCTGAACTGGGAGTTTACTCGAGATGCTTCCTGGAACTACATGACAATGGCAGTGAAACACTACACCCCCAGAAACTGCGTACTCCATTGATGTTACGATGAATAAGTTTCCCCAGAAATAGACAGTGGTGATAGTATGCATCGAAGACCTTTCCTCAGACACCTGCCGGATGCACATGCCTTGCCGGCTGGTGTAGGGATGGCTAGAGAGCAGTTATAGACGACTTCACAGATTAAAATAAGGGGGAATCCTTGTAACCGATGTGCTTTTTAAGAAGACTGAGACAGTAACAGTAATAAGGCCGTTAGGATATTCATCTCAGGTAAAACACCCACAGATGAAGTACTTATCAGGTTCAGGGTTACGAAGCTGCCTCCATAGCCAGCTCAAACTCGATCTATCCCTCCTGTTTTTTTTTTATCAATAGGTCCTAGGGACTAAAGCAGAAAACTGCAGTTTTTGCTATCTTTCTCTACACTGATATCTCTAACTTTTTAATCAAAGACAAATTTTGAAGGTTAATGATGTCTTTGACTTCTATCTAGGAGAAGCAGTTAAGTTATATCTTGTTGGTGTTAAAGTATATAAAAGTGTGATGTTCTGTTTAGAAAGATTGGAATGTACTATGTGTGAATCTTTGTGTCACCCATATGGTGCACTTAACAACTGACATGCAAGGCAGGATAGGTCTGAAAGTAGGTGAGCGGCATTCTTTAGTCCGCACTGTCCCAGTGGCAGCCTGGGTGATTGTTTGTGTGTGAAGCTGAACTCAGAGCATCACTAGGCTGAAGGGAGAGAAACAATTTCTTTCTAGTTCCTGCCCCTTGTCCTCATTCAGTTCGCTGGACTTCCACGTATGTTGGTCATCAGCAGCATGGCACACACTTCGCAAGGTGAGACTTGTGGTGGTCTTTTTATTTTGGTTGGTCATAGGTGCTTGGTGTTTGCTGTGTGTCTGACAGAGGCAGGAGGTTAGGAAATGTAAAGCTGGAGAAGGCATGCGTATAGTGATGCCTGGTGGCCTTTGAAGCGCAGGAGGTATCAGAATCAAGGGGAGCCCCCTCTCTTCTTTTATGATTGTGAGCTCAAAGTGCATCCAGACCTAGCCCTCGGCTGCAGCTAATGCTCACTGACTTTCTATCCTTGTGGAGTGGAAGCACATGCTGCCATAGTTGCGGTTCCACGAAGTGGCACAAACCAGCTGTACAGTCCCTACTAAAAACTGATATTGAATGAAAAGATGTGGAGGATGTAGGATCTGAATACAGCATGTGTATCTTGGATGGTGGCAATCGTATAATGCTGTAATAACATTTCATGGCCTTTCAGGTACGTTCATGCTTTGTCCTGGATAAACTCCTTCCTTAGCTGGAGGCATAATTATGGCGTGTGTGCCTGCATACATTTAATTCTGAAAAGGAGCATCTACTTGATATTAAAATGTATTCTAATGTTGATAATTCCATGGCATATTTTGACTGATATGTTTTAATTGTGGGGTCCCTCAGAGTCTTTTTCACGCAGTATAGGTAGAGATGTTTTCTGTATTATAACAAAAATTGAAGATGCTTGCTGGCCATGGTGCCATACTTTCTTAAATGTTTGGCACCATGATTCAGAAGATGAGATCACAATATCAGAAGATATCACACTTAAAATGAGATTTCAGCAGTGTTGCCTTCTCAGCCTATTAGCTTTACAAGCTATGCCTAGGCAATGGCACAACAAAACCTGCCAGCACAACAACCGAAGCGTCTAGGTGCTGTAGTCTGGTGAGCACTTGCACTACCACAAGGCTTGGAGACCAAAATAATACCCACTTGTCAGTCAAAGGAGAACCTCAGAGGTAGACCACCAGCAGGAACGGAAACAGCGCAAGGGTACCCACGGCTGCTCCTCTGTCTCCAGTGGGCCTTGTCTGAGCTCACAAACCAGTAACCACCCATGACGGCCGCAGACCTGATGCGACTACAGTAGAGAGCTACAGGTCTGTGTGGGCAGCGGACGTTGCTCGCATGAACTTTGTCCTGCCACACGAAGAACCTGTGCCATGATGCCTTGCTCACCTTTTATTATGGAGCATTTATGGCTGGTGCTTAACCTAACTCCAGATGCCCCGAATTTCGGGAGATGGAGGCGCTGGACACCTGATTAATGAACTGTCACGGCTCTGAGAGCCCAAAGCTGCCCTGGAAAGTATTTTCACACTGTTTGCGTATCGCACCACAGATGAGGTCGGAACTCTCGAGCAGGGCTTTGGGGAGAGAAAGTCAGGGCAATTCACATTATAATCGGGCTGATTGGCTTAGTTACCAGCACGATTTTCTGGATATACTGGTTATTAAGTGATAGCTGTATGAAGCTGGAGAAAAACTCGTGAGGTATTCCTGTTCCCTGCTTGTGAAATAGGCTCTTCCGCGCTTTGGGGCAGCGCCGGTTCCGTATTACCCTCCCAGTCGGGCTTGCGCTTTGCACGAATCACTCCAGGGCTTTTTATCGAGTTGTTTTTCTTGCAGTGAAATGAAATATTGCAGGCTGGACTGATTTCTGGTTAATGTGCAGAGTTTATTATATCCTCTTGTGTGTCGTAGTTCTCATGTGTATGCTCGGTGGCGGATGTGGTTTCAGACTGTGGACACAAACAGCCCTCACGCTGCAGGATCCGGTGTGCACGGGGAGCGGACCGCCGTCCGTTGGAGTGACGTGAGGGGCGAGCGGGTTTGGGCAGGTCGAAGGAAAGACGGTGAAAATCCATTTTCCGTCAGCCAGCGCAAAATTTGTTCCTGAAATCTGCAACAGCAAACCTGGTTCCTCCCTCCCACCCGGCGTAAGCGGTTCCTCAGAGACCACCTCATAAGGAGGCGAGTGCCCCCGGAAATACTTCTTATGGCATTTGACGTCGCTTGCCGTTGAAGGCTGGTCCGGTGTAGCGAGGGTCATTTGGTGACCCTGGAGCACGTCATGCACGCCACCGGGGCCAGCAGCTCCAGGGCTTCAGCTCGCCAGGCTTCCCTCTAATGCTGGTGGCTTTGCTTCACAATTATTGCTTAGCCGCACTTCACCCATTCATTTTAAATAAAACTTCGTGCTGAGGATCAATTATTATCAGTGGGTTGTAGTTCTGATTTATATCAAGAAATAAACGTTATTTCAAGGACAATTGTTTGTCTTGTCATATAATGTAAAATCGTTAGGAATCGCTTCCTCAAACAGGTAGAGTTACTCCTCTAATGCTTTCGCCACAGATCTGAAGCCCCCTGACTACAGGGAAAGCGCCAAGACTGCATCCGGGGCACACGCTAATTCGGAAGTGGAATGCCCAATATTCAGGCAAGGATCAGTAGGATTAAATTGAATATGGGTAGGGAGACAAGATTATCCAGTTTGAGGATACAACCGTTTTGTTTATCCCCTCTTTGGGACACCCCTCCATCATGTGGATTCTGTGGGGTAGGTCGAAGAATGTTCAAGCCGACCATGTACTATTGTAGGTCAGGACAATACAGAAGGTAAGAAAAAGAGTGCAATAGTCGTTTCCTCGTGCCGTAGAGTGTGAGCTGTGGAACATCGAACAAGTGTCCACCGCTGGCCCTAATCCGAAGGCTGCTGGAATCGAGAAACACAATTACAGCTCCCTTACTGTCTATCAACAGGTGAACCTGTTAGGGTGAACCTAGAGGGCTTCCATATTCATGTGACAGGTCCAGGGGTCTGTGGGCCGTGCAGATAATACTCCTGCTTATCTTTTGCGAGCAACCAATTGTTAGGCATTCCATAGCACAGAAACTGGTGGTAGGAGTTACTTAAGAGTCACGTTTGGGATACTGTTCAACACCTAGCAGACTGGGCTAGCTCTCTAATGTTGATCACCAGCATATTTAGCACCAGTCATGTTTTACTGGCAGGGCATTTACGTGTCTCAAAGAATGTTGTTTCTATTATCCTTCTAAGCATTGTACTATCTACTGGTTAATTTCTTGAGACAACCCACTTTCTCACCGAATTTCCTTATACAAGTGCTGACAAAACAGTAATATTTAGTGCAGTTCATTAAAAAGACAAATATTTGAACAAAGTTTGTAATTTATGCTAAGATTTTTCATGAAGAGTCTATTTCCCTCCAAAAAATGCCTTAGATGTTCTTATATAAAAAACAAAACTTACTGTCTACATATGATATGAGTGACGACTAGAACACTTTTGTACCTGCTTGAGTGCAATGTTGAAGTTATAGTATTTATTTTGTAGTATGTTTGTTTTTAAGTCATTTTGATGATGTTTCAGGGTCAAGATTAGCTTATGTCACTTCCTCTGATGTAATCTTGGTCAAAGGTTGTGTGATGGCCATTGCTATGGTGTGGTTGGTATTGTGCATTTTATGTGGGATGTTCTTGCTCCTTTGAGGATGTATCTTGCCAGTTGTAGGGCTCTGTCATGGAGATGCCAGGTCAATGTTAGGCAGATCTTTGGAGCATTTTCATGTTGATTTTAAGTGCAAATCCATGCTGGCATGAGAGCGATTTCATGCTGCTTTGTGGAAATGTTATTCTGATAGAAAGGGACTGATAAAGCCTGTAGGACCAGTTTCATTGATTGTAGTGTCTAGTGCATGCAGAGCTCCTCTTGCATTGTGAGACAATGTCATTGATGTAGTGCCTAGTACATGCAGAGCTCTTCCATTATTGTCAGTATATAGGGCATGCTGAGCTCCTCCTACATCGTCAGGCAATATCATTGATTGCAAGGCCTAGTGCATGCAGCGTGCCTCCTGCATTAACAGATAGTACCATTGCATACAGGTCGTCACTTGTAAAAAGAAGGGGGCGGTTTCCTAAAGAGGAACCAAGTGTGAGGGAGCTTAGAGCTACATTCTGTGAGCCAATGCCAGGGACCACGAAGGCTGCACCACGGAATAGTATTGGGTGGCACCCTTCCGAGTCTGGGTTTACACTCCCACCTCATGAAGCACTTCTGGCTGCTGAATCCCCCACTGGTGCACGCATCTTGAAGTGGTGGACTCTGGAGTCATGGTTGAGGTTTAACTAAACTAAGGAGTGCTATCACCGGAGCTTCAGAGGAGACAGGCTCTTAGCGGGTGGTACAACATAATGGTTGTAAGAAAGGTAGTTCACGGGAGTCTGGTGAATCAGGGAAAATCTACAAAAGCAAGATGGAGAACAGAGATGGAACAATATATGGAGGCGGAGAGTGTAATATGCTAAGGAACAGGATGCCCAAGGAACAAGGATACACCAATGTATGGAGAGAAGAAGATAACATACTAAGGGTTCGGGTGCTCGAGGAAGAAGGATGCACCAATGTATGGTGAGAAGAAGGTAATACACAGAGTGATCGGGTGCCTGGGGAACAGGTATGGACCAGTTCATGGAGTTGGAGAGGTAATATACAAAGAGATAGGGTGCATGAGAAATAGGGCTCGACCAATGCATGTAGATGGAGAAGTATTATACAAAGAGACAGGGTGCCTGAGGAACATGGATGGACCATTGTATGGAGGTAGGAGGATAATAAATGAATGGACAGGGTGCCTAAGGAACAAGGATAGACCAGTGTATGGAGGCAGAGAAGGTAATACACGAACAGATAAGGGTGCCTGAGGAACAGGGATAGACCAATGTATGAAGGCGGAGAGGTAATATACGAAGGGATACGGTGTCTGGGAAAGTGTTAGGAGATCTGGGACCCATAGAGGAGGAACTTTGGGTTAATGGTGGAGATTCAAGGCAGAAGAAGCTTGAGTTAGGACAGTCGGGAAGGATGACCCTCTGGTCAAAGGGAGGCAGGTGGTAAGGGCAGAAGGGGTCCCGCTAAAAGTGGAGCTGCGATGGGACGGTTAAAGCAATCTCACTCTGCAACTAAAACACAACTGTTGTCACTTGAAATTCCTGTACCGTTTTTGCTTTTTTTCTATTTTATTCAAAACTGATAAAAAGAGTTTAAAAAAGAATAAGACCATTTTAAATATGGCACTATCTATCCTTGCACTGTCTATCCAGTGTGGGTAAGGCACAGGTGCCCAGTGTAGTTCCAGCACGGCCGGATTCCTGTCTAACTTTTTTGAATAACTAGTAACCATTTTAAAGAGTTAAATTTAGAATTGTTGCATGTCAATGTATTTCAAGGGGCTATCCTGGCATGGATCTGCCCTTCCAGGATATATGAGGACACTCCACTAAGAAGGCATATTAGAACAATGCATCCTGACACCATTCATATACAACAACATAATGCCAATCTCCCTACGTCATCAGGTATAGTAAGTAACAAGGGCACTGCATGCTGTGCCCTGAGTACCCACCATGCTGTACCCTGGGTACCCAGCAGGCTGTTTAGCTCAGCTGATCCCAGTTAAGCATCATAGCAGGAAATGCTGTACCACGCAACATATGTAATGCTAGTTTAAATAAAGTGCGCACAATGCAAAGCCCAGATCAGATTGTAACATTGCATGTGTTCCAGACGGGCCTTTCACATTTAGCACACTGCTAGTACATAAGATTTCCGTTCGTATGCATGGGTTATTGGTAACTTTTGTGGATTATCACACCAATTGAGGGTCACTGGAGGGCTGTGGTGTGTTGTCAGCGGTGTGGCTGACTTAGGCAGCATGTGCATAGGAAGGTTTCTAGTAGAAAACACACACTTCAAGGCTTTCCTCGATCCTTTCTCTGCTCCATTTTATCGTCTTCAGTGATTTGGTTTCATAGTTTACAAAGCTAGCGTCCAGGCCAGCTCCTGACATCGGGGTCCCATCTGCTAACCTCTGTGATAGATGTGAGGCCGCCTGCTCGCTGTGTGGTACACCGCCACTGTGGAGTAACAGCACGGGGCACTTCTGCTGGCGTTCCTCCTCCAAGGAGCTGCGCGCAGGTCTGCATGCCGCGCAGGCCTGGCAACATTTTTAAGATGGTTTGAGGGCGTTCCTAATTACAAAAAAAAAAAAAAAAAAAGAAAGCAAGTTTATTTAGTTAAGTTTCCCACAAATGCTGTTTTTGCTTCTCCTACAGAATGGTTATCTGTAAATACGTTTTAGAAAAAGAAACACCGAGCCACCAGCACCTGAGGTTGTTTCCAACCATGTCAGCTACTTGAGCCCCAGTATTCAGACACTATTGAACCCCAGCAGCTGTCTAGGGGTGACGCAGAAATAGCAAGACACAGGACAGGGGTCGTCTCTCTAAAGTTTGTAGGTTGTTTTTTCTCCCTAACTGTTTGAGCATAAGATAAAATGTTTTTTTTAGAATCTGTGGCACCCTCCCCTTCGCGGGGGACTGCACTTTATTTCTAAGCACATTTGCTTTAGCTAATTTTAGCTAATTTCCGGTCCACGCTGAAACCCACATCAAAGAAACTTGCCTTCAAGATGAGTTACATTCCCTGGCTTTTCAGCGGCATTGCTTGCTTGGTGATGTGGCCTCAGTGATCACCATATGACCACCATCTGAGCCAGGCTATGTTTCACGTCACACTCACTTAAGCTCCTCCTCCAATGTATGGGTGTACCCACACAGGGACCCAGACACTGCAGTGAGTGGGCCATGATGTGTAACCAATCAGGGCTGAGCACTCCCTCCTCTGAGTTCAAGTTCTTGTCTGAGCAGTGACTTAGCTTACTTCCGGTATTCTTCCAGTATAATCAGGCAGAGGCCACCGAAAATAGTACAGTATTTCCTCTGTGCCAATGAGTGTTTCTCAGTAGCAGCCCTTTGATAGTAAAGAGGAGTTCAGACCATTGTCTGAAACAGGGTGACATGCTCTTAGTTATAAAGATATATATTTTCCTTTACAAATGGGAGCAGGAGTGTCAAAGCTAAAAGAATAAGAGTGTCTTATACTTACAGGTAAGTCAGTAATGTAAGCTAAGCTGCAGTCAGTTACACAATGCTGACTGTAGTAGAGAGATGGTAGGGTTTGTCCGTTAGAATCCGAATACAGCCAGTTTCATGCGGATCCCTTTGGCGCCACTCACCTGATCTTCCACCTGTGCACCTGTGTCATCTCCATGGCTGTAGTTGTCCACATTCCACCCTCTACATTTAAGATTCATTTTCTGAGTTAAACTTTATTATCTGGGCAGTTTAAGGGTTGGGCTTAGGAGTCAAGTGCATCGGCTATTTGGGTCTTTTTAGGCCAAGGCAGGGCTGGTCTGCCCTTGTTTCTCTGCCCGTATCAGTCTTGCTGTTTAACATCTTTTTCTGCTAACACGTTGTCATTCTTGCATCATGTCTCCTATCTACGACCAATACTTTTACATTGCTTCCCAGCCACCCTCTAATCACTTGCAGGCTATAGCAATCTCTTGAATGCTTGTTCTCTTTGTGTCATTGCCAACTCTGATCTTGGTATGTATTCAGCCTCATTCTCGTTATCCTGGATCTTACACATCTACAAAGCTTTTGGGATATTGTGTTTTTAATGTTTTTATTGAATTTTTCAAATAAACATACAAGTGACCATATTACATCTGAGTCAAATTAATATCTATTTGCGACTCAGTATCTATAATCTGAAAGCATAGACTTTAGTACTGGTTAGTTCTTCAAACCAGTACTAAAGTCCATGTACAAAATGTCATATCCTTAGAAAGGTCTGTTCTCCCCTTCCTTCCCCACGGCAACACATCAAAATTGTATAAAGTTGTCAAGTGATCAGATTCACATCTATTGTCCGTTCATGGTCATTTGACACTCCCAAAGATTGGAGATCTAAAACAGTTTGTGGATTATCAGTTATCCAATATGCCTTTTCACCCACATATCTTCAGCGCAATAGACAATAGCAGACTAGTCCTAGGTTCCTACCGCACCCACATCATATGCAGCCCCAAATAGCATGTGTTTGTCTCTGTCCTTCATAGTTAAACCGCAATATTATCTTCTGCATCTACGTCAATTAAATTATTATGCATAGCCTGGAGCCGTCACTCTTCAGAGGTGTTTTCCTGTGTGTCAGGAATAACCTGTATCGTGTTATACAGTTGAGTCTTCCGGTAACTTATCTCGCCACACCATTCTCATTTGTGACTCCTCTGCAGCTGCCAATTCCATCTTCCTCACTTCATCTCCGTATCACTGCTCCTGCCATATCCTGCCCACCTCTGTGATAATTTTTGGTTTTCCCAGAACCGATGCATCATCTTTAATCCATCACAGTTTTTTCACTCCTGTTTCAATTGTCTGACATACTTAAAGGATCCAGCTTCATACAATTTGCAGAATGTGATTCCCTATCTCTGCTGATTACCATGAAACACTCATCTTGACAGAGTCAACTCAGTTAAGAAGCACAACCAGATATTAGCCATTAGATAATGGCCGGCAGGATCCTTTAATCCAAGGAAACAATGTCATCCCAGATTTAATGCTATATTGTCCTTATAGAACATGTAAAACTGATAAGCATCCGGATACATGGATGTCTGTGATCCTTAGCCACCCATATCTCTCTCTCTCTCTTTCTCACAACCCCCCTCCCCACCCCCTTAACCACCACGCCATACTGCTGCCATGGTTACAAAGGTGTTACCAGCAGATGGCACACCAAGAAGCTGCCCCGCAAGACCCACAGAGGTCTGCGAAAGTTAGCCTGTATCGGAGCCTGGCATCCAGCCCGTGTGGCTTTCTCTGTGGCACGTGCTAGTCAGAAAGGCTATCACCATCGCAAAGAAGTCAACAAGAAGGTATGTATTACTCCTGAGGTCCCTGTGTGTGCGCCAGTTTCCTTAGGAGTTTAACCTTAAGGGGTAGCCAAAGCATAAGAATACTCCACTCCAATGCCATTGACAAGCGCCACTAAGTCTATCCGTGCATTCAGCCTTTCATCGCACTATCAGTAGTTTGACCGGTTCATGTGTTGACACCCAGCCATCCTTTCGCTTCTGAAAATCCGTCCTTTTACTGATTAGTCCACCCTTATTTTTAACCTCTCCTGCTAGACATATTTGCTTGCACTTTCCCACGTTTCTTGATTTTTCTACTGCTTTAGAATACCTTGCTCCACTGTCCTCCAGCACTCGGACCTGCCTGGTATTCATCAACAGCGTTATCTTTACTGGCGAGCGCAAAGCGCTCCGTTCCCGTGTTTTCTCTTTGGTCTTCAAATCACGTCTGTGTCACGTCAGTGCCTTTCATTGGTTGGTGGGCTTGCCTTTTAAAATCTGCTTTCATTAGTGGAAGGCATGCATACGTCATTCCTTTTCCTGTGGTTAGCCCTCAAGCGCAGCGACCAGGCACACTAGGAGGCTCGCTGTTTTCTGTCCGGTTTCTGGGCTACTTTGTCTTTTTCGCAGTGCGATCTCCCTGTGCAGATGGCGAGCGTTTTGCATGACCTATGTTGATAAATATTTTTTTCCGATTGTGTATATTTATAGTTATGTATAGTTCTTTAGAAAATATGTATTGCTACTATGTCATAACAATAAAATACACACACACTCTTTAAACCTGTTTGACTAAGTATATTTTACCCATGGTTCTAATTATGTATTGTATGTGCATATGTGTTTGTATTCATGTGTGTTTGTATGTGTGTGTATGTGTGCATGTATATATATATATATATGTATGTATGTGTATATGTTGTTTCTGTGCTTGGCATGTTCGTGGGTCATTGCATGGCTCCTGGGTGGGTTGTTATACTAGATATCTATGAATTCCTGCTCTCATCTTATCACACTTATCTACCCATCATCATATGTCATGTCTCTATCAAACTATCCTCCATTCTCACTCTGACTCATCCCAAATCCTTTCTACTACTTTAATCTCCTAAATAACTCTGCCTAAGCTCTTCCCTCCGCTTCCACATCTAACTCACCAAACCTCACTCTACTACCGTGACCTCCCACACAACCCTACTAAATTCTCCCACATTTATCTCACCCTGCTACTATGCTCTCCCTAACCCTTCCAGATACTCTTCCCCCCTCCATTCCCCTTTACTCACCCCAAGCCTTTGGGTTGAGTAAATGAAGGATATGCTCCCAATTAACACTTCTGGATTTCTTTCCTCCTCCACCCCTCCATTACTCCAGTCAATCTAACTAACATACTCTCATATCCGCGGCTCAAATTAACTCATAATAATACTAAAACTGTACTCATTATTTCCCGATACTAATCCATCACTAATTCTTGTTGGGTTCCAGAGTAGCGTGCTACTCACCGAAAAGCGCTTCGACACCTCGTCAGGGGTAGTAAGCGCTATATAAATACGATTACAATACAATACTACAACATACTTGCTTATTTTTGTCTAGGACGGGCTGTCCGTGCGTCCTTATTAGTTTATTCACCTGTTTTGAGTGCTGCCAGCTCTTTCTTCTTCTGGGCCTTAATGCTTCTTTTATTTCAGCATTTCTGCCTGTCTCCTACATTGGCATTCTCCTCTTCAGTTTCACCTTCTCAGCTCATCTTTCCCTCACTTTATTTCCGTATCCTTGCTCCATCCTCTCCAACACCAGTTCCTATATAGACATGCTCCACTTACCCCACATTTTTTTCTTTTGTCACATTGCCCTTTCATGCAGTCTTTTCTCTTCTGCTCATAACATCTAGTGCACCCATTTTCGCTCCTCTGCGCTTTAAATCATTGGCTTTAATTGCCCCAGATGTTTGAAATGTCATCACCACATCTGCCTGCTCTGTTCCACCTCCTCCGCCTTCCATTCTCCTATGAAAATAAACTCCTCTCTACGTCCTTTCTATGCAGTATCCCCCTTCTGGTTTCAGAATTATGCATTTAACATATAAGGTAAATCTGAATGCTCACATATCAGAGTAAATATATAGTTTCAGTAAGCATTTATTGGTGGATGATCTGCTAACTTTCTAATGAACTAATATTGACTAAAACAGTAATCATTCATGCGAAGGTGCGGTATGTCTGCGTGACTTTTTGTTTTTATTACATGGACATTGCAGTGTTGCTGATGTAAGCCATGGTTGATGGAGTCTGTGTTCTTGGTCGGTTCCTGAGTCGCTCCAGAGGCAGTCTCTGAATCTATCCAGTCTCTGCCTCATCAGACACTTGACTAAGGCGCAAGAGTATTAAGTAATGAATGACTGTTGCCTAACTGAACATTCCAATAAAGACCATTAACATTTGTGTTCTGGCGTTACGTCAGGTTTGCCCTCCACGCATCACTCTGCATTTCTAGCCTCATTTTGGAAATTACAAGCACTGAACACCCACTGTTGTCACCTCCCCATCGATATATTTCTTTTGACATTACCTAATTGTGTTCGTTTTTTTAAATCTCTGATTAACTTAAGAAATGGGTAGCCTTTGAACGTTTTGTCCTCTCTTGCTTATTTACACTTTTGGGCCTGGTTCTGTTAGCTGTATTGTGTCACACCCAGAGACGGTAAACTGGTGCCACAGACCTCCTCTCTACCTGTGGAAATGGGTGTACTTTACACATAGGGCGTTATTTAGAGGTTGGTCCTCAGGATACCCTGTCAGAACGTGGTAGATACATTACAGTCGCCGAGACAGGACATCTGCAACAGTAATGGCGAAATATCCCATCTGCAAAATTTTAAATTGGGCCCTTAGTTTGCCCGCCTTCCACTGGGTGAAACACATCGCTGGGGAAACAGCTGCAAGGCGGTGAGCGGCCTCCTCGTGATTGAAAGCACAGCACATTCATTGGAGGTGACTCAAAGCATGCACCTTTTTATAGTTTGTTTAAACTACTTCGGCCTGTTAATTGCCGCTAGGGAATGTGCACGTGCATGTGAGACGTCGGTTTGTTAAGCTGTAAATGGCCTTTTCTATGCTCCCTTTGGAATGATATTGTTTATTTTTTCTCTCTCTGTGAATAGGCCACACAACAACGGGTTTGCAGCCCCCGCAGTAGAGCTGAGTGCCAAAGCTTTATTTTTATTTCCTTCACTTTCAGATTTTTAAGTCTGGCTAAGGAGAGAAGACTTTTCGCTAGCCTCAAGTTTTTTTTTTTTTAATCTCATTCTCTCTTTCTCCCTCCCACACCCTTTTGAACAATTGGTCTGTTAAAGTGTCTTCACATTTTGCGTCACCCACCACAGCGCTCCGAATGGGTCATGTCACGTCAATCGTTGGCTCGCCTCACTGCGAGTGACAGCATATGCCTAATCACATGTAGACACCTAAGAAATAGGTGGGCCAATCTCTGACTTCATTTCTACTTTCATTTCATGTTTCTTTGTAATATTTCCTATAGGTCATTTTTCTGGTTCTTTTTTTTTTTTTTTTTTGCAAACCTATGGACTCCACCTGTAGACGGCAGCACTTTTATTTTTTATTACGTTTAAACTTTTAATGTATTTTGCATATCTTTACAAAAAGAGAAAAGAATATGCAGTTTGCCAACGCCAGACTTATTGGCTTGCCCTTAAAGTCATTACTATATCCATTTAGGTTCAAGCTATCAGTATGATATTTACGTGGGGCTAAGATAAGCCATGAACACCTCATAGCTTCTTGTGACTGTTTCAAAGACACATCAAAATGCTGTTGTGAAGTGTTTGTTCCCCGTGTATCTGCTCAATTGTTATTGCCGTAAGGTGTATATAAAAAGACTGTGTCTGACACTTGCTGTCCTGCTAGCCTTGCTGCCCAGACTTACCTTGCCGGCATCAAGTACCATCTCCACAGCGGTGTGACTAGAACACTACTCTTAAAACACCACAGCTGTAACAAAAAAAAAAACTGAACCGCTCAGGAAAGGTATCACAGGCCTCGGGGAATATGCCAGTTCAGCTGGAGATTTACCCAATCTCCCAGCAGAGACCGCCATCTACTCTGGCTCCCGAAACTTGCTCCAACGCTCACATCATTCTAGATCTTGGGGAGGACTCAGGCGGAAATGGAAAAAACAATCCTCAAACGGGCGAACATGTGGATAACAGTGGCACAACCCAGGCGGCAGGGGTTACAGCAAGCACTTCCCAGGTGCTCCACAATGGCGAAGGCCGTGAAAGGTTCACAAAGGTCTCAATCACAAATAAACAGGTATACTCACAGTCCGGTGTGATAGAACCTGCAATGGATATAGAACAACTTTGCCATGGGTGAGTGAGGCGATGCACCCCTGGAAGGGACCCCCCCCCCCCCAAAGAAGAATCCTATGAACTATAAGTCTTTAGTGGAGGACAGGGTAAGTGCCACCGTAGGGTTAACCCAGGACAAAAACAATGAAGAACAAATTATGTATAATAAACATAGTAGAGAGGCCACGATGATGCCTGAAACCGGGGAACAATCACAGGAAGAAGCCTCACTAGGATCAATTTGTCCAACAATCAGGATCGAATCTGAAGGCTGGGTGGAAGAAAGCCCTCTGGTATCCAGACAAGCGAACCTGGCAACAACACCAGGAAGAATCTCCTCAAGGAACGAACTATCAAACAACCAGAATAGATCCCAAAGGGAGACGGCAGGCAAGCTCTCCGCTACTAAGACAGTTGAACTAGGACCATCAGATCCACAAATCTACGCAGGAAACAAACCCATTTTTAGAAGCAACGGAGCAGGCACAGGCGTACTCCTGGAGTAAAGAAGGAAACCACGGTATAGCAGCCCACATAGTCATCAGAGAGAATTCCGTTATATATAGGTCTGAGAACGTACAGGAACACATTGGTGCATTGAAACAAAACAATGGCATTCCACAGGAACTAAAGGAACAACTGTCAATTATTTTTTCCCCCTTACACGCATCTCAGGGTCCTTGGGACATACTCAAAAGGTGAAATATACTTCGGCTGTTGCATCATATACCAGCGTTAGCGTATCTCTCAACAGAGGTTCTCTTAACTGAAAATGTTAATACCTACGCATGGATCACCCAGAGAGGGTCTACGTTAACAACATGGGCTGACCAGGGTACGGTGGAAAGAATACTCGAATATGAGGGCTTACTGGAAAACTGGGGCATAAAAATCAGCAACCAGAGAAACAATGCTACCCTTGAGTGCTGACTAGGGAACTTAAACCAACACGCCCAACTAAATCTGTTAGCACCCTGCGAAGAACCCTGGCGATTAAACCACCAAAAGTAGACAAGAAAATCACCATACACCTGACAAGGCACATAGGAGAAACTCGAGTGAATGATGCAAATAATGATGTCAGCAAGAGGGGAGTTTGGGATTGGGACTGGCTCCCTGTAGCCTTGGCCACCAAAGGGAAAATGCAGGTTTAGCAAAAGAGGTCCACCATCAAATGAAGCCAACAAGGTGATTAGGATTCTCAGCTGGAATGTGGCTGGCCTGCCCCCCCCCCTCATTGCTAGACCCAATATTGAAGGCTTCTTAAGTAATGCAGATATTCTATGCCTACAGGAAACTTGGATGCCAGATCCCCAGCCTATATCAGGCTTCATAATAACACAGTCCCCTGCTCAAAAGAAAATCTTTTTTGGAAGACACGTGGGTGGTTTCACAACATACGTCAAGCTAGACTTACTGGTTAAAGCCAGTTCCTTAGGAGAAATCTACCAGTGGCGTTCATGTGATAACCAAACACAGTCTAGCTCTCTCCAAAATAACTACACCAATATCAATCATAAATTTGTACATAAATTCTAAGCGGGAAAGCAAGAAGACAAGGTTTAAACCTATCCTGGATCTATTAAAGGAGTTCCTAAATGAATACCCGTACCACGAACACCTAATTGCAGGAGATTTCAACACTCAGCACCTTGGTCAGGAGGAAGGGCTCCCTGGAGACGTGATCAGATCAACCCTAGAAACTTTTTTTTAATGGAATACGACCTTAGAACGTCTAATTACAATAATATAGTAGCAGGCACTTCTATCCCTATGTTTAGAAAGATATCCACATTGGAATACATCTTCTTAAGCCAAGACTTACTATACAGATGTGCATGCCATAAGGTGATAGAAAGATCAGAGAGTGATCACAATCCCATAGCAATAGAGATCGGCCTCCAAGCACCGAGACACCAGTCCTACAAAACCGGCGGGCAGCAACTATCAACTAAGCTATGCCCTTTGACAAAAAGGATCAAATTGAGTATGCCCAGCAAGATGAAATATGAACTGTGGAAGCAGGTGAACGGCCTATTAAATCTGGGAGGTTGGACAGGCAGAATTAGTGATCAGTGGGCAAACACGATCAGGAACTTACATGACTCGCTATGCAGCTCAATGCACCAATGGATTGCAACTAGGTAATACAGACAGTGTAAGAGGAAATGCAGGCGAGCAGAAGCATACTGCAGAAGGAACAAAACCCCTGAAGCAGAAGCACTTAGGAGGTGGGCGAGGAAAGACTACAAAAAAGCAGCTGAAACAAAAGGAGATTGAAGAATGCTGGTTCCATTTACATGCATTACTACCACTGAGCAAAAGTAAAGCAATTTGGGACTATGTCAACTCTCTGCTCCATGCTACAGCAAGTAAAGATAATGCGATATCGGTCAACTCATGGGAAACACATGTGGGCAAGCTCTACGTGGACCCAGAACATACTACAGCCCTGAGCACCACGGGGTGTCAACATGATCTGGATGGCCTAGTAGACATGGTGCTAGAGACTACAGTTAAATCAGTGAAAACAGTGATTGGCAACATTAGGAGCGATGGAGCCCTGGGACCAAATGGCCTCCCAGGGTGCATATTCAGAGATGGCCAAGATTATTGGGCTGAACCCCTGAACACTCTTCAACTACTGCTTACATCATTATGTGGTCCAAGAGGATTGGAAAGGCTCAATAGTGCACCCAATCTACAAAAAAGGAGAACTCACTCTCCTGGAAAACTATAGACTAATAGCCCTTCTGGATGCGGACGGCAAAGTCTACGCAAGGGTGCTGCTACAAGAACTGGAAAAATGGATTTCAAAGAACAAGATTATACCAATATATCAAACCGGCTTCAGACCTAGTCCTTCCATCTTAGATAATGTGTTGGCTCTTCCATACCTAGGTCAGAAAGCACTGAAATCATCGGCCCAGGTGCTGCTGGCTTGTTTCTTTGACTATAGTGTGGCCTTTGATTGGATGGTGCGCCACATCCTCTGGAAGAAGTTAACGGCATGGGGATACCAGGGAAACTGCTCGCTTCCATAATTGTGCTATATTCTGACACCTGGGTGAGAATTAATATCACAAATTCACGTGACCAGGAAAATTTATACTAATAAAGTTTTAAAACAAGGCTTTGTCATTGCGCCTACCCTTTTCAACCTGTAGATGGCAGATCTAGGAGCAGAATTGCTGAGAGGAAATGCATTCCCCCTGAAACTGGGTAAGACAGCGCTCCCCATAATACAATATGCGGATGACCTAGTATTGCTTGCTCAGACCAGGATAGGTCTGAAAAGGTGCTTAGACATACTACATAGATACAATGAAAAGAGTGATTTAAGGGCGAATGAGGCAAAAACCAAGGTTCTGGTGTTTGGGCGTCAGACCAATAAACATCAAAGAGAGTGGAAGCTTGGACCACTAAAAATAGAAACCGAAGATAAATATCACTATCTCAGAGTCTGCTTATCGAACACGGGGAAAACATCATACCAGGTAGCAGCAACAAAAACCAAGGCGGAAAGAGCCACCTTCCCCTTAGCAAAACTCCATCGTCGGCTACGGTCACCAACACCTCAGGCAATCTGGAGGGTTATTAAAGCAAAATTACTACCGGCTGTCACCTGTGGACGCCTGACATTCCCTGGCATCATTAGAGAAGTGCCAGATGGGAGTCTACAAAAGGATATTCCAGACCCCTAAATCAACCAGACAATGCAGGGTTACGTTTAGAGTTCAATATAACAAGAATGGACACCCTCTGTAAAATGGATATAATCAAGGTCTTTCATTGTGTCTGCAGGACCGACCCGGATAGCCTGAGGGGTTCCTTGAATATAATCGTTAAGGATGACGCGAGCAGTTGGGCCATCTATTTCAGGCAGGCCGAGGAATATTTCAGTTTGGTTCCCACCTATACAACGGACCCTCTCGGAATGAGACACCTTCGTCTTAGCAAAACTCCATCGTCGGCCACGATCACCAACACCTCAGGCAATCTGGAGGGTTATTAAAGCAAAATTACTACCGGCTGCCACCTATGGACACCTGACATTCCCTGCACTTTGACCGCATCATTAGAGAAGTACCAGATGGGAGCCTACAAAAGGATATTCCAGACCCCTAAATCAACCAGACATGCAGGGTTACGTTTAGAGTTCAATATACCAAGAATGGACACCCTGTGTAAAATGGATATATTCAAGCTCTTTCATTGCGTCTGCAGGGCCGACCCAGATAGCCTGAGGGGTTCCTTGAATATAATCGTTAAGGATGACGCAAGCAGTTGGGCCATCTATTTCAGGCAGGCCGAGGAATATTTCAATTTGGTTCCCACCTATACAACGGACCCTCTCATAATAAAGGCACTCCTAAAAAAGACTTTGAAAGATCAGTGTGTGCAAACTTCTAGAGAAAATGATATAGCCATAATCGGGAATATCACTGGAGCAGAGGGCTTGGCTGAGTCTTACTTAACTAAAAAGGTCCAACTATATATGAAAACCCCTCTGGGAGCTCGTGCTTTTCAGAATATTCTGCTAATGCATCTCCTAACATTTTATTACAATTTGCACTGACATTTACACCTGGATGCAGTGAGGTGGATGATATTGTACATGACTAGAAGTATTTTTATGGTAAAGTATTTTTATTTTATGCAATGATTTTAAGTAATTATGCAATAAAGCTACCACTACTACTACTTGCTGTCCTGCTAGCCTTACTGCCCAGACTTACTTTGTCGGCATCAAGTACCATCTCCACAGCGCCGTGACTAGAACACTACTCTTAAAACACCACAGCTGTAACAATAATTCTAGAACACAGAAACACAACTGCAATACAGCTATGACAGCCCAGCACCTACAGCATTACATCTAAAACACTACAAGATTATAACTACAATGCAGGCATGACAACTCAAAATAATAACCTCAAAGTTGCATCTGCAGCACTGCAATGTCAACAGTATTAACACAGCTGTTCAATGCTACCAAACTACTCTATTGTATACTACATTTCGTTTCATTTATTCACTTATTCTACTGTGCAATGAGTTAGCATGTTGGGGCCAGTTTGGGTGGAAGAGGTGGGTCTTCTGACCTGTGCAGTATTCTGAAAACTCTGTCTTGAGTCTAGGGTGAGCTGTCCGGTTACTCCCTGGTAAAGATCCCTGTATGGTTTGCTGAATTTGAGCCGATGTTTTCCGGTGCTTGGCACCGGCACTTACAATAGCTGCCACATACTGGTGGTCTTTGTGTAGCTTAGAGATGAGCTGAACAACAGTTGTTTATTAATTCAATATGCATTAAAAACAACGACTGCCTACCACCCATGGCATTGTTATAGCTTTGGGGGCCTTTGGGGGCCTTGAACAGTCTGAATTGTCACACGTGTGGCAGTGTGATTTAGTAGTTGAGTAGGTTGTATCACTAACAGTGCTGGTAACAGCATTGTGTGGTGCAAGCTATGGTTGGGGGCTCGGGCATTTATATATATATATATATATATATATATATATATATATATATATATATATATATATATATATATATATATACACATACATATATATATATATACACATATATAATATGTAAAAAAAAAAAAAAAATTACAATATATATATATATAGAGAGAGAGAGGGATAGAAAGAGATTTTTGTAATTTTTTTTTTTTTTTTTTTTTACATATTATGCACTCCCTGCACATGAAGTGTTCTGCCACTGAATGTTTTGTCATTGTATGGCTGGGTGGCAAGAAGGTTGTGGGTGGCCGACCTCAGACTCCAGGACAGCTGTTACAGCCGGAAGATCCTGTAGAGAGAACATAAGGTTTGCGTAGGTCACATCTTTTGAACTCAGCACAGTATTTTTACAATAAGCCAATGTAGTGTTTTGAAGGCAGTCATGATCAACCCCTCGGGTTGGCTGTGAATCAGCAGCCTGTGTTGAGCACTGTGGAGTTCAGCAAGAACTTATTTTGATCGCTCTATGTAGGTGGCTTTAACAGTGTCTTCATTTTGATCCAGGGGTGAAAAAGGTTCTTTACAGTCTGATATCAGGGAAGAGAATGTTCCAGAGCAGTGGAGCTTGCTCATACACACACGCGCACACACACGCACACATACACTCACACTCTCTTCTCCCCTCTGTCTCTCCTTAACCAGCTGAATATTTTCGGAGCAAAGAGAGTACAGTTCTATAAAAGATATACTTCCCAGTAAGGGAGCTTTCATTTGTAAACCAGTAGACTCCAAAATTTGGAAGAGGCAACAATGTACTGTTTTCTGAATTCTAGGTGGCTAATGCTGACCTTATTCTCTATGGCAGAGTATAGCATGGCATACTTGTCTGAACAGGGAACATTAGTGACAGGAGCCAAAGGCCTTGTGGCACTTCTAAAGACACAAGTAAAGACTGTATGGAATCCACTCAAAACTGACAGAAACCCAACCTCTGACAGCACTGTTAAACCACCAGAGAATGTTTTATATGGAGCCCACCCAGGATCAACAAAAGCCCAACCCCACGAGGCAATACTGACGATGCCCCGGAGTTCACCCCTGAGCGAAAGAAGCCCAGTACTTGGGAAGCTGTAAAGCCAACAAAGAACACCATGCGAGGTCTAGCCACAGCCAGATGGATAATATGATAATAAGTCTGTGGGTTAAACCAAGGAGCTGGTACGGCATAACCCAAGGAGTAGTACGTTATTAAAGTTGACTCTGTAGTTAACTGAGGTCCACTCTGCTGGAGGAAGATTTTAGGTTAAGTGAAGAGGAAGGGTTGGGGTTGGAAAGATGAAAGGGCAGGAGTAACATAGACATCATGACCTATGCTTGAATATGCCCAAACAGGAAAGATGCCACAAAATGAGGTCCTTAACATCTTCTGGACACTTCGGGGGAAGGGAATTTGTATGTACAACAAATGCCAATCATTGAAGGAGCCTACCAAAATGAATTCCTGGTCCTGCAAGCGTGGAGGGAAGTGGGGTGAGCAAACCGGGCTTAGAAGCAGCTGGAAACTGATTAGTGCATCATATGTGTAGACCTAATGGGCCAGATCTGGGCTGGGGCACCTTCACATGAAGCGGAGGTCTCATCAAATCTCATGGGCTAACCACGAGCTGTGACTTTTTCAAATTGTCAGGCCGGATGGTTTAGAGGGGGAAGTCATTTGGGCCTGGCATTCAAGTTCCCATAACTCAGAAATTATTACAGTGGGTCAAAAGGTTACCATATGCAAATTCTGAATCAGCGTCTGTGGTGGTAGCAGTGTCATGGACAAAATGTTGACATAAGAAAGTTTCAAAAGTGATTGCAGGAAATTATGATATTATTTATCTACTCTGCTCTTGCCTAATTGAGTGGACATGTCTGATCTGTGGCTGTCTCCCATCCGGGGATCTAAAAGAAGCCAGATTAATTTTTCTTACCTGCCGCATGGGATTATAGGCTGGGATGGCATTTGCTGGTATTGCTGGTATCTAATGGCTTCATAGTGTATTATTAATAAATACATTTCAGCTCGAACATCATTATGAGTAGAATTCCTTGGCGATTAATGAAAGATTTGGGGAAAAATGTGCATGTTATCCATAATTCAATAGTGCCTTCCTTCCTAGGTTCCTTTACGTTTGATAATGTGCGTGGTTGCACTGTAAAAATATTCACTTCTGATTATAAAAGTGAAAAGTATGTAACAAAAGTTCAGGATAAAGCAGTTTTACTACCCTATGCCCTTTTCGTACTGTTTACCTCACATATTTCGTCACTTTTTTTAAATGAGAAAATCATATCTTCTTTACAGAGGGCCAGAAATGCCAACCAAGGTAACCTAGCATCATAATTAGAGCAGAAATTGATGCTGTCTCTCATATGTTGCTGCATTTTGTAATGAAAGGGGCGTGTTCTGGATAGCTGACAGACATGGTTAGGATTCATAGCAATTAAACGTGTTCTAGGTCCCCTAATTTGTATCTACGACCATATGCCACTATGAAGTCTGGATGCTGGATAACGGAAATGGATAATGACTGACTGGATCCAATATTCCAAAGCATTTGAAATTGTGTGTGTGGCTTCTAAGCGTATTTGATTCACCATTAGCTGTCGACAGACCTAATCAGAAATGCAGTGGGCTCAAATAACCCTCAAGGTGGTTGATTGCAGCTAAGTCCCTGGTTCTAACTGATCTGTGTGTGTGTGTGCTCATAACACCTGAGTGTTGGTAAAGGCTGGGAGTGGGGATGTGTAAAGCTCATTGCGCCTTGTAGTGTTAGAAGCGTGGTTTCTTCTCTATGAGGAAGAGTGTAGGTATTCTTTGGTTTAATAGTAGTGTGGTCCTGGTCTGTGAAGCTGCTTCCAGCTGGGTCTGCTGTGTGTACGTGTCCCTACTCGGTGAGACAATGTGTACCAGTCCGCTGAGAGGAGAGTTAGTTGGTGCATCTGCTCAGGTTAAGCTGGGCATTTGTCAGAAATTCTATTAGCAGCAAAGCATTTAAATGCAGAAAAATCATTATAGGGCTCAGCACATGACTGAAACCTTCCAGCATTTAAAGGTTGCTTACATCAACCTTAATATATTCTAGCACCCAATAAGGTAAATAACAAGCAATTTCAATTGAGTGTTTGTTTGTTTATGGAATTGGGTTAGTTGGGTAAGTTGTTGAAGAGAAAAGTTCCAAGCTAAACACATAGGGTAGGTACCAGCATGTCTCCTGCTGAGAGGTGTGCTGTAGTTTTGCAGTATCCACCTCAAGGTGGGATTCTGCATCTTCATAAATCTATCACACTGCTCATATCTGCATGGGAGACAAAGGCCAGGCTGAAACGTTTCCTAGGAAAGCATAGGCTAAAGACAACTCAGACTTTAATCTTTCTAAAGTAGATCAAATCAATACTGTTGAGTTTACTTTTATCAAGACATCTTGCCGAAAGCTATGAGGTGATCCAGCTCGCATTGTGTACTACATAAATGGCAAATACATTTCTGCTTACTACCTTTCAGTTAGGTAGTTCAGTGAATTGATGTATGGGCTGCAGGGAGCTCTGCGCAGGTCGCAGGTGTCAATCTGGACAATACATTCTTCGATCCCCGTGCTGTAGAAAACATGAGCGCGTGACGCTGGCTATAATTAACACTCGTGTCATGAAATACTCCAGTACCAAGACAAAAATATAATCCCGAGGCTAAATGATGAGGTTGATATCACATCAGAAACTAATTGTGTGGTTTCAAAACTTTGACTTTTTAGATCATACATGAGTGAGGACTTGTTGTTTACGAGCCTTCCTCTGGCCGAATAACCAGATGTTTTTAGAAAGGACACATCACCCTCTTTGGTGTCTTGTCGATTTCGCAGGTGCACCTAGTGCTGGCGGCAGACCCTAAGCCTATTTTTACCTGAAATACGTTATGGAAGATGATTTTGTCAAGACGTATTTAACCCATACGCTTTGCTTGTCAACCCTACGTGTAGTTTTTCCTTAGTCTGTGCTGTCGTCTGGCTTCGCTCGTTGCATTGACTGCCAGGCATGGATGTGACATGTTGCCAATTTATGTTAAACACCACAAACCATGCCTTACCTCCGCTTTCACACCAGTGTCTGTCCAAGGTTGTTTTGAATTGCATTACTATGTTGGATCTATCAATCTTGTTCTGAGGGAAATGTAGAGGGGGCAGGTAAAGTCACCCCTCTTAACTGTGTTAAACCCACAAAAAACTCAGTGCACCCAATTTTAGAATCTGCACCCTACTGGGGTCATACACTGAATTATCTTAATGTTTCGGTAACACCTACGCTTTGCACGTTTTCTTACAGATTGTACATCTGAGATGTTTTATAGATAATCCTGTTGTTAAGAGATACAGAGAAACACGTTTTGCAATTTAAGAGCATCCTGTCAGTGTCGACCATGACTGTTCCGCAAGTCCTTGAATTTTATGGAGGTGTGTTATTTCTAAATGGGGCTTCTAAGACACGGGAAGGGATAAACCAGGTATAGAGCTTGAAGAATGGCCTTAAAGCAACTTCAGTTTAGTGATGGATGTAGGCATGGACAAAAAATATAGGAATAAGTCTTGTAGCTGGAGCCTAGATTTGGCATTCCACAGAACTCTGATCACTTCAATCATGTAAGCAGAGAAAATGTTAATGCTTCCATGGAGGTGGCTAACGCACAATAGTACCTAGGGATACAGAAAGGCTTTAAGAGGTAGGCATTAAGGCTGGATGATCATTACATTGGCTTACTAAGAGGGATTCAATGGATAAATGGAGAGTGTGGTTGACCGACCGGGAACCAAAGTCCTAGACGAATATAGGCATATTGCAGCCAATCTATAGTGCAATTTTGAATGGAAATGAAACAACACTTTCAGACCTCCTCCAAGGTATGGAACTTCTGCCACTAACAGAGATTGATAGGTCCACACTCGATAAAAATGTAACTCTGTAGGAGGTGATGGATGTGACACATTATTTGTAGAGTAGCAATGTCCCAGGTCCTAATGTTATCCCAATAGAACTCTCCCAGAGGCAGGCGGTCAGCTGGACCTCGGCGTACTCAAAATGTTCGGTGGGGCAAAGAGGGCATTCAGACTGTTTGATATTCTGTGGCATGCGGTAACAATGATAACTGATAAGGTTGGAGAGTTTTCCAGTGTGCTTCATGCCCCCTACTTCCCTTCTGAACAGAGTAAAATTCTGGCTAAGGCATTGCCCGACATACTATTTTCGCATTGCCCTACATGCTATTTCCAGTTCTTGATTGGTTCATACATCCAAATTTACCTTGTTGTATGCCCTATTGGGCTTCCAAATAATTTTTTTAGACTCTTTTAACTGTTTGGAAAAGGCATCAAGGAACCTCTAGCAATCCTGTGATTAGACACCGAAAAAGCTTTTGGTTCAGTTGAATAGCAGTTCATCTGTGCAAATCTGGAAAAGTTGCCATGAGCTGGAGTTTAGAGGCAGGGTCGTGATCATTTACATGTCTTGACGGCGATCCTCCCTTAGTCGCTCTGCCCGCAGCTCTGTCCTTTGCCGTGTGAGTTAAGATGGATCTTTTGATTGTTTTTTTTGTTGATGCTTACGGTATACCAAAGACTTGTCTTGGGCTTAACTAATGAGCTCCACTTACTGCTAAATAGAGTGGACAACGATTCTTCATGTTTGTTGGGGTCGAATATTCTGGAATGCACCACTGTGGACAATCTCGGGCTGTGAATAGATGTCCCACCTGCACAGCTGAATAAGGTGGTCACTGGAAAGGAAGCAATGAGATTGAACACATGTTTGAAGAATTACAATCGTGCCTCTCACCTGGGCTTTAGGCTAGATTTTGCCTTACAAATTTCTATTGCAACACGCTTCATAAAATAAAACAGCTGCTTACCCCAGGGCAGTTTTAAACATTCAGGATTTGGCTTTACTCCAGCAATACGTCAGTAAGTAAAATTGCAGCTCATTGTCGAAACATTCTTTTAAAGCATATAGGTGCTGTCAGAACAGGCAAGATGGCAAAGAGGCGACAATACTCTATTCAGATTTATCAATCCGACTGTGGACGGAGCAGCTCATATGTTCACATCCAGCTATTCATGCTCGCTGAGCACCTTCTGATTGTCTAATACCAGGGTGTCCAACCAAGGTCCATTAAGGCCAGATTCATACTACATTATCCGGATATACACATGGAAAACATTTTGCATAACAGTAATCTAACTCGAACTCATTTTCATAGTAGTCATCCTAAAATGTTTCACAGCTTCAGCTTTCATTGAGATATATTGTGCAGCCCTGGTCTAATGCTTCACACATGTAGGACTGCAGTTGAAGATGTAGTTTACAGTTTGTACTACAAAAATAACTTCTAGAACAATAAATATCCACTTAAGCATTCAGAAACGAAAAACATTGACTGCAAAAATAAAGCATCCCCAAATATCTGTCAAAGATTTTCTGTCAATTAAACAAAGTATGTTTTCTGGAATAATGTGTACTGTAAAGATTTTTATTCCAGTTTAGTTTCCCATCACTATGCTACCGTCAGTGTTAAAAAGAAAAATATTGGTCATTTATTCAGTATTTTTTTAAAAAGCTCTGCACACGCCTGGTAACCACCTCCAGGCGCTTCAGTGCGTCATTTGCTAAGCTGAATATACTAATCCATTCCTACGTTTTTTTATTTATTTATAAACATGTATTTGCCTCAAAGCTTTTATGCACTATTAATGGATTTTTTGCTTATCTCAGTATAGTTTCACATAACGATCTTCATTTTTACCATTAAAGGACTAAAACAATTGTGTTCTTTCCCCACAATGTCCTAACCCATCTATATTTCGAAACACACATTGCTTAGCTGGTTGAACCTGCCACATCCTTTCAAAGGAGAGAAGTCCCACTCAGCTCTCTAACCTTCTTCTACTGCTAAATTAATATCAAAATACGGATTAAGTCATTATTTTAAAAGCTTTATTTTAGTCCGTCTTTATAATTTCACTTCTTTATTTATGCATCTAAAAATGTTTGCGGTAGATATTTTTTATCCCAATCTTGCAGTCCCAACATGCTTACCTGTGCCTACCTGGAGCATGTTTGCAGAAATCATGCCATTAAGAAATCAGAGCTTGATTTCATGTTGACGTGGTTTGTCTCTTTTGCCCCACTGTGTTGCTAACAGTTCTTGCCCCTAGGTGCTTTGAGACATTTAAGTCACTGTTGCTAGGTTTGTTATCCTATTGTAATGTCAGTTGCTCTTAAACAAATGGCTGTTTTGTAGCCAAAGCTTTTCATTTAAAGAAATGTTTCAACTCTAAGAAAACTATTTATAAATAGTAGAAAATAGCAGCAAAAAGCTGCACTGCTTTCTGAATGTTTTATACAGGTCTAATTGTCTCATTTTGATTTTGCTAGATACCCAGATTGATGAGATCAAATTCATAAGACGACTTGAGTCGAACAATATAGACACATAAAATTAAAAAATATATTGCGTAAAAAACGGACACCCAATGAAAACTAAAAAGAAAGTTTCCAAAAGGAGGCTATGTTCGCCCATATAGACATCTAATAATCTACATCACGTGGGTCTTTTGTATGAGATTCTGACAAGGGTAATTTTTAAAGATGTTGGTTGCTAGTGTTTTTGTGAAACAAAAGATGTCCCTAAACAACTGAAACCTAAACATTTATACTGAAACTAATACATAAAGGTGACAAATGGAAACAGTTTAAAGTATTTTGATTGAATTACTATATTAAATTGAAGTAGATTTTAGACAACTGTTTTAAGGAAGTATTTGAAGTTATGCCACAAAGAATATTTTCCAAAGAGATGCATGTGGCAATTTTAAGAACTGCTTGTTTTTTCATTTGTTAAAGGCTTATAATTTGGGCTACTGAGTATTGTATAAAATAATTTGCAAGTTTATTGTTAATATTTTGATGCCTGTTGTATTAAATGCGTTTCACTTAAGTTGATGCCAAGATAGTCTCCAAGTCGAAGGAGAGCCACTTCTTAGGACTTTAGTGATACCTAGTCATAGGGAACATAATAATCCTAACTGGAATGATTTGCTTTCGGACTTTCAATCAGTGTAAGATTCGGAATGACAGGATAGGCGTGGAATAATGGCTGGAGGTTTTGCATGCTTTGGTTGCACTCTCACAAACACAAGAGTCAAAAGCTTAAAGATAGCGGAAAGTCAGGGATGCACACTGAATTACCCCTTGGCTCTACATAGATGATAGATCTTAACGTCATTGATGTGCTGGGGAAACCAGAAATCAGCAAGTGCAATCACTGTCAATGTAAAACATGATTTATGGAAACAGCCAAAGCATATATTAAAAATATACCTTTTATTAACAGGATCTGTGAGAAAATTGTGGTAAGTGGGAATGGAGAAAATTGAAAAAAATGAAAGTTGATGTAGATTATTTGGTAATGAAGTGTTCAAAAATGAAAAGGTCTCATTGGTCACACAAAACTCATAGGTCTTTCGTGACTGACGCTCCCAATGCAAGCAGTCACGAGTGATCCTGCACAGCCTTATTTAGGATTTCAGGCTTGGTCGTGAAATGTTTAGTTGGACTTGATTCTTTGTCTGACTGTCGTACTGTAGGTCTCCAGGGCAGACATACTCAGCTCAAATAAGGTTTTATAGACACCCAGAAGCTGTCAGCAGGTGAAGCAGAGGACATGGCCCAGTCTGTTCCTTCTTGTGGAAGTCAGCAAGTTTAATGTACTGTTTGTGAAGTTCCTCACTATTGATAGATTTTATGCAGATTTCAGTTCTTCAGCTGTGGTCACCAAACGCTCTTTTACAATTCCAAGCATTAGTGCAGCATTACACTCTTGTATCCAGCAAAACAGTGCCACCAAATTGACTTCTTGGCATTGGAAATCTTTCACTGAGCAATCCCGACATTTTGCAGTCTCTTCCTTGTCTCCTTCAAGCACCTCAATCCATGCTGCTCATCTTTTGGGTACTAGGTCATGAACTAAGCATTGCACAGCTCTGAGAGCAAACAGCAGAGTTCCTGAATGCCCCAAGCACATGCAG
Organism: Pleurodeles waltl; assembly: GCF_031143425.1. Classification (NCBI taxonomy): domain Eukaryota; kingdom Metazoa; phylum Chordata; class Amphibia; order Caudata; family Salamandridae; genus Pleurodeles; species Pleurodeles waltl. The sequence continues at coordinate 241,454,032 of NC_090442.1, forward strand.
AGGTCTCCCCACCAGTGCTACACTGTCTTCACAAAGAATGATTGTTTTGAGGGTAGGCATGACAGCTCTATGATGCTACCTTTTTGGTGTGGCAGAGCCTGGCACTGTATTGTATTCCGGCTACTTGATTAATGGGACTTTCAAACCTCAGAATGGCCCATTTGTATTTCTTTCTTCACCCACTTTTATTATACTGTGACATGAACCCAAATTTTAAAAAAAGTTGTTAGATGGCAGTAAAAGTACAACCATTTGTTTCCATCACGTTCATAATGGCTCTGTAACCCTTCCTGTTGGAGAAAATCTCACCCAGCCGATGAACGCTTGTGTTACTTTTGCTTCTGTGGAGACCTGGGTTGTGGACTGACATTATAGAGATACTGCATGCAAAAGCAAATGAACAAAGTTAAAAAATCATTACGGAACATTATGGGACATGTTTGTAACATTTGGGTCAAGCAGCCATTATAACCCCCAGTGGATGTATTGCTTTTGCACATTCCATGAACCATATTGTGGTCAGCGTTAAACCTCATGTCATGCACTGAGAAATCACAGTGCTATCCCAAATCCTACAAAACACTAAATATCTGACGGTCCACTATCCTACTTTGTGCAAATTGTCTATGTTCAACCCCATAGTGAGGGTGTAGATATTTAATTTAATCTTTAGTGACACATAATTTGAAAAGCTGACAAGGCTTTGGCAAAAGTGTGTCTCTCCTGATACAATCAATTTCCACCGAAGACTTTGCGAGCTTTGTGACTGTTTTGTCTTTTTTGTTTTTGGCCTACATCTAACATATGCCTCCTTTTCTAAGGGATATCGCTCATCTCCCCATTTCTAGTATATGTAAAAGCCTCTGATGGGACACAGGTGCTGTATTTTCAAAACTACATTTCAAACATTTGCAGCTGTTAATTTTGTGCAGATGACTGAAAATGTGTACCCAGCTATAACTTTGTGTCCCATATATTAGCCTACTTTTCTGTATTTCTGTTCACTATTGTGGTGACATTCTCTGGTCTTGGAAAGTTATTCCTGGCCCGTTCACTTGGTCAGGCTTTAAAGTGGTTTAAAGCCACTTCGATGCTTCCACTCTTCCGTCTGAGACCAAGTGTCCTGAATGCAGCTGTTTATCTCTGGCAGTAGGCCAAGTCCAGTTCTGTAAACTAAAAAAGTAGTGATTGAGAGTAACCTAAACTACTGTACACAGTAGAGTTCTCAACAACCCCCTCCTGTAGTATTTTATTTTAGCTGAGATCTGAATTCCTCTATTTACCCCTTCCTTGTTCCTGTAGCTTTGACCGCATTCTTTAGACCCAGTCAAGAGCGCACCTCTTGAAGAGGGCCTGGAACAACTTCCCCCAAAGCCCTCATATGAAAAGAATCTATAAATGATCTACATCACCATTGATTCAACTCTTTCCCATATTTTCTTTGGGTTCCATGAAGGGACAGTTTTCATCTCAAGCATGGTTCAGTTCATTGCAGCTGTAACTTCTAGGAGGACCAGAATTGAGATGATCTGCAGTCTTCTGTAACTAAAGATTTACTCTTAACAAAACACAGATCAGATACCATTGATCTCGTCTGCAACCACAGTACATATTGTCAATCCGATAACGATGATGGCCAAAAACAAGGCTATCAGATATCCTAGAGAAATTTGCTGCATGGTACTTTGTGGACTTGATCCTCAAAGTGGCTAAACATCCTTCGTGTGTGTGTGTGTGTCCTCCAGTATGCCTTTACACATTTGTGTGAATTTGTCTTGCTATTTTGTACACAATTTCAAAAGATCTGCCCGACATTCTTTATATTTAACACATTGAACAGGTACACTAAACTGAAAAAAAGCTATATCAGTAACACCAGTAGCTTTTGTGACGTTTGACGTGTTCAAGAGGTATGAAAATTAGTACATCGCGCGGATCTGGAGATGGAACCACCTGTATAATTTTTTTTTTTTTTAAATAGATGTGATCCTTTTCCATGCTATAATTGACAACCCTAAGCGCTGTTCCACATCCAAATTCTTGGGTGGGGTACGAGGTTCTAGTGACAAGTGAACATAGACTAGGGTGATGATGCAAAATGGAAATAATAACGTATTTTTAGCTCTCCATATTAAAACGCTAATGGAAACACTCCCTTAATGAATTGAGATGCTGATAGATATGCAGAAGTACGAGGTCCAGTGGCCTGGCATGGTCATCTGAGATGATGATGAATTTAAAAATTGTTTTTTCTTTTTTTTTTAACCAAACTGTACCTAGAATCACTTCGTGAAATCTGCTGCTTTTAATGTTCCCCACCACCAATTAACAACACCGACTGTTTAATGCTCAGCCTTTTCATGGGCACAGAAAGGTGGCATCTGTAGCTCGAACAGTGTGTCTTTGTTTACTTTCTAAACATGTTTTAATGTTCTTATCTTCTATTTCTATACATGTCTGATTAATTTATAGGGACCTTTAATGCGTATAATGATTTTAGTTTATTTCTAACACCGCTCTGTCACTGCTGGGATGAGTCACATTGCTATTGTGTGACATTTTTCAAAATAACCTTTTCCTCCTCATTAAAAAAGACTATGTGGTCATTGAACCAAATGTGGTTTCAAATAACATGTTGATTCCGCTTCCTTGTATTAAAAGGTAATCTTGGATTCAGACGGTTCTGAGTCAGGTCCGTCCACTGGAGGTTTCTAACTTGTTAATATTGTATATATGTCTGTAGAAATGGTTTTAAGATTTTTTTTCGACCATACCTTTTAATTTTCTAAACAATTTTCGCAATGAAATTGTTAAGATGTAATACTTCAGCTACAACCGAGAATCTCTTCTTCCAAATCCATGTTTTAGACCGATTTGAAGCTTATTTTTTTAAATCTCTTTTTATGGTCCGGCTTGACAGCACAGCTGTCGCCAGACAGTTCTGTGAGAATCACCAAGGGAGGGCCTTTGGCTTCACCCGCAGTTTGGGAGCCAGGAGGATTGGACATAAGTTGTGTGCTCCCACACAAAAGTGCTGATCCTCCACACAGTTGTGATAATTTTCTTTATTTATCCAGCATCCTGAGCTTGAACTTTCAGAGGCACGCACACATGATATTGTAATTCTATTCAAGTGTCTTAAATAACTATTTATGGTGTTTTTCTGCATCAGCAGCACAGTTGGGAGGAAGGAGGTCATTAACCTACATAGAATTGTAGGTGTAGCCTGATCGTGCAACTGTCACCTGTCGTTTTAACCCACATCAATATTATTCTAGAGTGCTTGGCTTCCACTCAAATACACATCCATTCTCATGCTATTAATGTGTTCATTTTTGTGATCCCATCTTGTCTGGAGATCGCGTAATGTTTTCTGCTTCAACCATGACCCTGCTTTTCCCCCCAAACACCACTGACATTGAAGTGTGAATATCCTTCAGCGTCTTCTCACAGACATGGGAAGAAATATGTTTTTTCTGAAGCCAGAGCCTCTGTCTTTACTCGGTATCAACTAAGCTAATGACTCCCCTCTTGGCGGCATCCAAAGCAAGCATTCTTAACACAGTGTGAAATCCAGAGGTATTCCTGCAATAGAAAATGCAGATCACCTGCACAGCGGTAAAGTGCTCAACCATTATACCTCAGTCTGTGCCCCTCAAACACTATGGCACTCAGTGGCGTAACATAAACCCCGTAGCTCCTGTGGTGCGGGCTCTGCCCCCTACCCCCCTAACCTCCAAGGGGCCCACTCAGCAACACTAGCAGGTGGCAGGGCCACGCAGGGGGCCCCCCCTCCAAGTGCAGGGGGCCCCCCTCAGGTTTTGTTGCGCCACTGATGGCAGTTATTGAATTAGTGGCTCATTTGTCAAAACTGAAACGTAAATACAATAAATTGAACATTTTCTAACATTCCACCTCAGTGTGATAAAAACCCATATTTCAGAGGGAACTATGAAATATGGAAACTATGCCCCGGGTCCCTGTGAAATATAGGTTGTGTCATCATAATTGAAGCAGTCAAACCCTTCTGCAGAACTTTACTATTGTCAGGGCCACTAGGATTATGCGGCATTGGAAAACTAAATTGTGTGGCAGGATTATCTATTGCTTTTTGCAGTTTTCTTCTCCCTCTTTCCATGCCAAACCCCTATCTCCTTTACATCTGACAGCAGATTCCAGTTCATTTTGCTCACCTTCTGGCAGGTACAACCCACAGGAGCAAGATCGCCTGCCTACTAGAGGTACCAGCGCTTCTCTCTAACTATGAAACAGTTGTTTTTCTGACAAAGTCGACAGCAGAGTTTGCATGTGTCAGACCCTCTTTAGCATTGAACCCGGATGTCACTCATTGCATCCCATGTTCCCCTATATTACCTGACTTGACTCTCATAACCCCGCTTCATCAAAGCTTTGCCACACTGGGATGGTCCCAGAAGAGGAGTCGCAGCTATTTCCTTTCTCGAATTGGACTCTCCAGTTGTTCAGCGAGCCTCCTCCCAGTCCCTCCCACATGGGCTACAAAGATTGATCACGTTTTCAGCGGATAGAGAGGAACTTGATAGATTGCACTCTATAGAAGGGGTAACTAACAAAAACAAAACTATTGAATGAGAAGAATGAGGCAGAAGGGAATCCTGTTGTGGTAACTGAACACCAGAGAAGTAGAGAGTGACTAAGTAGACATGTTACCCAGAGGACGACCTAACAATACAACAAGATTAAGTGACGGAAAGCTGTTCCAAAAACTGTCTGCACATGTACAAAGATCCAATTAGCACAATCTGTATGGTTATTAGGTGGCCTGATGCATGGGTTCTGCTGGATTCAAAGTGACAAGGAAGTGAAGAGAGCAGACAAACTATGCACAATGTATATAGAGGAAAGATCACCATTTGAGTGAGCCTTGAAATGGGCAGCCCCTTAACATCATAATAGAAGGTCTAGATGCCATTCATATAGGAAAGGAAATACTATACATGTGCACTTAAGAGAACGTAGCATGTGCGCTCTCAGAATCATACAGAAACATGCTTTACATCTCTCTTATCACATTCATTGACAGCCCTCCCTTGAGCTTGGGTAGTGCTGATTGTTTCAAGAAATCTCGCCAAAATCATCCTGATAAGGTCTATGGAAGGACTGAGCCACGTCTGTCACTTCTGCATGCATCAGAATCCCAAGTCTGAATCGCCATGCAACTCAATTTGCCATCACAGCCATTTACGCTTGCATTCTGTGGGCCATCCCCATTAAAAGGAACATAGTGAATGTTTCATATTTTTGTCTAACCTTACAGTATTTGCTTGAGACCCCTCCGTCTGTCACAAAGGTTGTCATTTAGAGTATGGTGGACAGTTCCCTAGGCCACAGGAGGTCATCGCCTCTACCTTCCCAGTGGAAGCGTGCCCACCATACTTAGAGATCCCCAGTAGGCAGGCTGGGATCTCTCTGTTTTCTGCACATCCCCCACCATAGCGGCTACAGTTAAGAGTGTGAACCTCCGCTGACCGGGTGCCATGTTTGATGTGCCCCTTTGGCAAAGTATTTTGTATTCAAGAATAAACAAAACTGAAGAATCACTGACCTCGACATGCACAATAATCACTGCATGTGGGGCCAGTGAGCAATTTCTCGGTCTACAAACTCTATGCCTTGCACGGCGTTCCTGTATAGGGATTTCTAGTGAAGGTCATGTTCCCCTATTTGTGTGGTCAGTGGGCCATCAAGTCAGAAATGTCCAAGGCTCTGCCATTTGAAACCAAGTGCGTGAGTAGAGCAGATGAACCTCAAGTTTAGCAGGGTGAGACCATCACTGATTCACAGGCCTCCTCCTACCGCACCAGACTCTAAATGTTCACTCAAGTATTTGCTTCCTCTGAGAAACTCGACATGTAAATTACTGCAAACCTCCCACCAAAGAAATGTAATAGGTCTCTAGTTACCCTCCCGGTCCTGCCCTCTCTAACAACTGTTCCCACCTTTCACTTTCAAGTTTTTCACCAAAGTGGCAGCAATGGCAGCATATTTGCAGTGGGCAATGAAGTGTTCTTACAGTCACCATGCTGCCAGTGCAGGACTCCCAGTCCTAGACAATATTGATATGGGAGTTTTGAGAGAAGGTATACTGACACCCATTGGCCAGTGTTGACTCATATAAGCCCACATCCAGAGAAGGCTTTGCAATGAGATCATTTGGTGCTTGTATGGTCCTTGTTTCTTTGTTTCAGCCTCCACCATCTCAACTGCACCTGCTGCACTTTGAAGTTCCAACCTTTACAGCACAGTTTCTCTCCCTCCACCTGAGAACTGTGCAGAAAACAACCTGATCGCACACCGGCCAGGCAGATGGGCAGAGAGTTATGCTGAAAATTACCTGGAAGATGATGCTTGCTTCTCTGTCAACGCATGACGGGTCCCTTCTGATTAGACAGAGTGCCGTATGTTCCAGCATAACAAGACGCGAGTCTCGGTGGTGTAATGACAAACTCAGGTGCCTTCACGGTGCTTCATACACCTCTCCACCACCCCCAAAAAATTAATGAAGTCTCCACCCCATCATTGGTTTTCAGAATCTGGAAGACTGTTCTGAGATGCCTCGTTTCTCTCTAAAATCACTAGGATAGGCAGTGCTGAGCTCGTCTAATGCAGTTATATTTTTCATCACATTGTAATGATTTTAGGGGATACTGCTATAGAAGTCAATAGTAATTACTTCATTTTGTCGATGCCTTTTATGTTATATCAAGTAACAAAGAAACCTTATCATTTACTGGAACAGTAGGTTACGGGATTATCTGTTTAGGAAGCTATTGCAGTCTTATAACTTTGGGATGACTGACATGCCTGTAATTTATTTAATTTTGCTTTTCTAAAAAAAAAATGCATCTATGATTAGGCGTATGACTCATAATGTTAACTTGTTTAATTTAGTATGTTATAAATGTTGTGTCTATTCTTCCAATACGACTAGAAGTGAAGGGCTGTGATTAAAATTAATCGCTGGATTACCCAAATCTAGTGTAATATCGACGTAAATTTTAAATAACATATGTTAGGGATTGTCCATGTACCATTGGCATTAGATACGCAACTGTTGTTAATTGTTCAGTTTATTTAATGTTCTAATATCTTGATTTCAACAAGACCTTGCTGGTGCATTTTCCACCTCGATGAGTGTATTTTCACTCCATTCTGTTCTGAAATCGTTTATAACAGGTGTGGTCTATGCAGCTAGGATTTAAGGTGTCGGCCCCAGCTTCATTGCCAATTTGCTGCTCTGATGTGTATCAAAACTTTGAATTATTAGAGTTTTGCTTTCTCCTTTGCATTGTTTTCAAATTCTTTAAGTTGAAAAGCGCACGCAAATCTATCGAACATCAATGTTGTGTATTTTTAGAAATTTGAGATTTGTGGAAACGTGCTGTTTTTGCGAAATTGTGTTTGAATGTATAGTTCTGTTTTAATATAACTGTGTGAGCTGAGATCCAGGCAGGAGTATGCAGACAAGCTAGTTTATCATAAAATAGCTGCTTTAGTTTAAATAAAAGGTTGACTTAACTTAATTATCAAGATATCAAGAATGGTGTATGTATACACTAGACAGGTAGAGAGCTTACTAATTATTAATAGTACTTTCTGTGTCTAGGCCATCCATATTCCCATTTCTACAGTTCAACATTATGTTCCAATCACCTGTCTTCTGTGCTTCATCCAAGTCCAGCTTCTCTTCAAGGCACTCTTTTTTGGGATTGTGTCCATTTTACTCTTTTTTTTAATCCTCTGTAGGAAACAACATTATATTAGTTAATCCTGCAAAGGTATAGTCCTTCAAATATCATGGTTCACCTAATCTTCTTGTAGGTCTATGGGTCTCAAATTCTCCACATCATTTGTGACCCTCAGAGTGTGTTTACGGTGTCCTAAAGGCCTCCTCTGCTGTCATGGCTGTGGCCTGTCTGCAACAGTAAACACTGTAATGCACTAAGTGGCGAAGGACATGTCTCGATGTGGATCCCTTGCTCCCATGTCCCGATGTGGATCCCTTACTGGAGCCAGTGTGTTCACCTCACTGAAAAGACCCAACCAGTCTGAAATCTGTCTTGGGATGCTCGTATTCCTGTTATGAGAGGAACTGGCCAGAAAGTTTTGTTTATACTGTTTTAATTGAAAAGGACCAAGACCAATTTCCATGTTCCTGGTTCTAATCTGAGGTCGCGCGGTGGATAAAAGAAGGATGGGTTTGAAAGATACCCTGAACGATTACCAGTGATTAGACTATTTGCAAGCATTCCTGCCAGCTCCTTTTTGTGTTTGCTGTCTGTAACAGTGCCCTCAGAGACTTTATCTACTTGGACACTTCCGACGTCCTCAGATTGTGCCAACAGTCTCTGGACTTGTTGCGTCACCACTTGCCTCTCCTAAAGTCTTTTGACTTTTAGTCACTGCCTCCCTCTTTTCTTCCTGGGATGACCTTGATTCCAGGTTGTGGCTTGACTGGGCTCCTGACCTTCCCCTGCACTTTTTTGATTACCCAGAAGACCACACTAAGTTTGATGCCTGAAGTGTCCGCTGCCCTCAATGTTTGTAGCTGTGCACATTAAACACATCGAAATCAAACAAAAATGGGGTACAAGCCTACTCCTGCATCTCCTTTAACATCTCTGCATAATTCTTTCCAGGGGAGTGGTCCATTGTCCTTTGCGGTCTGATTGGCAAAACAAATCTACTTCAAATATTGGTTCATAAAGTTTCACTTACCTTAATTAGCAAGTGCTATTACCAAATAACTTTTTATTGACAATATACTAGCTATTATTTTTAGAACAAGTCACCAAGATTAACAGACCATAATTAATAGTGTCACAAATAATCAAAAATTAAGTTGCAAACCAGCTGTACACACAAACAAATTGCACATTTGCAAAATGTCTCATATAGGCTAAACCATATAGGAGCATCTCTATATAAAGTAAAAACATTCCTCACATCGTAGCATAAAAACATCTACAAGTTGTTCAGAGTCAATATATACTTTTATTGTCTAGAGAGGAAAGATGGTACCATCGTGCAAACCTCAACTGATGGTGACAGCATTGTTTGCTACCATGAAGCCTCAGACATTTGCAGTGTTTGTTCTTTAAGACAAAGCCAGGAATGTTTGATGCATAGGAAACAAACCCACCTTTGAAGAACTGACAGTTTTTATTTATTGCCTGGCTGGTTTTTTTCAAATACTAGTAAAGAATGTTATCCGAAACAATCCATGCTGTGAAGGCTTTTGTTCTTTCTTCAGAGGATCAGTGGCTATAGTATAGTCTTGATCAGCTAGTGAGCTACTTGTTGCTCTCCAGCTTCTTGTAAATAGCTCCCGGTGTGCATTCCAGCCTGCTAAATTAGAAGCTTTTGCTTTGTTGAATTGACATATGTATACCAAAATTAAAAGTGTATATTTGAGGCAAAAATTTGTTTTCAGAACTCATATGCTGATATTTGGTGAAAAAAGGCTGAATTTGCAAAATATATTTAAAGCTGATTTTTTAGTGCTGAAACGTGTGGCATTGGCAAGACTTTTTACAAATGTTATTTATTCCCTTTGTTCCAGGGGCATTGCACTGTGGCTGTTGTATATAACCCACATAGAGGCATTCCAGATTGACAAAGCCTGTTTTTACATTACTACTGGCAACTACAACTGATGTACTGGGGTGATCACTGGCAGTTATCTTGCATATGGTGGCCACTAATGTAATCCTGTCTGGTTTGGTCACTATTACAGTGCTAATAACATTAGTAGCTCTTGATGAGTTTCATTGAACATAAGTAGTTCATATTGCAGAAGAGATTGCAGACCCATGGTCTTGATTTTGCCCTTCATCTTTAGATTACTGCTGGCAGTAGATAATTATATGCCCAGTAAGAGTGTTCTGTGTGTAGATATATTGTGTGTGGTTTTATTGCTTCTGTGACATACTATTGTGTATTCTTTCGCTAGTTTGTATTAAGTGTAGTGTTTGTTCACTTCATCTCTGAAATCGATACTAGGTCTGTAGATGTTTAATAGAGCAGCAGAGTGAACCATTTGAAACTGTTCTAAAATACCCTCAGCGGTGTTGTACTCCCATCTGATCATTATGTGATCTTGAAGGCTTGTCTAAACAGAAGACCTCCAATTGTTCATTGTGACTAGCAATGAAGGCTCTGACACTGCAGGAGATTTGTTAATTGTGGCTAGCAATGAGGGCTTTAAAGTTGCAGGGGACATATGTTCAGCTCCTGGTTAAAGGATGTAGATTACGCCTCTAGACTGAGTTTTATAAAGAGAGAAAACACAGGCCCAACCCTGGAACGGAGAGTGACCAGGGAACAAGTGACCTGCTGTGCGAAATAGGGACCTAAGCAAAATCAGAAATTGAACCGCAAAAGACCTACTAGAAGAGTCACTTCTAAATGTATATTGGTGCCAGTTCAAGCATACAAATAAAAGAAACGTAGTTTCTCAGAGAAGGGCAGTCATCTATACCCAAGCACACATAGTAACAGTTTGGAGTCTGGTAATATTGAGCATATCATAAATATCAGTGGAACATGTAATTAAGTTGTTTAAGTTGAGTTAGCCGTCATTGCTGAGAAATAAAACAGTGAGAGCAAGAGATGAGTCTGAGACAAACACAAGGTAGGTGAAGTTTTTAAGGCTAAAAAAAGGAAATGACATTAGGGAAATTGTTGCAAGAGCAAAACAGATGTAAGAAATACAACCAGCATTGGAAGTCTCCTTTTCCACTATTCCTTCTCCCCCTCCTCCTTGGGCCCTATGTCAATCATTACCACTTCATTTAACTTCTTCTCTGACTCCTCCGTCCTGTGATTGACCATACAGGGGTGTGGAATTTATTAAAATATCTACTTGTCCAGGGGACAGGTTGCTTCTCAAATCTACTTGTCCTGTAAAAAGATATACTTGTCCCTTTGGTGCCATGTAGTGTGGCGACAAATTATGGCAGCAATCTCATTATGTAAGAGCTCTGATAATAGCCTCTCTGATTATGCCAGGGCTACTACCATAGTAGGGCTTGAATACTTGCAGTTTCAATCCCTACTGTAGCAATTTCCTTATTTTGCCACCTTTCTGCAGATCTGCATACTGGGGCTGAAGGAAGCAGTAAGCAATAGTTCCAGGGCTGGAATGCCTTTGAGTCTGCAAACCTACTAACCTGCATGTTTTAAAGATTTTCACCAGCTTCTCTCTAATATTTTCCCATAATAAGAAAGGTTGCACATTTACTCCTGACAATGGCAGAATTAGAACTTCTTCCAGGGTTGGGAAGAAAGTGGCTGGAGGGAAAATGAACTTGCAAATGCTCAACAGATTTTCACATGAGCAAATCTACACATGCGTATTTACCCATGCTAAAATACAGTTCACACATATTTTATAGGGGTAAGACATATACCATGGGTGCACTTTTGTGACTTTCTTTAAGAATTTGGGGCCACGTGTAGGTAGGTTCAGATTTGCGACCCGCAAATTGCGAGTCGCAAATCCGAATGTAGGATGGTGTCCCTGACACCATCTGTGATTTGCAAGGGCTTCGCAAATGCCCACCTCATGAATAATCATGAGGTGGGTCTCAATTTGCGACCCCCTGGCGAATGGCGGCCCTCACAGGGATGGTGGCCTGCTGGAGACAGCAGACCACCATGTCTATGACTGCTTTTCAATAAAGCAGTTTTTTTTTTGTAATGCAGCCCGTTTTCCTTAAAGGAAAACGAGATGCATTACAAAAATGAAAAATGAAACGTTTCTGTTTCATTTTTTCAGAGCAGGCAGTGGTCCCCAGGACCACTGCCTGCTCTGAAAAAATGTTTACAGTGACATTCACAAACACTTTTGCGAAAGTGTTAGCACCCATTTGAAATGGGTGCAAACTGCGATTGGTTTGCGCCCGCGTTCGTGGTCACAAAACAATCCTACATTGCACTGCGAGTCGCGATTAGGAAGGGAACACCCCTTACTAATTGCGAGTCGCAAACCCATTTTGCAATTCGGTAACCAGGTTACCAAATCGCAAAACTGGATTTGTGCATCGCAATGTGCTTTTTGCACATCGCAAACAGCGAAAGTCGCTGTTTGCGACATGCAAAAAGCTACCTACATGTGGGTCTTGGTCCCTAATTGGGTCTGGTGTTAACAAAGACATTTTGTTTTTATTAAACTTCTATTTCTCTCTCTTTCGGCTGGCTTTACTGTGAGTGATCGCATTCTGCTCTTCCACAAGGAGCATATTGGCACACAAAGTAGTTTTGTTCAGTGTCAGGAACTACAGTGGCAATCAGTGACGTAACGAAACTGGAGGGTGCCCCTTTGCAAAGAACATGGAGGAGCCCCCTCTCCAGACTCACTCAGGGCAGGTGCTGTGTTGAAGGGGCCCCCTGGAGGGCGGCTGCGGGGCCTTTGTTATGCCACTGGTGGCAACATGTGCTTTTAGAGTTCAAAAACCTTTTTTTTTTTTTTTGCCAGTATTTGTTACAATGTTGAGGGCCTGGTAGCTCCCAAAACAATAAAGTGTTACAAAAGCCATGTCAAAACAAGACACGAATTGATGAAACTAAAAGACTTATAAAAAATATGTCAGATCAGTTGGCTTTGTCAGTGTTTGTTTATTTTCATGCTTCCCATAATCGTGTTGAAAATGGTTACACTGATTTCCCATTAGAAATATTTTTGGGAAATACTAGAATGCATCAACACATTTTACTAAAAGACACTTCATTTGCATCTAATCAGAGAGCATTCTGGGAGCATTATACTTCGCCTCATAGCCTAAACTTTTCAAACATGTGTATACACGTTTATTTTTTTTTGTACTGGAACCAACATCATTAGTGAAGTGTGACCATAAAACATTTATTTACAGCACTCACCCTAATAATGAAGGCTTTCAAATAATGAACCATATATACAAGTTCGAACAGCATTATCTTTTGGAAACACATTACCTCAAGTTCCACTCTCTGTAAACAGGCAGCCAAAGGGTTTGGGCTGCAGAGGGTTGGGCCTACTTGTCCCAAGGACAAAGTAAACATAAAAACTTGTTGCCCTTGACCCCAAACAAGATGCCGGGCCATAGGAATTCCACATCCCTGCCATACCAGCTGAGCATATTTGTAGGAAACTGGCTTTCTATATAGTGCACTAAAATGAAGTACACTGTGCAGAGAGTCCAGTGGATCCCTAATTGGTATTGCAGAGGCAAAATTAGATAGGGCTAATGCTCTATTTGTGGTAGTGTGGGCAAGCAGTTAGGCTTATCAAGGAGTCGTGTTAGGCATTTGTTGTACTCACAGTGGCAATAAATAAGACACACACTCAATGAATAAATCGAAGACCAATTTAGAAAAATAACATTGACTTTTTTTATATGCTTTGTGGCATTAATGTTAAGGGCATGAAGAGAGGGACAGTTTTAACACCATACAGCCGATAACTGCCTTTACTGTAAGCACGTATTTCTCCCTTAGTGCTTGACTCAAACATTTGGATCCATTTTGCAAGGGAGCAAGAACCATGCTTGTTTTTTGGAACAGTTTCACAAGGAATAAGTACAGCAGCTCCACTTCTAAAGGAGCCAGCGATCTGCAGCCAGGGCCTGGGGTGTCACATGGGGGAGGTTAGTGTAACAAGGGGTCTCAGAACAATAAAAATAACACAAGATGAGCATTATAACACATACCATTACCGAAGGCACGGCACCAAGTTACACATGCTTGCATCCACTCCTACTGCGTGACGAATGTGGAAAGGGTGGGATCTGTGCCTTTTAATGACAGATGGTTGCCCTCACGCAGGGATGAAAACTCCTACGCCCAAAATCATTACGCTAAAAGCGTCAGTGGCCTATAGTGGATACTGCCATAGGCCACAATGGAAATGAAGGGCTTTAGAGCAGTCAGCCCTGCGTCATGTGTCACAGTGTAGAAAGTTGATATACTGCCTAGCTTCCATCTCGTGCTTCAAAGAGAGGCGGGAGAGGCAGCCTGGGACGGACAGCCCAGACTTAAATGCATCGATTTGTTTAGAGATACAAATGTATCTCTAAAACAAATCGTATTTATTTAATATTTTTTATGTGAATGTGTAGGAATTTCTGAGTGGCGCAGCCCCTCAGCCCTAAAAGAGAAAAACGCCCCCGCATAAAGGGTAATTCTAATGTCCTCAAACTAACGACTGGTATATCGTCTAGATCATGGGTACTCACAAACATTATTCCAGGGTCCAAAAGATATTGTCTGTGATGTGACCGAGGGCCGCATTGATGCCAGCAGGGTGGCTGTACATAGGATGCACTGATATAATATAATGTGATGTACTAAGGTGACACAGTTCTGCATGTTAATGAAATACTCTTTGGATTTTTAAATACCTTATTACATTTTTGCTGCAGGATGCCTTTAGAAACACATTTATTTTTAAAGTTAGCTGGTGCGGGATGACTTAGTTGCTTCCTTCCTTTAACTTCAATTAACCTTTAAATAAAGGCTTGCCTTTTTAGTTAACTTCCTTCTCAGTGTTAGTGCTGAGATAAGAAAGCAGCAGCCCCGTGCTCCTGACCAGGGGGCCGCATGTGAAGGTCATGAGGGCCGAATGCGGCCCCGGGCCGTACTTTGAGTATCGCTGGTCTAGATATATGGCCTAGGATGAATGCTGACCTTGGCAACTAGAGCTACATGTAGGCTACTGGAATCACTGGAAGCAAGGAGATATTGTTGAATTTATCGACGTGAAAGTGTAGCTAATAATGAGCACTGATTGAAAATAGCATGTTTATGTTCCGTTTGTTTCTCATGAATAGATTGCTGTTGAAACAATAGACAGTGGTCAGGACAGTGGAATTATATAATTCTGTGGCTTTGGTATTTACGAAATATTGATGCAGTACATAGAGTCCTCCTGGCCCACGATCTTTCATAACATTGCAAACAACACTACAGGTTTGTTTGTTAGAACCTTAAGTCTGTCTTCCATACCTTGGTTCTCAACACGTCCATGCACGCTCAGCTAAGAGTGTCTCTGCAATGCCTAGTTCAGCTGCTGCTCCCATAAACTCTCATTAAGAGCACCTTCAGAGAGATTGCCATTGTATTGTAACATTTATATAGCGCTTACTACCCCTACATAGGACACTGAAGCACTTGCCTACCTTGTAGGCTGTGTGGTTGGAAGTGTGTTGACTTTCTTTTGAACATACGTGGGAAGTGTTTCCATGTTGGGCGTGATGACCACCAAGGTGCAGTGTGTGTTATAGGATGCAGCGCTTAGCAGTGTGAAGGATGAAGAAGTGTGAGCGCGAGGCTCTCACCCTTTGACCTTTCCTATCGCACTTGACCCTCACAGCCATTGACTAAAAAAAAAGCATCTGACTGAAAAGCAGCAAGGCCTGTTTTCGCGCAAGCAGCTGCTCCTCTTCACTGAAAGACTGACTAATTCCGCCCCCTCGCTCTCAGTTTGTGCGGTTATAAATATTTCATTTCTGGCCTCGGCTCCTTAAAGCTGTTTACTGTGCAGAGAGCCTTGTCTTAATACCACACAGCAGGCCTGGAGCTGCATGGCGGACGGTGCCTCCCACACAGGATGTAGAGCCAGCGGGGCTGAGCTGACAGGAGGAACAGGCTATGGGAATGTGATACTACGGTTAGCTTTCTTTTTTAATCCAGACAGGACGTATGAGGATGAGACGTACCTGACAGAACCCAGGTGCACCGACCGTCTTTGTGGTGTCAGTCCTTGGCCTATATGTTTCTTCGTACCAGGTTCTCAAGAAGATAAAAGATAGAAGGGAAGTCGGGGTCTGCGGTTTTAGAGATTGCAGGGGTAACTACTTGGACTTGATGCAAATTTTCTTGCAGAAATCAGTAGCAAATCTTATTGCTTTGTGTTTAACGTTCTAGGCTATATAAATATACCATTAGCGCCACAAGACCAAAATAATAGCAGAATGTGCACTATGTGGATATATCTAGCAGAAGAGTTTCAGTTTCATCTCCCCAAGAAGGGGGACGGTTTGAAAGTTTATCTGTTGGTAAACTTACCAGGTGACTTAATGTCCTTAAAGGCACCCAGAGCAAGTGGGATTAAAAAGGTGTGGAAGGAACCCTAAAAGGAGTGTCGCCAACATTTTCAATTCTACAAATATGAGACGGTAATATTACTAAGGGATGTGGAAGTGGGAATGGTCTCTGGAGTGTCTCAATCACTCCTCTCACACACTACTTTACTCTGCAGCGTTTCACTCTGGTAGACATTTACTCCCTTTGCCTTCCAACGCCTTCCTAAAATCTCCTTCCTCTTCATTACTGTCATTTCCTCTGCCCTTCTGCATGTAGACCCTTGTGTCACCCCCCTTCACCATGCTCTTTCTTGCTAATAGACACCCGCACTCTTGCTCCTCGGCATTTTGGTTTCATTTGGCGCTGTCGCTGTTTCAACAGCTGGGCATGCTTCCTTGACACACTTTCACACAAAATGGTTATTACAGTTTGCATATATCTGACCACTGCCCTGTGCGCTCCACAGAGAGGCCAAGGATTGGATGACAGTATGGTCCAGGCGCCTGCATGACCCACTAGCAGTCACTAGAACTCTAAAGCTCATAATTGTGCCCTGTCATGAACATCCACGGAAGTTACCCAGACACCTAGGCTCTCATTACAAGCTGAGGGATAAATTCTAATCCATATGCAAACAAGAATTCGTACAGGGATTAGATTTATGAGTTGTGTGCTAATTATCACCCTGTCACAGCTCTCCCGTGACAGATTCAGGTATGTCAAACCTGCTGAAATTCATCTGGGGAAAAGGCCTGTAGAAAAAGCAAAACATATGAAAGTCAGTGTTATAAGAAACAATTCTGCAGTTACTGTTCATTTTCCTGTTGAAAAGTCTGATTGACAAGTATTTACCACATCTGGTAAATCCCTCACCATGTATGTTAAATACTTCACCCTAATACGCTCAAGTTTAATGATGACCCTAGAGGGCGACTCAGTTCACACTAAACGGTATACAAGAGTCCTAGGTTGCAAAAAAAAAAAAGACGCAAACACAATATCTGGATCAAATGGTCATAGAGAATGCAAGATGAGATAAAACGTGAAATTTAAACAGGGACACAATCCCTGACGTGGATTTTTACGGTCCTTGTTTAGTAATGAATCAGTGTATTTGCCTGTGTATAAACAAATGAATACGGGTCTCGGTAGGAACCCTTTTCAAAGTCGGTTCTAATTATTGCTGGGGTCTGATACCAGGCAGGATCTACCCCAAATTAAAGCCCTGTGGGCACCATATTCTAGTTAAGTTTTTAAATTTTCTAAGCAGCTGTAATCTGGAAATTCATGTTCAGTTTTTCTTCTACACCAGTTGTGATCAGGCGTGCTCCAGAACTACAAATCCCATAGTGCATTGTAATGTTAATTGAATAGGCACATCTGACATGGTGCCCCTGTTGTCATGGCGTCTGGCGTTTTCTCACCTGCCCATTGCTAAATGCATTTTTTTAACAGGTTACAGCGTTGCACGAGCCTCGCAGTTATCAGGTAGTTCTGTTTGCAGAATGCAAGTTCCAGAAAAAAGAGTTAATAATTGATGGCAACGGGTCTATTTGCACGATTTTATCTGGAGATCATTGAATAATGTAAAACAATCGTGTCACCAGGCACAGACCGACATTTGCATTAGGAAGGTCTTGTTCACCTTGGCAACGCGCACTTGAACGGGCACATTTGAGCTTCTAGTAATCTTTGAACCTGTTTTCCCTGCCCTGGCACATTGCTGCATCCAAGGTTGTGGGAGTAGAGCGGGCTCCTGTCACTTCCGGGTGAGTTTCTCGAGCAGGGAAGGCACCGTCCTCGGTCACAGTGATAAGGATCCATGTACAGTCCCAGGCCAGGGAGTTATCTGCCCCCCTCCGCGTGAGGCCACGGGATACTGCACGCGCTTCGGGGTGTCCGCGAGAAGAGAGACGCACCTGTTTCACCCGCGGACATGATCCACTCAACCAAGCGCAGCCCAGGTAAGCTGCAACGCGCAGGTGCCAGGCGTGAGCCGCGTCGGAGGGCCCAGGCCTGCTCGGAGCTGATGTCTTATCACCGGGAGCTTGGGTGGGCTTGTGGGGAAAAGCTGCTGAGAACACTTATCCGCCTACCGTGCCGGCCCTTGGGGGCCCCGTGCTCGAAGAATGCGGCTTTGTAGGTGTGAGGCAGCCACCGGCAGCCGCAGGAATGCCAGGACCCGTGTTCAGGACTTACTGACGATGTTTGGAGTGCACCCACACGGCGCAGAGGTCGCCTTGTTATTTCTCAGTACTCGGCATGTAAAACGGAAGCGTAAGTGCGCGCGGCCCCGGTATCAGGGTCTGACTGGGACATCAAATAGGCCTGGGCTCCAAAATAAATGCCCCCCCCGTTAGTGAATTTGAAAAATATAACGACCGTCTTTGTAAATGGAGACAGTTCTGAACTTGTACAGAAAGGCGTCTAAGTGGTTTCCAAGAAGAACTACATACATTTGCTCTGTGGTGAAGTTTGAGAATTTTGGAGATAAACGCTTTTGTTTTTGTGAAATGCGGTGTAAAACGCACGTACATTTTCCGGTTTTGTTTTTTAGCGGAGAAGAAAGCAATAGCTTAAATGCTTTTTGTTGTGTTGTTGTCCAGGTACCTGCATTTTACACATTTGTAGGAGCCTTTTGACAAACATTGTCTTAGTGGCATTATTGTAAAACCTTTTACGTCATCGTCGAATTAATGCATGCTTATCTATTTTCAACTCCTTAGTTAGCTTTCCACCAGATATTGGTTCTGGTATTCTCTATCAGCGGCTGGTCATCTGTTTACTGAGCCTCGGGCATCGCACTAACACGCACATATGCACCAAACCCTAGGCTTGCTGGCAGAGCACACGCTGACTAACAGGTGCAGCTGGTATTCCCGCATTCCTCCCTTCTCTTGGAATGAAACAAACATTGTTGACTCCTGTGAGCGCCAGTTGAATAGACCCTCTCACTGTTGTGGGCGAATCGTGCAATCGAGGCCAAAGTTAGGCATAGAGGCGACAAATGCTCCCATGATCTGACTGGGACAGAACATAGGTCCGGACACCAAAATAAAAGTGACCCCCTATTAACGAACCAGATAGCTTAAAAAGTAGCCCGCATTACAAATCAGGCAAATTTTGAACTTTTGAAAACGCGCCACGTGGGTATATTGCAAGATAGGCGAGACTGCATGCATTTTTTTGTTTGCTGCAGGCAAGGTTTGTGGTAATAAACACAGACACCAGCACTGTGCGCCGAAAACCATTATTGGGCGTTTACGTGAAATGTAAAAACGGGCCCACCTGGCAATAAAACAGGTCCACAAACTGCTATAAAACAGGACCACACTGATCTAAGTGTCCAGGCACTGCCCGTTTGCTATAGGCCAGTCCAATCCTGGTACTCAGTTCTTTAAAATGTACATGCAAGGCAGAGTTCTTCAAACTTTTTGATGCTGGGAGCCCCTCTCAAAGATTTTTTAGGTGTAAGGACCCCCTCCTGACAAAAATTTCTAGAACCTGGTACGCCTCATCATCGACAATAATAAATGTCCCAATTTCCCACAGCAAATCATTTTTACGTTGAAGAAATAATATTAATATTAAACAGTGTTTAGCAAACCAAAGGTTAGTGAGTGTGTGGGTGTGTGGTCAAAGGTGTAGCTAAAAACAAAGGTCCTCATTTATGAAGATTTAGCGTAGGACAGTGGCACAAGTCTTCTTGCTACACTGCCCTATGTCAATACAAAAGGGCAGAAATGGACAGTATTTATGAAATACAGTGCATTTCTGTCCTCTCTCCCTGCGCTGGCGCACAAATTGCTGCCTAGCGCCAACGTAAGCAGGATTGTTTTTGTACAGGGAGAGGGACCTTCCTGCACAAAAACAATCGAGAGGCATTGTACCTCTTTCTATATGTGCGGCAGAATGCAACACACATGGAAAGAGTAAAAACAAGGAGAAATTAAAACATTTCTCCTCATTATGCCTGCTCTGGGGAGGCGTAAGGTTTTGGCACTGCTCCAGTTTATGTGATTTTGTAAATCTGGGGCAGCGTCAAAATCCAAGGGTGTTGCTTGGGAACACCCACCACAACGTCCATGGAACGCCTCCTTGACGCAAAGTAAGGCAACGCAGCAGCTTGCGCTGCTTTGCCTTACTCCATATCCATGAGGCCATGCAAAGCTACGCAGGTGGCTTTGCGTCACCTCAAACGTATGATTGAGAGGCTTGTGCTGCTGAAGCATCCAAAAAAATGATGCTCCTGAGGTGCAAGCTTCTCATAAATAAACCCCAAAATATTCTAAGTTGTTTTTAAGTCTTTCACCGTCAGGTAGCTACATATAAATTAACTGCCAGCTTAAATGAAAAATAAATAAAATAAAGTTGTTACTCAGTGGGAAATGCACTGTAGTGCATTATGAAACCTCTACTAGTTAATGCACTACAGAGGTCTGTGTGTAACCGGAGAGCGACAGAATTAAATCCTGGTTGGTGCAGTTGAGAACATTGACGTGTATTTTTAGTGCCACAAGGTCACAGTCTGTGACAGAAAGCACTGTGAATATGTAAGATAGTAGATTTAAGTAATACCAGAGTATATGCAATACAATTTTTTTTAAATAGCTGTCCCTTCAACACCTCTAGGTGAAGCAAGTGGTGTGTAACTACAATTAAAAGCGCACACACTTCTTAACTCTTTGCACTACCCCTAAAAAAGAATAAATGTTTGTCATCACAAAGCTTTGTGATTCATCAGCTCCCAAGCATCCTTTACAGTCGCAGATTACCCTTTACAATTGCAGATCAGCTCGTAGAGCACATTTGCATTTCATTCAGGAAGCGGGCACCCTGGTATGAAGGCCTCCTTAGCTGTCTGTGCAGCTTTCACAGCACAGGAGACTCAATAAATCAAAGTTCACCTGAGGCATTTTAACAATCAGCTGGGGGAATGCGCGACCCCCTTTCCAGGACTCCATGCCCCCCTTGGGGGTTGCAACCCCCAGATTGAAGACCTCTGATGTAAGGTCTCTTAGTTTATCAATGGGCACTATTTACTGAAGATGATCGAGCCCGAAGTTAACAGCAAGAGCCGAGCCCAAGGTCTTGCCTTGGCTCTAAGAGTCTGTGCATGAGCCGAGCGGTAAGAATATTTGGTGTGTAAATCGTACAACAAGCATCATTTAAAAATAAAAAATCTTTTCAAAATTGCAAAAAAGTGTTTTTTAAAAGTGCCAAAGTTTTTCACCATGGTTCAGCAGATTATTTCACTGCTCCGAGGGGCATTTACAAGTAACAGTTTTAAGTATGAACTTAGAAATAGTCTTACCTACTTCATCTATGACGATAACGCAACTAGTAAATTAAGAGGCAAGTCAGTTGTGCACCCTGCATTCTTATTAGAAATGTGGCAACATTATAGTCTATAAAATGAAACACAACGTTTTTGTACAGCGCTCTCAAATGTAGTATTAAAGAACAAGCATTTTCAATGCAACGGGTCTCGCATTTGTTCGAGTTAGAGCTATTAGCATTGTAAAGCAAAAAAAAACGCAGCGCGATCTCACTACTTAAAATGCAGCGCGATCACGCTGCGTGGAAAATAAACAGATAAAGTAGTCCGGACTCCTGGCTGAAAACATTGAGCCTCTTATGTTTTTGGTACTTTACCGGTGCTGTGTAGGTGCGCTAAACACCGGAAAAGGCATGATGTATGCATGCCTTTCACAAATGAAAGAAAGTGGATTTTAAAAGGCAAGCCCACGAACCAATGTCAGTGACTGACGTGGCATGGGGGTGGTTTCAAGCCCAAAGAGAGATTACAGAAAGGACAGAGCACTTTGTGCTCGCCCATAAAAAGGAGGCTCGGTGAAGGGAAATATTTTCCAAAGATCATGCAGTCTGGGCAAGCAGGGGAAAGCCACGATTGATTCCAGGTTATCTGGTTTCACGTTGTGCCATTCAGGTACTGTATGAGTTTCTCTTGTTCTCTCATTCACTTCAAGGTTAATGTTTTGTTTTTAATTGTTGGGGCATGAGGTGAGTTTAGGTGGCAGGCAGAAGCTCTGGTGTTTTTGGGTTTGCAGGTCCAAGTGGACCTCATGCTGAGCATGAGCCAGGCATATACTACAAGCTTCCATTGGCTCGCCCACCTCCAGTATTGACATTCATTTCTGGCATATCTCTGTTTTTTTGTGCCGCATCTTGTGAGTCTGATTTACAGGAACTGTACAAAGGAAATTAGACATTTTATATCTCTTTTGTTTTTCTTTTCATTTCGAGTCATCTTTCATAAACATACATGTTATTGTCTGCCTTCTCATACTTAATGGGCCACTTACACTGGGGTTATTGAGGTGTATGCTCTCATCACCCTATGGTCTCTCCCTAAATGCAATGTAATATGCAGGATTTGGGCTTTGCATAAAGTGATGTGGCCTGTGATGCCAGAAGTGACCACCTGAACAATGAGGATGGGCGAGGGCGGTGTGCAGTAGCTCGCGTGCATTGTCCACAGTAACCATGGTTCTCCTGCCTTCTCCTGGATTTCAACAGTCCAGAAAAATTGTAAGCTTCCCCCTTCCCCCATCCCCCCCAAAGAAAAGACACACAGACACCAGCACTGTACGCCTAACTCCATTATTGCATGTTTACGTGATGGGGCATTTAACCCACAGCTGCAGGAACGTTAAGGGGATGCCTACTCAATTCTTCAGCAACTGGTCTTTTGTCAGAAACACTTTCAACCACCCTCAGGGCTGACTCTCTTTAATGACACTCTTTACGGGCCCTACAGGACAGTAGATATAAGTCTTATGATAAGGGACTCAGGCGACCATCTGCATTCCATCTCGTGTTTCACACAGATGTCGTGGAACATCCTGTACCTGGACCTTGTGACTGTCTCTAGTGTCACCTTTCCAGTCTTGGGGGGGTTTGAGGGGCATCAAAATCCGAGCTGGAAATGCAGTGTGAGGTCTATGGGCCTTACCTCAGTAATTAAACTCTCTGTCCTTGGGAAAATATTACATGGCTAGGCTGCCAAGACTACTGTCTAGGCCTACTATTGCTTATTGCTGGGCTCGGCCCTGCTAAGACAGCAGTTTGTGATTTGAGTGCTTGCTGTTGAGATCACTGTGTGACCTGCAGGCCGCAGGTACGAATCCCAGACAGCTAGACCCAGCCATTTGTCTTTCTGAGGTGGGTACAAATTGTGTTGCTTTCCGTTGGGTAATAATGATTGTATATAAAATGTTATGTTAATGTACTTTGAATAGAAGCACCATTTAAATATCAACATTATCATTATTATTATTAGTATGGATGGTGAGACTCATGGGCTTGTCCTTCATGCCTTCCTACTCACTGATGTCATTCCAGAAACAGACTGGCCATATTGCTGCTTGGTCTAGTCCTCACCGTCTCTTGAAGTTGTGCTGCACCAGACCATCACCAGGGATGCTCTCTCTTGACTTGTACTGGACTTTAATGCCTGCTTGTCCTCCTTTTGGGCTACTCTCTGGGTCCCGTCCCAGTCACTTGTCGGGCTACTGCTAGGTGGTGCTCCTTAGGGGAGAATGTCTCTGGTCGGGTAAAGCTCTCACCTCCCAGTTTGGGTAAACTGGATGACTTTAGATTATGTTTGATATGTGAAGCAAAACACAAACGCTGTGTGATAGCGTAACTGGATGGACGGAATGCGGAACCAATCAAACATTCACCCCCAGTCACAGATCTGGGTTTAATCCATCCATTATTTTGCTCACCATGCCACCCCAGTTTGAACCCAGCCATATGCAAATCAGTCTTGACCCTGTTCCTCATGGGAGCAGTCCAGCCCGAACTGCCAGGCCAGGTTCTCCCTGGACCGGAAACCAGCATACTGGGACCGGTTTCGGGGTTTCACCCCTCATCAGCCAGGCTAGCCCGTGCTTCCCATGCCACTGGATTCAAGCTAGCCTGGCTGATGAGGGGTGAAACCCCGAAACCAGTCCCAGGATGCTTGTTTCCAGTCCAGGGAAGACCTGGCCTTGCAGTTCGGGCTGGACTGTTCCCATGGGGAACAGGGTCAAGACTGATTTGCATATGGCTGGGTCCAAACTGGAATGGCATGGGCAGCAAAAAAACGATGGATTTAGGCCCAGATCACTGTACTGGGGGTGAATGTTTGACATTGTTCAGCATTCCGTCCATCACTTGTTATTTTTGTTTGATATGTGGTCACCATAAAAGAATCTACTCGCTGTGACAACATTCTATGTTGCAGGATGAACATCAGCTGGGGCGTATGGGGACATTATGAGTATATGACATTTGTACTGAGCTATGTCTTGTGACATTTGTTTGAAAAATGGCAATGAAAAAGAGTCTGCATAGAAAGTACTTACCTACCAGTAGGCTTCTTCTGCTGGCATTCAAACACAACTCCCTCATCTCTAAGAGTATTCTGGGCCAAGCAGAATTCAGTTGTGCCCATCATTACACTCGAACATTCATTCTGACCGTGTGTTGTCTGGCTGCCAGGACATGTCCATGCAGTCCTTAAAGCCACACCACTGTCGCTAGCGGGACTGTCCAGTTGTCTCATACTGGTTGGCAGGCGTGGCCCGTCCTTTAGGGCGGAGGGGCCACGCCCCCCCACCTTTTGCCCCTCATGAAGAGTGTCTGTCAGGCTGAACAAAGGTCAGCCTGACAGACACTTTCCTTTTTCAGCTCAGACAGCCAGGAGTGAGACATGCGCGATTTGTGCAGACTCTTGGCTGCCTGAGCTGAACTTTGTTGGGCTGAGGAGGTCACAGCTCCTATGGGCGTGACCTCCTCGGCTCAGCAAAGGTGCCTCGAGGCCCTCCCCTGGGTGACGAGGAAAGCGATACCCATTGACTTCGACCTGGCCGCTTCAGGTTTAAGCCCTGAAGCGCCCAGGGCGAGTGTCAATCAGTGACACTTCGTCACAGAGTGGGGAGGGTCAGCAGTCTCACTGACCCCATCCCACTCTGTGACCAGGCTGGGACTGCTGCCTTCTTTGGTCAGCCAATGAGGGAAGGCAGAAGTCCCAACCCTCCTGGGACCTCGAGGCTGAAGGTAAGTGTGTGTGTATGTGTATGTGTGTGTGTGATGTTTTAAAATTAATGTTTGGTGCATGCATGTTTGAATGTTATGAGTGTTGTTAATGGATGTGCGTGTGTGTGTGTGATCTTTTCAAATGAATGTTTGGTGCGTGCATGTTTGAATGGTATGAGTGTTAATGGATGTGCGTGCGTGTGTGTCTGAAAGAATGAGTGTGTATGAACTTTTAAAATGAATGTGTGGTGCGTGCAAGTTTGAATTTTATGAGTGTTGTTAATGGATGTGCGTGCATGTCTGTGTGTGAAAGAATGAGTGTGTGTGTGTGTGCTTCCCGCCCACCCCCTCCCTCCTAAAGCTGCCGGCCGCCACTGCTGGTTGGCTGTGTACAGCTGCCACCTCGAGAGACACATAGATCGCCACATACAGGTCACTCAACATCTAAATAATGCCGTTCACCCCGATGACAAACTCACTGCATTCATCAAAGGAATCAATCTTTGTAAAATGATTCCTAAACAGTTGTAGGCACGAAGGTGCAGCAAGTGTTGGAAGTGCACTGGAAACGTCGGTGAATGCCCACACATTTATGACAGTAGAAGTTCACTTCATTTTCATTACATTTTTCAGACCACCCAGACTGCCCCCTGCTCCCATATGAAGCCCAGCGAGGAAACTCTCAACTGCTGTTATAGGTGGCCTTTATGAATGCGGAACATTAACAGGTGTGGGTTGATTCCCTCGTGTGTATGCAATAACTCTGCATACAAAATCAACTCTGCGAATCAGCAGTTTGCTTGCAGAATTTTAAACTATTTTCGTTACGCAGATCTGATTCAAAAAATGTTGGAAGGAACCAGCAAATTTGACAGAAAAATCATTTGCTGCCCCCATGGTTTTGTTCTTTCCATAAACAATGCTGGAGATATCAGTGAACTGAGATGCAGTGAGGTCAGTGCAGGTTTACAACTGTGGACCCAGTGATAAATGTCTGTTTCTCGCCTCTTCCAGGGTCTAGCCAACGAGAGCACAAACCCATTTCACATTTGCATTCCTCAATAATCGTGGTCATTAATCTTTATTTTGTAAAGTCTTTGGCAGGATGCAAGGAATGCAATAAAAGCAATTTTCTAAATGACTAAAAAGTGGCAATCAATGCATCAAAATATTTATGGGGGGCCGTCAATATACCATGCGGAGAAACAAAGAATTCTAAACAGCGAAAAATGAGGTGGCCGTTTCCTGTGGCCAGAATATAGAAAGTAAATGATGTGTATTAATGAGGTGTTTCACTTGGAGGTTGACTGTGTTTGTGTGTGTATTATTCATGTAGCACTCGTCTATCTCAGAGCAGGTGGTGGCTCCACTTTGAGGCCTTAGGGGGCAAGAACTGGAACGGACACACTTCAAGATCAAGTACATAGCCTGAAATGCGGGCTTGCAAGAGAAGGGAGCCCCTAATCACCCAGGGATGAAGGCGGATTAAATTTACTTGTAGGCATGTGTCTTCAGATCTTTTCTAAACTTCGGAAGCCATATTTTGTCCCATAAGCTGGGAATGTCAATGGTGAAGGCCTGTTTCTAGGATTTTTCTTTTTTTGCAGTTCCTCATCTCCAATCTAGTGATGTCCTTACTTTGAGATGCATATCTGCAGTGCAGCCCCTCTTTTGGTAACTTACTGTGTCAGGAAACCAACTGTTAAGCAAATTTAATAGCGAAGAGTATGAATAATATTGCTCTATCCACCTCACTCAACCAGGAGAACGTATTTGTTAATATTTCCAAAGTCTTTCTAGGACAGTTTGGTGTTGCGTATGTGACAGTGTTTATTATTATTGTTTCAGCATATAGCCATAGCATACAAAACGATACATAAACTTAACAACAAGTGCCACTTTCAAAGACATACAGAAAAATTCTGGAATTATGACCAGGTTGGAGAAATTGCCTAAAGTGGTGTGTGGTCTGTGAGGGGGATTTCCTTTACGGACTAGGTGGTCTCACACACTATATAGTGTCATGCTTCATCATATGACCACCTAGCCCCACCCAGGTAGGACAGTGCCACCTGGGCGGACTCGACCTCACTGTTAAAAGAACAGGAGGGAGTGCGTAAATTAATTTAATTTCTGGAAAAGGGGATCCAGCTATGCTAGGGAAATAAAAACACCTACTCAGATACCCGGGTGAATTTTAATAGAGGGTTCTGTGTGGTGTGATTAAAAAGGAATGGGGAACCAATGTGAGAGCAATGACTCACAAGGTCACCTATCTAAAAGAAGTAGCCGACATGTTTCTGCCCTTGTAATTGAGCTATGGAGGGTCTCTGGGCATTCTTCAGGGCGTTGGATCCCTGTTGCATATGCTTCTTAAGCGCTGCACAAATAATCACAATACAAAAGGGGTGGAGGAAGGGCCTACCTTAACCAAGGGAATACCTGGGGAGGACCCCAACACTCGAGGCTAGTGGCCTCTGGTATCCTGGAGAGGGAGCGTCCCCTTATAGTCAGACTTGCATCAAAGGTGGGCGCTCTCTGTGCGCCTATACCGACCTCTCCTTCAGGACCGCTTGGACAAGAGGTCGGTATAGGCGCACAGAGAGCGCCCACCTTTGATGCAAGTCTGACTATAAGGGGACGCTCCCTCTCCAGGATACTAGAGGCCACTAGCCTTGAGTGTTAGGGTCCTCCCCAGGTATTCCCTTGGTTAAGGTAGGCCCTTCCTCCACCCCTTTTGTATTGTGATTATTTGTGCAGCGCTTAAGAAGCATATGCAACAGGGATCCAACGCCCTGAAGAATGCCCAGAGACCCTCCATAGCTCAATTACAAGGGCAGAAACATGTCGGCTACTTCTTTTAGATAGGTGACCTTGTGAGTCATTGCTCTCACATTGGTTCCCCATTCCTTTTTAATCACACCACACAGAACCCTCTATTAAAATTCACCCGGGTATCTGAGTAGGTGTTTTTATTTCCCTAGCATAGCTGGATCCCCTTTTCCAGAAATTAAATTAATTTACGCACTCCCTCCTGTTCTTTTAACAGTGAGGTCGAGTCCGCCCAGGTGGCACTGTCCTACCTGGGTGGGGCTAGGTGGTCATATGATGAAGCATGACACAATATAGTGTGTGAGACCACCTAGTCCGTAAAGGAAATCCCCCTCACAGACCACACACCACTTTACAGCTCACCTACATTACACCTCTAGTCGAGGTACACAAGTGGTCTAGTGTCACAATTGATACACTACCGACCTACTTACGTTATAAGAACCCCGTACTCTCATCTGTGATTTAGTATTGTTTTTTGGGAGTCGAGTACGGCCTGTGTTCTTCTTCTTGCTCCCATTTACTCTCCCTTAGTGTAATGTTGGAAAAATTGCCTAACTAAAGTGTGGCACTGAGAAACAGATCTTCTTCTGGCCCTTTGGCAACCACATAGCTGCCTTAATTACGAGTGTTGAACATTGGCACCGGTCCTTCTGGTCACAATCACTATTAGCAGCTCCGCCACACTGGACATTGTGCCTGCTCTCTGAAGCAGGTAGAGAGAAAAACATGTTGTTGGACATAGTACACCGCTTCCAGAGCAATCCCTGTGCTTCCGATGAATTCAGGCAGTCAGCCCATCACATGTTTTGTTACTCTGAAGGAAGCAGCCACCACGCACTACCAAAACAGTTAACTTTAAACCACTCTTGTTCATCCTCAGCTCATAGAAGGATAGCCCTCTTACAATAATGGTCTGGAATGAGCAAAGCAGGAACATAACGAGTACTGTAACTACCCTGCTGTGCATCCAGGATGATCTCTGAGGTTCTGGGTCAGGGTCTGGAGTGGTAGATGAGAAAGCCACATCAATGCGGCGCCAAGAGGGTGCTCACTTTAGATGTATCAAAGTATACAAAAAGTGATGGCTGGAATGCTTGAATTATTCTCAGCCACTAGTCATTTTTCAGGGCAGCATTCCAGTCCTTCCTTATTTTCCACACCATGCCACCTCAGATTGGACCCAGCCATATGCAGAGCAGTCTTGACCTTGCTGCACTGGGGAACAGTCCAACCTAAACTGCCAGGCCATGGCTGCTGTAAAAGAGGAAAAAAGCAACCCGGGGTCAATTGTGTCCTATTGAGGGCTCATCAGCTAAGTATAGCGTGATTCCAGTGACTCAGTGTGTATGGGGCCCATGTTTGGGCATACCCATCCCTCTGAGGGCAGCACAGTAAAGTATACACAAAAGTGATGGATGGAATGTTTGAATTAATCTCAACCACTGGTAATTACTCTGGGCCGCATCCCAATCCATCATTATTTTGCACACCATGCCACCTCGGTTAGAAGCATAGCAAGCTAGTGTCACAAGATTTCAGGAGTGGTGCGGGCACACATAAAAGGGCATTTATGCATTTGTGGGAAAACCTGAACTTTATAGGTGTTGTCATTGGAAGCTAATGCAGAGATTTACATGAGATAGATAAAAAAATTCTGTTTTTTAAGCTGACGGTGTTTGGGAGTCAGGATTGAGATATCGTGAATTTGCTGTGTGAAAATGATTATCAGAGGAGCTGTGGAACATTTTTGTGGCGCGGTCCTTGACTGACTTTATATAATGTGGTACTATGACAGTGATGATCATAAAACGCCCAGTTGCCCTTGTCCAGTTTGCAGCCAGCCTTGCTAATGTGCATTATTAGAAGATGGTGTGTTTATATTAACGCCTCTGTGAGAAGAACTGTGTGTCATGTCTCAGGACTAGCGATATTCTCTGTTTTGTCGCTTAGGGCTTTTCTCTTGACCTATGCATGCCAGAGGTGCATAATAGTGAAACCTTGTTAGGGTAGCACTAATTAGTACATACTTCCGCCAATCAAAATTAAAGTCAGAATACCAGAAACTTGCATATTCATGAAACATGCTTTGTTTCGGATTCTGGACTT